>NC_056725.1:1169248995-1169315738 GCF_019279795.1 Protopterus annectens | reverse complement strand
CAAGCACTTTTTCTTATGTCTTTTGTCGGAATGTTTCTTTTTGGTGGAAATTTCCTGCAGGTCTTAGCTGATGCCACTGGCAGTTAGGAAACATGCATGCACTCCTTTTTTGCATGCAAACTCCAGGACAGAGAAAGTTTCCTTTTTCCGATTTTCTTCTGGGTGAAACTGAAAATGGGGATAGAAGTGCACTCCCTGATCTGGACCAAGGCAAAACAAACAAAGATTATGGAAATCCTTGTATGAAATCTGCTTCCCACAAACTATGTAGTCGCTATCTTTTACAGTGGTCTCACTTTTAGATTCAGTATCAGAAACAGACATTAGCTATAATACCTGCAATAAAAGAAAGATAGGAAAAAATCTCTTATGGGGTAATTATCTAGTTTCTGAAGCAGGCCAAGTGATAGACTGAGAATGCTATGAAACATTCAGCAATTCAATAATACATATGGCAAGAAAGGTCTGAAGACGTTACCAGCTAAAGTACCTCTTACATCACACCAATGCCTCTGCAAAGTCCCAAATGTGAGGATTGCTGCACTGAATACTACAATGATCATCCATACTCATCTTTACTGCGCTGATTTGTTGATCAGAAAGAAAATGATTTATTTAGTTTGTCTATAACACAGTGGGATTTTGAAAGACTTTCTAACTAGGAAATAACAGAGCACCAAGACTAGAAACTTAACAGAATGTCGTCATTTCTAGAAATTTTGTAAATTATGACACATTAAAAGAAATTATAAATAAGTACATTCCAGGTAACCATGATAGGCAATTTAGTTAAGCTAGTAGCCTTAAACAGGGTAAGAGAACATTGTAAGCTTTAGGCCCATCTGTTGATATGGCTACACAAATTACCCAGCTTGATAAGACAACTTCACATGATTTAATACAACTTTAAAAGAAAGGACATTGCTGACATGATGAAATTATACCCAAAGTAAGTCAACAGTTATAAAATGCTGTATTTCCAGGACATAATGAATACAGATACTTTACATATCTGTGATGCTGTCCAAATATTTTAATCACGCACACAATTAAACACACTGTATCACACAACAAAATTTTGCCTAACACTTTAGTTTAATGTTAGTATGTCAGCAAACTATAAACAAACATTTAATCTATACATAGGATAATCCACAAGAAAAAGGATTCCAGCAGTAGAGGGATTACAAAAAAACTTGACCTCTTACTGTCACAAAGCGAAGCAAACAATATGCTCTGTAATTCATAACATATTTTCAAGTGATTAAAAGCATTGCTACTTGAGACAACACGGTGTTATTACAGCCACACTGCTTCCCACATTTGCACATATGCATTTTCTGTAATATTTCTCATTAAAAGTTAAAGGACTACTGAAAATTACATTTTGTGGGACAAATTTGTAGATGGGCATTTTGTATTTTAAAATTGCTTTGTAGTAAGATGTTAAGGAGTATCAGATACCCTTGACAGGAAATAAGAAAAAAAAACAGTAAAATAGGGAAAATGAGTACAACTAGCAGTCAGTGCACCATTAAATGGCCTGACATGCACACCCTAAACTGCTGGGGTTTAGATACCTCTGCTAGGGCTCACTGAGCTACAGCTGTGGGGAACCAATTCACTGAGCTCAACTGGTTAAGAATACAATCAGACAAAAATAAATTTAAGCATTTTCTGCAGTTCCCTCTTGTTAGGGACAAGTCCTCCCCTCCTCCTTGAACTTCTATATACCAATGCCATGGTCACACCAACACAAATAAAAGGGTGATCAGTCTGTGGGGATCATTTACTGCCAGCCCACACTTCAAACCTTCAAAAGCAGTGATATCCTGCTTACAATACAGCCTAACACCCTGATCATGTGTGACTAACTATCCTTCCATCGATTGGAAACATATGAGCACAAACACAATTACCCGACGATTCCTGGACCTTGTTAACACAAACACTCTGGAACAGATAGCCTGCATCTCCACAAGGGGCTCCAATGTCCTTTACCTGGTACTCACCAACATGGGAGATCTATGCAAAACCATTGTGTGGGACCCTCCTTGGTAAAATCCAATCATAAATCAGCCTTGTTCGAAGTAACTATCGTGCCTGACCCTCCCGCCACTCAGAGGAAAAAGGCTGAAAAATGTATCCAAAACAAAGTACAGCTACCACTGACAGCAATAACTCCTATACAGGGTTGTACACAAATACCCTGTATAAACACCTATACAAATGTATACACTCAGCCGTACCAGAACGGATCCAAACCAGGTCCTCATGAAAAATCAAGCCACCCTGGTGGGCATCTAGCATAAATAGGTTATACAACAAGAGAATAAACTGCTGTCAAAGAACAAGTGGGAATGGTCTTAGCAGAGGAGAAAACTTCCACATCTTGAACAAGCAAATTAGGCATCTTGTAAAGTCCTCTAAAGCTAATTATGAAATGAAATAAGCATCCCTAGCTAAGGATAATCACAAGACATTTTTTAGCTACATCCGAAATCTAAAAGGGAAGGCCCAGCTTTGTGCCGAATTAGTAGTGGACAGTACCACTCACACTGAACATGAGGACATTGCAAACCTACTAGAAGACAGGTTTGGTGAAAACCTCACCCCCCCCCCCCATCCCCACCAATCATACCCCAAAGCATACCTTTCACCAGTCCTCTACCTAGCATCTCCAAACAGCAGGTCATAACTGCACTGTCCAAAGCCAAAAACACAGCCTGTATGGGACTCGGTAACATCCCAGGCTGCTTACTAAATGGTCTAAAACAGGAGTTAGTGGAACCACCGGCCACCCTCCAACCACAGTCTAAATACTGGCTTTGTTCCAGCAGAGTGGAAAACAGTAACCATAATCCCCTTGCACAAAGGGGGTCCTTCAACCAACTCTGGGAACTAAAGGTTCATAGGTTGGTACGAGACTAATCGGCCCTAGGGCCTATACAAGCCTAGCCATAACAATTCCCTGGATATTTCTTCTCACATTATTTACTTCCCTGGACCCCTGTCTAGCAGGGTGACTGACGTGATCCCCGGGGTGAATTTCCTATCTCCCATCCAATTGTCAAGGTTACTTTTGAAGACGGTCAAGGAGGCACTCTGCTTGACATGTATGGGCAGTCTATTCCAGAGTATGGGGAGTCTCTGGGTCAGGAACCTATCCCTAAAGCATGTTTTGTTCACTGTGATGACTAAGTTTAGATTCCTGGAGTGTGTGGCATTGAGGGATTGGGATTTCTTTAAGTGGAGCATGCCCAACAGCAAAGGGTTTGACATGGCCTTGTATGTTAAGCAGATCGCCTCTGAGTAGACAATATGCCACAGAGTACAGCTGGAGTTTTTTTTAGACTGTCAGTATAGGGCATCTGCTTTAGGCCTGTGATCCTTTTAGTGAGGTATTTCTGCGGCCTTTCCAGCTGTTGCAGATGTCTTGTGAGGTACATGCCAAATGGGGCATTGTACTCTATAATGGATCTAATCAGGGATGAGTACAGTGGGACAATGACCTCCTTTTTTCTGGATGAAAAGCCCTTAGTGATGAGGTGTGCCATATAGAAGGATTTCCTGACTGTTGTGGCGATGTGGTTATCAAAGGTGAGACCACTGTCTACCTGTGTCTCCCAAGTCTCTCATCAAACTTTCGGTGTTTAGCGTACTGCCACCTATGTGGTAATTCTTAGGTACATGGTTTTTCCCAAAGGGGATAACTATACATTTCTTGGCATTAAGCTTGAGCCCATGGCTCTGGCATCAAGCATCTGTTTCTGTAAGGCCCTTTTGTAGAATATCCACATCATCATTTGGGGATTCATTAATGGCTCCCAGTTTGCAGTCATCTGTGAACTTTGGTAGCCAGAGTCCCTTAGTGTTGGCCTGTACTTCAGAGAAGTAGATGCCAAACAAGAGCGGTCCCAGGACTGAACCCTGAGTTACTCCAACTGTCACTTGTCTGGAGCTGGATTTGGAGTCGGTTACTTTTACAGTCTGGGTTCTGTCAGAAAGCCAGTTGGCAACCCATCGAGGGACATAGGGATTTATGTCCAACTTAGTAAGTTTATCTATGATTCCAGAGTGGGGGATTGTGTCAAACACCTTGGCAAGGTCCAGATAGGCTGTGTGGGCTGCCTTACCCTCGTCCACAGCTCTGAAGACTGATATGAAGAAGCTAATTGGGTTCAGGAGACAAGATCGGCCCTTCACGAACCCAAAGTGGGTGGGGTCCAGTGTTTGAAGATTGCCAATGTTTATAAGTTCCATGATAATGCTTTCCATGCCCATGCAGATCAGGCTCGTCAGACTGAGGGGACGGTAGTTCCCAGGATCCAAGGTGGATCCCCCTTGTGGAGTGGGATACCTGTAGCTGTGCGCCACTCAGTGGGCACGAAGCCTGAGGTGAGGGTATTATTAAACATGACACTTAGGTGAGGTGCCAGTTCATTCTGTACTTCATATAGTACACAGCCTGGGATGTCATCTGGTCCCATGGATGCTGTATTCTTAGCTTTGGAGAGTGCGGTTTCTACCTGTGTGGCCATGATTACTGGAATTTGGCAATCTTTTGGTATTGAGATGTGATGATTTAGGGGGTGAGAGGGGGGTGAAGTTGGCACTAAATTGATCTGCCAGGATATTGGCAATATCCTTGGGATTGGTATATTTAATGCCATTCTGTTGTAGCTCAGAGCATATCTGAGCATTGCCATTTAGATTCTTGACATAACTATAGAATGCCTTGTGGTTGTCTTTGGAATCTTTGGCAATTTTATTTTCGTAACTAGCTTTGGAGGATTTTATGAGGGATATCAGCTTCTTACTGAGGCTGGTAAGGGAGTTTTTTGCATCCTGGGATTTTCCTTTTTTCTGCAACAGTTTCCTTCTTCTGTTGTATAGTTTGTTTATGGCAGGGGACCATAACAGTGGCTTCCTTTTTTTGGAGGAGAGAGTCTTGGTTCTATTTGGGATGTCACGATTCCTGCACAAGTGGATGTGCTCACACAGTGCCTTAGTGTAGGATTCAGCAGTCGAACTTTCAGCTCCCCTCTGTATGGGTGTCATGAAGTTTGTCATTTCTGACTTGAGTAGCATGAAGTTGGCTTTGGAGAAGTTTTCTAAGGAGGTTTCCTTACTGGGGGTGGGGTGGGATGTGGATGTCAAGGGTGATTTGCTTATGGTCAGACCTGACGAATGAGGGGGTGACCACTGGTGTGGAGTATCTATGCCCCATCTTGGTAATGACCAGGTCTAGGATATTGTAGCCCCTGGTGGGACAATGGATTAGTTGATCCAGGGGGTTGGAATTTATGAATTCCAAGAACCGTTGGGAAAAGGTGTTGGTACTTGAGTAGTTTTCCCAGTTAATGGCAGGGTAGTTGAAATCACCCAGTATTAGGGTGTTGGGTTGTATCTTAATATTTTCCAATATGTTTAGAAAGGTGTAGTGAGAATCTTGGGGCATGGTGAGGGATCTGTAGCAAGCTACAATTTGGTTTGCAGTCTTACCTAGTGTTAGTTGCAACTGTAGAATTTCAGATGCATTGTGTTGGGCAACTAGCCTGGAGGTGTGAATATCCTTGGTGAATATAGACCGTCCTCCACCTTTCGTATTTCAGTCTTGGTTTGATGGCCGAAACGTGTGATAAGAGTTTTAGCCTGGTATTGTAGGGGTGCTCTCTGGAGCCCTGAACCAGGTCTCAGTTACTGCACAGATATCAATGTTCGCCATTTTTAGGAGTGCATCGAGAGAGTGCATTTTGAGGTTTAGACTTCTAGCACTGAGTAGCATTACCTTCAGATTTTGCATGCTTGCATCTGTTACAGTGGTGGTTTTGTCCTTTGCCTAAAAAAGGCACTATAGGGGTGGCAAGAGCTTTAGTCAGTAACCTGAATCCCAGGGGTGACAGGTGCAGACATAAGCCTAACAGCCTCATCTGTAAGGCCACAGAGAATCACCATGGACCTCACTAACAAGAACATGGGAGACCTTCAAATTCTTTGACCTGACCCAGTGTGGCTTCACTAACGGCAGATCATGCATGTTAAACCTGGTGGACTTCTTCGAGAAAGTCAAAGCCCTGGATAAATGCAAAACAGTACATACATCTCGACTTAGCCAAGGCTTTTGACACATTCACCCACTCAGGCATGGAGAAACTCATCCAACTGGGCATTATAACCCAGACATTATTAGATGGGTAGCCAACTGGCTCATCAACAGAAAGTACAGTTGTGTACACTTACCATAAATGTAGATGTTCGAATGTATTCCCTGTTGCAGTCGTTACATTTGGGTAATCCTGCTGGCAGGTTGACCTCAGTTGGCCTGAATTCCAAAGTCTTGGGTCCTGCATCAGCTGCTGTCACCCCTTCCCTGACTTCAGGTCGTCAGGGGTATAAAAGGAGGAACCGACACCATTTTCTTCAGTTTTTCTTGCCCCAGATGTCAGGTGCCCCCTAAAAGGGTAGCCAAAATTTATATATATATAAAATTACATGCACCAATATAAACTTGACCTTAATCTATAAGCAAATACACCACATAGGTCGTATAAATCAGACAAGGAAAGATAAGTTCCAGCAGAAAAAAAGGGGATGGCGGGTGGGTAACAGTGAATACACTCGAACATCTACATTTATGGTAAGTGTACACAACTGTACTATGTTCTTCGTGTTTCACTGTTGCAGTCATTATATTTGGGTAGATTCCCAAAGCTATGGTTGGGAGGCTGGAGCTAAACAGTATTAGGAGCGGCTATGAGGACCTGCAGAATTGCAGTGGCAAAGCCTGCCCTGGATTTAGAGTAGAGTGGCAGATGATAGTGCTTTGTAAAGGTGTGCACTGAACTCCAAGTAGCAGCCTCTAAAATGTCTAAGTTTGGTACTCCCTTGAGAAAGGCTGCTGAAGTGGCTGCAGCTCTGGTTGAATGTGGCCTAATGCCTTTAGGCACTGGCTTGCCATGTTGAAAATCGCAGAAACAAATGCAGTGGCCTATCCACTTTGAAACAGTCTGCTTTGAGATAGCCTTTCCTTGTGATCCTGCAGCATATGCCACTAGTAATTGCTCTGTCTTCCTGAAAGCTTTGGTTCTGTCCAAGTAGACTCTAAGCTGTCTGTGTACATCCAAGGAATGCAGAATTCTCTCCCCCTTGTTCTGTGGATTTGGATAAAAAGTTGGCAGATGAATGGTTTGGTTAAGAGCCACACTGGACACCACTTCAGGCATAAATGTCAGGTTTGCCCTCAGAGAAACCCTGTCTGGATAAAACATGATAAAAGGTTCCACAGCCATGAGTGCCTGTAGCTCTGAAACTTGTCTTGCAGAAGTTATTGCTAGGAGCAGAGCTGTTTTCCAAGATAAAAACTTTATATCAGCAGTAGCAGCTGGCTCAAAAGGAGGCAGGGTGAGTTTTTCCAAGACATAGTTGAAGTCCCATGCAGGTATTGGTGATCTTCTTGGAGGCCTTAAATTTTTGGCTCCTCTGAGGTACTGCTTTAATAAAGGATGAGGAAAGATTGTTGGCTCTATATTGTAATGAGCCGAAATGGCAGAGGCATGAATTTTAATTGATGAAAAAGATGGGCCTTTGTCCAGCATCTCAGTTAAGTACTGCAAAATCTGAGGAATATTTGGTACAGCTGTATCAGTTCCTTGTGCCTGGTTCCACGCACAGAATCTCTTCCATTTTCCAGCATAAGATTTTCTAGTACTGGGCCTTCTGGCTTCCAAAATGACATCTATCACCGCTTTACTGAGAGGTGTGTTTTGTATGATCACATTATCCGCCATGCTGCCAGGTTTAAAGTCCTGAGTTGGCTGTGCAAGATCTGATGGTTTTGCTGGGAAAGTAGATGGGGTATTTGAGGGAAGGTCCAAGCTGGGCATTGAGACAAATCCTTAGGATTGGATACCAGTACTGGCGGGGCCAGTCTGGGGCAATCAGTATCATCTTTGGCTTCTCCTGTCTGACCTTTAGGAGTACCTTGGGGAGGAGTGGCAGTGAAGGAAAGGCATATACTGATATGTTTTTCCAGCTGAAAGATAAGGCATCCATTTTCCATGCTTGTCTGTGATATGTCCTTGTGCAGAATCTTTTTAGTTGGTAGTTGTGAGGTGAAGCAAATAGATCTATGTCCGGGCATCCCCATTTCCTTGTTATCATGCTGAAGACTTGTGGATCCAGGTGCCACTCGTGGGGATCCATGAAGTTTCTGCTTAGTTCGTCTGGCAGAATTGTGCCTGCAGGTGTACTTGGTAAGTCAATGCTGTGTCCCACAAAGTCACGGTTAGTCTGAAAAGGGGGTAAGAATGTGTGTCCATCTGCTTGTTTATATACCACATGACCGTGGTATTGTCTGTCTTTATCAGTAGTTGTCCCGGATGAATTAGGTCCTTGAAGGCTGTCAGGGCATTTTGAACAGCTAGCATCTCTTTTTGATTGATATGTAGATGCATTTGGTTTGAAGGCCATGAGCCCTGAATGCATCTTTCTGCCATGTGGGCCCCCTAGGCATAAATCTGATGCATCTGTTGTTAGTGTCTGCCTGGCTGGGGGTAATGTGAATGGCTGTCCCTTGTTCTGGTGACAAGCCCTCGACCACCACTGAAACTCCTGATGCAGGCAGGGAATGAGAGTAATTATTGCCTCCAGGCTGTGGCAATGTTGAGTCCAAACACTTTTTAGTTACCATTGAAGTTTCCTCACATGTAGTCTTGCATATGGAATTAGTAGAATACAGGATGCCATGAAGCCCAAAGCCTGCAGAATTTTTCTTGCAGATAACTGGGCCTTTGTTGCCAACATCTTGAAATAGGTAGTCAGTTGCCTTTGTTTGTCTGGCGTGAGATAAGCCATCTGAGCAGTTGTATTTAAGCTTGCACCCAGGAATATTATCTCTTGAGAGGGTACTAGTTTTGATTTCTTTTCATTGACTGTGTACCCTAGGCATGTTAGAAGTCTTTTCACAAATGCCAGATGCTGTAGAAGAATGTCCTTGTTCTCTGCCTGAATTAGACAGTTGTCCAAGTAAGGATATATTTGTATTCCTCTGTCTGCAGAATGCAATCACTTTGTAAAGTAAAGCACTTTGTAAAGACCCTGGGCGCAGTAGATAAGCCAAAGGGTAGTGTAGAGAATCGGTAATGCATTGAGCCAACCTTGAATCTGAGTTATCTTCTGCATGACTGTCTGATTGGGACATGCAGGTATGCCTCTTAAGTATAAAGTCACAAGCCAAGCATTCTTGCCCAGCATAGCCAGAAGCTGCTGTAAAGTTAACATTTTGAATTTTGGTATATCCAGGAATGTGTTCAGAATAGATAGGTCCAGTATTGGTCTCCAGGCCTGGTTCTTTCTGGGTACCAAGAACAGTCTTGAGTAAAATCCTTGTCCCTGCTCTTGCTCTGGTACTTGTTGAATGGCCCCTATGTCCATGAGGGATGAGACTTGTTTTTGTGCCTCTGCCCATTGATTTTTTGGCAGATCTGGCCATCCGTTTGCCTTTGGCAGGGTATGGAAATGGCAATTGTAGCCTTGTGACACTATGTTTAGAACCCACTTGTCCTGGGTTATAATGTGCCAATTTTGAGAGAAAAGTGCTAATTTCCCCCTAAGGGTGCTGCCAGGAGATAAGTGCTTGGCGCATTTAGGGGGAAGTCATTAGGGCTATTTCCTGTAAGGTTGTGATTTGTCTTCTCCAACTTTGGAGGTAGAAGAACCCCATTGCTTTGACCTATATGAAACTTCCGCCTGGGATCTGCCTCTAGGGCGTCTGGATCTGCCCCTTTGAGGTCTGTCTGACACAGGAAAGGACCAGTTCTTTGTAGGCCAGTGTCTACTAAACCTAGGTGGCTGTACTTGTAAAAAATCTTTTGACAGTTTGCATTGATTTAGCTTTGTCCTCCATTTTCTTTAACACTTCTTCTGCCTTAACACCAGACAAAGTATCATGCTGTAAAGGTGCATCTAATAATTTAACTTTCACATGATCAGGCAGATTTTGTTCCTTTAACCAAGCATGCCTCCTAATTACAGAACCCGTAACTGCGCCCCTGCAGGAGGCCTCCAAAGAATCAAAACCACATTGCAAAGTATGCTTTCCAACTTGTTCAGCTGCATGCAATACATCCTGCATTTCCTTGTTTTCTGCACATTCAGAGTTTAACATTTTCTGTTCAAGCAATTCCATGACATGTTGCTGATATTTGAGCATACGAAACTGACAGTTTAAGGCCCTTATAGCCAAGGTAGCAGATGTGTAAACCTCTTTTCCCCATCTATCCAGTGCCCTAGAATCTCTGTCAGACCCTGAGAAATAGTCTCTGGGTCTGCGGCAGGGTTTTTAAAAAGGAATTTATGAGAGTCAGGAACTCTAATATTAATCAGGCTTAACAGGAGCTGGAGGTAAGGAGTCAGGGGTAAGACAAGATTCCGAAAACACATCATCTACAATGTAACACAGGTGGAATGGCTAGAGGCCTGTGTTGAGGAAGTAAAAGGAAATCTCTGAGCCTCTTTTTAGATTCTGAAAAATCTTGGCTCTCCCAGTGGAAATGCTCCCTCATGGTATGCAATGTCTACTCACCATTCCTTTAATTAAACTTCTCAAGGGCCACAGTTTTATGACAGATGAACATAGTTGTCTTTCATGCTGCGCTTTACCCACTTCTTATTGTCTTATATGGCTCTGTCTTTCCACTAATCACCCCCTTACATGCTTAGCCTGGCTGGCTGATTCCTATTTAAACTCTTCCTTCTCATGACACATGACTCATTTGCTTTCTTCTCTCCTTGAACTACACCCACTCTCAGTGATTCTAACAACCTTTATGTATTTCTCAGTTTTCTAAATGACTGAAAATTACCACCTGTTTAGTGTCCTACCACTCTTCCTGTGGTATCTCTCAGTAAGACACAAAATTATGACATACAATATGACATTCAAGATTGTGGTTCTGCACTAGGCTCTCAGCTGTGCCGAATAAAACACAATTCTAGGCTATAACAAGATAAAAAAAGCACTTCCACTCACTTTAATTCTGATGAAGCTCATGTGCATTAAAGCGAGTGAAAGCACTTAAAGTTACGTTGGCAGTCCTGTGGTTGGATTTATTGCCTCTATTTCTTCGTTTTGGTGCTTTTTTTATCTTGTTTTGGTCGAGTATATGTGATTTTTATTGTCTTTTTGTGACAATTCTAGGCTATGTTTGCAGGTTGAAAGACATAGTTATGTACTTACCATACCTTGGCATCTGTGCTGTCCAGTGTCATTATTCATCACAGATGGGTCTTGGATCGGACCATGCTACCTTCTAACCCTCAGATGGAGTTTGTTAAATTAGTTGAAATGCAGAAAAAAACTGCAAGAGAATACCAAAAATGTCTCATCAAATACAAGCCATTTCAGCCTCGTCAGAACCCCCAGATGAAAGAGGGAAGGAGGGTGGGAATGTGATGAATAATGACACTGGATAGATTAGATGTCAAGTTATGGTAAGTACATAACTCTTTATCTGACTCTATCCATATCATTATTCATCACAGATGGGTCAGTCTCTTCAGCTACTATGTACCCTGGGTGGCCTCAGGGAAGAATATGCCGGCGCATGGAGGAACCAAAGGAAGCTCTGTTCCTAGACATTAAGGCCCAATTTGTACTGCGAAATGAAAGTGTGCAGATTAGACCAAGTTGCAGCACCACAAATCTCATCCAAGGAATGTCTACCCAGGAAGGTTGAAGATGCAGCCACAAACCTCATAGAGCGGGCCTTAACTGGTCAAGATGGTTTTAAATGCAGACTAGCATAAATACAGGAAATACAACTACCAATCCACCTGGAAATAGTCAATTTGGAAACTGCATGGCCCTTTCTGTTCTGAGAGAAGGCCACAAAGAGTGGATCTGACTTTCTAAAGTCCTCAGTTCTTTTTAGATAAAAACGCAATTGCCTGTTGATGTCTAAGCAATGCATGATACATTCTCCTTTATTTGAGTATTTCGGAATGAAGACAGGTAGCTGTATCAACTGATTGAGATTAGCTTCAGAGGCCAATTTAGGTTATAAGAGCCACCATGTCTTTATGAAAGATCATGAACAGTGGCTTAATGCACACAGCCTGAAGTTCTGAGACCCTCTTGGCAGAAGTAATGACTACTAAAAAGGCTATCTTCCAGGAAAAAAATTAATATCACATGAGCCAGCTGGCTCAAAAGGTTTCTGCGTTAGGGACTGCAGTACCAAGTTCAAATCCCATGATGGAGATGGATCCTTAATAGGAGGCCTAAGGAGAAAAACTTTCAGAAAGGTTTTGCACAGTTTGGAAGAAAACATAGGCTCATCGCGGATATAAAAATTAGAGATGGCAGCCAACTGGAGTTTAATGGTAGAAAAACTCACCCCATCTTGAAAAAGGAAAGATAAGAAGAGCAAAATATCAGGAATTGGCCCTGAAAAAGGGATGGAAAACCCCTTCCACTTACTAGAATACACCTTCTTTGTAGACAGCTTTTGAGAAGCCACCATAATTGCTCCTTACCAGGGAAGGAATCTTGGACTGTGAAATGATTACTGGAACTGAAGAACCCATGCGGTTAGAGGAAGACTCCGGAGATTGGGAAGTGGAAGCCCCCAGGGCTTGGAGATGAAATCCAGAATGGGATCTAGTATCCAAGTGGATACTTCAGAGCAGGCCTCAGGAAAGGGAACCATGCCTGACAAGGTCAGAAAGGGGCAATGAGGATGAGACAGCTCTTCAGAAGGTGAGCTTTCTGTAAGACTTGGAGTATTGGGGGAATAGGAGGGTAAGCAGAGAGGAGACCGGGGGCCAATCATGAACAAGAATGTTCCTGGGTAACTCACCTGATGGAAGAACCAGGGCAAAGTAATTGCTGCATTTGTGGTTGACTGGGGAAGCAAAAAGGCACAATGTGGTTGACCCCCAATGGTTGAAGATTTGTCTTGCCACTGATGGATTCTGGGACCACTCATGAGGACTCAAGATGGACGTGCTGAGTTTGTCGTCCAGTATGTTGGAACTCCTGGGTATACGAGTTGCAAGAAGAAAGTGGTTGGAAGACATCTCCCACTCCCACAATCTCATGGCCTCTCTGCACAAAGGAAAAGACAGTGTTCCTCTTGCTTGTTGATATACCAGACAACCACCATGTTGTCCATCTGAATTGCTATGGTCCCCAGAGGGAGGCATTCCTGAAAGGCTTGCAACATTAGAAGTACTGCTCTCATCTCCAGGATGTTTATATGCAATTTGGTCTCTATGGGGGACCACGTGCCTTGAACTGCCCTGCCCTGAAAATGTCCCCCCATCCCAACAGGGAGGCATCAATGGTCACTGTGGTCTTGGGCAGGGGAAGACAAAATGGCCTGCCTAGAGATAAGTCCTGAGACGGAAGCCACCAAGCAAGACAATTCCTGCACATCTGAGTCAACTTAGCTGTCAGACATGGGCTGAGACAGAATGGATCACTGGACTGCCAGGGTCAACTGCAGAACTCACATACGACACCTGGAGAAGGCCCCATTGAATGGCAGCCACCATAGAGCCTAGCACTCTGAGAATCAAATGAACAGGTGGACGTGCTAAATCCAACGAGAGAGAGACTTAATGGCAGTGTGCAGTCTCCGATACCATGTCCAGCAGGACTATGATGAACTCCAGGTTCTGGCTCGGAACTAGATTGGACTTTGGTAGATTCACTGTGATGCATAGGTACTGGAAAAGACTGAGGAAATAACTGGTCTCCAGTGTTAGTCGATGCTTAGTGGAAGCCATGAGAAGCCAATCATCCAGGTACAGAAAAACCTGCAAACCTTGCAGCTAGAGGTGAGCTGCCATCACTGCCATACATTTGGTAAACACCCAGGGGGCTACAATGAGAACAAAGGGCAGGGCTGAACTGATAAGAATTGGCCCCAACCATATGAGTCTCCTGCAGTGTCTGTCAATCTTTATATGAAAGTACGCATCCTTGTGATCTACTGAGTACATCCAGTCGTCCATGCGCAAGAGAGGCAGAATGGACTGTACAGTGACTATCCAGAAAGTGGACTTCTTGATAGAAAGGTTTAGCTCGCTGAGGTCCAGAATTGGACACAGGTCCCTGGTCTTTTTCTGCACCTAAAAGAAGTGAGTACATTCCGGACCCTCGTTGTCCTGTTGGGACCTCTTGAATAGCTCTTTTTCGAAGGAGGTCTTGCACCTCGAGATAGGCCAACTCCCTTTGGCGGGGTGGTACATCTGGGAGAAATTTTCAAATTGAGGGGACAGAGAAGGGAATGGAGTACTCCCTGGAAATTATTTTTACCACCCACTGATTGGAGGTTAGACTTGTCCAGGCTAGTGAGTGAAGGGAGAGAATACCCAGACTGTCTCCAAGGCAGGACAGTCAGTCAGCACCTCAGGAGCCTGGAAGGGCTTCTCCAAGAAGGGTATTTGAGCGCCCTGGTTTTGTGGACCCCCTCGGCCCCTAGGGCGGCATTTACCATTGAACTCCCTGCCCCGGCCTGTGGAAGAGGATTCCTGTGGAGCTTCCTGAAAGGAAGACAGAGTTCCTATAGAACCAAAGCTTCTTACTTCCCCTCTGGGTCTTGGAAAAGGATGTCTGGGGAATAGAAAACTTGATCCCCACTATGGCCACAGTTTTGCCTTCCTGCTCACTGTGGGTTAAAGTTTCCTTAACAGATGGTCTTAAACTAAGTGTAACCATCAAAGGGGACGTTAGCAAATGATGCCTTAAAGGGTTCTGCAAATCCACAAAGGTGAAGCTAGGCGTGCCGTTGGATAGCAATGCAGTACCTGCCACTTGAGAGGTGGCCTCCACAGTATTGGAGGTCAGCCTCATCAAAGCATTGGCTAAAAAAGTAAGTGGACAGCCTCAGAGAGACTAACTTGAGGCTTTCTAGAGGCAATAACTCTTAGAGAAGTGATGCGCTCTGAAACCAAATCCGTTTGAAGCCAGGTAAAGTGGGAAAAGTAATTAGTTGCTCTCAGACCAAAAAGTAACTGAGGTAAACACACGCTTTCCAAAATGGTCAACTGCCCGAGACTCCCTGTTCGGGGATGGAACGAGGAGCTCTGCTCAGTTAGCTCCTTCTTAAAGGCAGCTGCCACCATGATGGCATCGACAGGGACCCCTTTGCTCCAAAAAGACCTATCCTTAGGAGGACTGAGGAACTTATCTGCTTTCTTGGGCACAGGTTCCACCGTGTCCGGCTCCTTCCAAGCCATGGTGGCAATAAAGTCCATAAGCTCATCAGCAAGGGGTAGAAACCCAGGTAAAAGATGGGCCCATCCCAAACTCCATCCTCCTCTCTGAGAACTTCCAGGATGTCCCGAAGGAAAACCTCCTTAGGCGGAGGCCTGGGGGACCTGTCTCCCTCCTTAAAATCTGTGCCCTCAGTGAGGGACTCTCTGGGGGAGTCCAAGTGCCTCCTCTTACACGTTCTCTTCTGAGGGGGTTCCTCCATACTGGGCTCAGGGGAGGACTCAGAAGAGATGGGTACCCCAAGTGGGGCATTGCCCATCTGAAGGCACTCACTGGAGGGATGACCCTGGATGGATGATAAGGCCCCAGCACCCAATCCCGAGAAAGGCTGGGGAGGACCTTGAGAAGAAGAGGCAACTGCCACACTGGAGAAGGTCCTCTCTATTGCCCGGAAAGCTGATAGACTGGACCAAGCCCTCCCCACTCCTAGCAATCAGGGCCACCTGGGAAGGGAGAAGGGACCCCGACGCAGGAACGAAGCCCCCAGACAATATTGGCCCCTAACTGGCCAGCATCGAAGCTCCCAAGGGAATAAAGTGGTCCAAAGAATCCAGACCCGAACCTACCCCGCTGGGAACTCACACCGGCCCCTCAGAGACAAGGCCCACCCTGGTCTGAGGGCTGCGGGAAAGAGCCAGCCAGGGACCCTAACAGTGTCGAGAATGGGGGAATACCTGACACAGTCAGCCTCTCACTAGAAAACTCCTAATCCTGACATTACAAAACCTGATGGATTGGAAAAGGCCAGTGGAGTACCTGTGGATGGGGAGGGTCCCCTAGGCACATGGGCAGGGGATTCAGCAAGCCCAACTCGATTTGGGCCTTGAGGAAACTCCACATCATCCTATCCATGTCGAAGGGAAGGAGACTTCTGGGGGATTTGGGTGAAGCTGAAGAGTGGCAAGATCTTGCTGGGGATCTAAACTTGAATCCCGCAGTCTTATGACCATGGGGAGGAGATTGGCTCTGATGACTTGGATCCAACCTCCTGGAGAACAGAGAAGAGAAACCTTCAATGACAACTGGGATCTGACAAAACTGTCAGATCCAACAACCTGGTAGGATCTGAAGGTTTGGAGGGTGTACCAGACAGAACCAACCAACTGGTTGGATTCAGGGATGACTTGCTCCTACCTGAAGGCCTCCGCTCTGCAGAGGCCTTGGATGCGACAGTAATCCGAAGCTCTCGAAACGGCACATCTCAGATCCGAAGCCAAATAGCTTGGACTTGGGATCCAAGGATCTGTGATCTGAGAGCTTTGGCTTTTCTAGAAGAGAAGAAGAGGACCCCCCCCCCCTCACGGGAGGAGGAGGTCTCTTCTTAGGCTTCTGTGAGGGCTTGAAAGGGGAGTCCGAAGGCAGAGGACTGCCCTGAGCCAAGCCTTTCAGCAAAGTTTGTGTCAGTGATCTACGAAGTTCTTGGGGTTGAATGCGGTGCGAATATCACATTCAACCTCCAGGTGCACCGACCCTAAACAATACAGACACTCCTGGTGCAAGTTGGAACGTGGCATCTTCCAACTGCCCAAGGACGGTCTTTTAAACCTTGAAGGCTTTTCAGCCATCCTAAGAGAAAAACACCAATCATAAAACATACTCACTAAGAAGAAAGCAAGGATAGAGATATTTTTTTTTCATATAGAAACTACTTTAAGAAAGGAAAGAGCGCAAAGTACCAAGCACCGGAATTGGGGGAGGGGAAGCCTAACTAAACTGAAAAGCTCTAACTGGGAGGGGAGGAACTATAAATAAACAAGGAAGAAAGGTACCTTAAAAAGAGCAAAAATCAGGAAACAAAAACAATTATCTGAGAACTGCTAAGCTTGAGCCTGGACTACTTCTGAAGCATTCCAGTGGCAAACAAGATCGGAGGGTTAGAAGGTATCAAGGCATTATGGGAAGGGGAGGAGCTTGAGCTCTGATCTGTATGAGAAGTTGCCGGCTCGGATCCAAGACCCATCTGTAAAGAAGAATGACATGAACAGGATCAGATCAACAGATTAGACTGCCCAGGATCTTATTGAGTGTGATACTTTCTAAAGGAGGGCAGGCATCTTTGCAAAGATGAAGCACAAATGTGCAGAATCGACTAAAATGGAATTTTCTGAGTGACTAACAGAATTACAGGTACTGTACTTAGAAACAAAACAGAACTGAAACAGACCATGACTTGTCTTCGCTAAGCATACCAGTGCAGTGATACAAAGAAATGAATAGGACTCCTCCACAGACACAAACATGATACAGAAGCAAATCAGAATAACACTGCTGAAACTTTTTTGTTCTTTTACACCGAATATCATTCCTCATGATTCTCAAACTGCAGATTTGGATTAGTCGGAATACACTTTCCACTGCATTTCAAAATCTGCCATATGTAATCACTATAATGCCAGCTAATGTATAATGCTTGTTAAACTCTGCTGGTTTAAAACTAAGGCTATAACTGGGAAGTTTATACTCAGATACGCTCAGCTTAATTCTCCTCCTTTAACAGTAATGTACTAAATCTTTAGGGTTATATTATGCAAGACTCTCTCTAACCCACCCAGATCACAAAACGGCACACATCAAAATATTCACAGGAAATCTGGCAATAGATATTTGGCTTTTAGCATCGCAAAGCAAAACATACACAGGAAAGTTGGCAAACAGAAATATGTTTTTTAGCACTGCTACTGTTAAGTTATGGAATGGCAAGTGTCCTGCTCTTCAAGAGACAATAAACATCTCCAGTTTTAAGAGGGTTAAAGACCTTTATATTACATTTTGTCTAACAGCAGAAGACAAACTCATCTAGTCAGCCCTTTACATGTATTTAACATTTTACCTCCAGCTTCCATTCCACCTTTCCACACTCAAACTGTACCCATGCCATCCTGAATGCTTCCATGGATTCTCTTGCCCCACCAAGTACTCTAGCAAGTCCATTCAAAGGGACCAAAAAACCCTCTAATTGGAGAGCTTATACAGATTCAAGTTTCAGTAGGTCTCTATAATCAGCTGCCTGTGTTCCCCCTCAGTCTTCTGCAAACTTGTGTCCTCCATCTCATACCATTTCCAGTGAGAAGAGCCTTAAACTCCTTTAGTGTCTGTTCATAGGTTCATAGATTAGTACTAGGCTAACTGCTCTTTTAGGGCCATTTTAAGCCTAGCCAATTATCCCATGTGAGAATCAAACCTTGTACCTTATGCACGTAAGGTAAACACCTTAACCATTATGCCAACCTCCCACCCTGTTCATACTCTTTGCCCTCCATTCTCTGCACACTTATACTGGCCTTCCAGTGGTCACCTTCAAGCAATCGGGCAGCCCTTCTTGTACAGTCTCCTGAATAGCACAAAGTACACCCTAAATACTACACTACCAGGTAGAGTGGAAGCATTACCTCTGTTACTTGAGTCTAACCTTAGCATTCTTTTTATTGTTGCCAGTGCCTTTTCACGCTTTTTCATAGTAATCTAATCTGGATATAAACAACATGGATCCTTTTCTTGTCTGATGCCATCAGCTTCACTCCCCCTCCCCCCTCTAATACTTCACACTAGGACAATTGTAGTCTTTGGGCAATATTTTGCATTTGTCTGCAGTGAATCATAAAAGCCAAATTTCTGCTCATCTGATGGGCCTTTCCATATTCTACCTTAGACCCTTCTCCCATTTTCCATAGATGACCTTACTGTGGTGTCATATTAGGGTGTTACTCCTGTTTACTTTCCCTTCAAACATGTCTGAAACAATGAAAAGTACAGGAACCATGATCGACCCCCTGCAGTAATACACCAGTTACTTTTCTCAGCCATGACATTGCTCTTCTACAACAGCCCTCTAGAATTTAGTCTTCAACCATGCAGTAGTCCAGTTCTTCAGTCTCTCTCAAAATCCAAACTCCTTCAATTTTCTCAGCATTCACCAATACAGGACATGTAATGAGCTGCCTTACGTTACTCATTCTTGTGCCTTAAGCAAGGAGGACAAAGGCACAGGCAACACTGAAGTGCTGAGATTTGTTTTATTTAACTATGAACTTCAGCATATGAATGAACTTTGAGGCCCGTGTTTTTTTTTTTTTTTTGTCTGTGTGTGGGTGTGTGTTCTACAGTACTGGATTTGCTGCTCTGTCAGCTTAAAAGCACTAGCCTTACTATCTCTTCAGGCTTCCCTGAGCTTGCTTGCTCAAGATATTTCTGACTGGTTGTTGCCCGTTTTTCATATCTATTCAAAAAGGACAGTGGCGCATAACCAGATGCTGTCTTCTACAGAGTTGTTATAAGCTATGCATTCTTGCACCTTAATCAAGGCGAAAACAGGCATTATAATTACTTGTTTCTTTTGGTTAAGGATTTTGGTGCTCGACAGATCTCCAGGACCACATTAACTTTTCTTGTGGGAGGACAGTACTAGCTTGCTGCTCTTTGTTAAAGAAGGTACATTTGAAGCCGGACAAGGGCGGTGGTAATGGATGTTTTTGATTATAATAATAAAATAACGCAGATACTTAACACAGCCACATATGAAGACGTTAGCAGAAATGCACTTAATGTAGTATAAAAGAAGATTGAAGTATTTCTTAATGACTTGTTTCTTGAAAACAGAATCAACATTGACACCTATAATTACTTACACATTATTGCACCTACCATTCCTTGTATTTTTGGCTCACCTAAGATGCATAAAGATATAAACAATCCACCACTAAGATCAATAGTGGACGGGCGCAACTTATGCATGTGCCAAATTTTTAGATTGTAAATTGAAAGGTTACTTAGATGGTCAAAAGCAAATCTGTAGAGATTCTTGGCATTTTCTCAGCCTTATTAATGCAGTTGAATATGCAGAGGATGCTCCATTTTTAATGATAGATGTAAAAGATCTTTTCTCTGTGATTCCTCAGCAGGAAGGCGTAAATATGATAGAAGAGTTTCTATTTGAACAAGGAGCATCACAAATGGACACTAACTTATATGTTGATTTATTATTTACAAAAGGTAGGAGTTGCTATGGGTTCACCCCATGGGACCATTTTTTCCAACATGGTAATGGCCCAATGGGAACAGAAGCACATATTTAACAGTGCATATGAACAGTACATCATTGTTCTATATTTGCGATATTTTTATTTTATGGAGGGGTGAGCAGCAGCAGGTGGATGATTTTATGGAATATATTAATAACACAACTCAATTTTTGAGGTTTACGTACAATGTTGATGGACAGGAGGGTAATTACTTGGATGTGAATCTGAGAAAGGACAATGTCAACAAGAGGTTTGCAGCAAAAATTCACAGAAACCCACATATTCGAATAGCTTTCTTCATTACACAAGTTCCTATCCTGTTATCAACAAAAGAGCAGTTATAAAAGGCCAATCGGTGCATGCCGCAAGGATGGTTAGTTTACATAATGAATTTCTTGATGAGTGTAAGAATCTTATAAACATGTTTTTAAGTAGGGGCTACCCAGAGGACTTGATAAATTAATTGTTTCTCGAAGTAAAACAAAAAAAGAGAAAATGGTTATTTTGTACCTATTCTTAACAGAGATGGATTATTGGTGGAAATGTACAGGGCTAATCAAAATACGAGAATTGATTACGTTAATGCCTTTATAACTACATTTAATGCGCATTCTTCTGAAATTAAATCAATAATTTTTAAAAATTGGAGACTTTTGGATGAGGAATCAATTATTACCAATAAATTTCAGAATGGTATTAAAATGACTGCAAAGAAGCGTAGGAATATCAAAAAATCTCATTGAACGATGTTACAGGAAAGAAGGTGGTGGAGGTATGAAAAAATGCGACGTGTACTTGAGTATATGTATCAAGGTGAACAGGTTGAAATTAATGGTAAAAAGTATTATATTCATCAGAAATTGAATTGCAAATCCAAAGGGGTGGTATACATATCTAACTGTAAAAAATGTTCTGCGTATCATATAGGAAAAAACACAAGAATGCTAAAAGAAGAAGAGAGACCTAATTGAGCTCTCAGAGTATGTGTCCCAGGCAGGTATGACCCTAGCCTTAAGCAGCATCCTACCTTCACCAAGATAATACCACAATACCAACAAAAAATAATTGACTTCAACAATTGGCTTAGTTTCCTGGTGTCTTTCCAGGGGGATCCATCTCTGTCTGCCTGGTAATGACATGGCTGACAGGCCTCGATGCTTTGCCAGAGATGGTCTCCATCTGTCAACCCTGGGGTTCTGGATCATGGCCAAAACTCTTGCCTCCCCCACTGTTCTTTTTTTAGGCTATGTCACAAACACAATTCTTCCAACATAAAATATCTGTCAAAAAGCAAACTGAAGGTCACGCTGCTTAATGCTAGGAGCTTTAACCTGAAAATGCACTCGCTGGAGACTCCTCACACTGGAAGATGCCGATGTCTGTGCAGTCATGGAAACTTGGTTCAGGGCTGGGGAGAGCACCCCTGCCATGCCAGGCTATACCTCATCCCACACTTTCCGACCCCAAAATGAGGATGGAAAGACTAAGGGAGGTGGAGTCTCTCTATCTTCATTAAGGACAGGCACACCTCCAGACTGGTTTGCCAGCATGATGCATTGGAATTACTCCAGGTGCAAGTGACAGTTGACAAGACACCCACCCATGTTATTGCCAGCTATAGTACCCCCCTATGACTCTGGACACCCACTCCTCCTACCTGGACCTACTTGACTCCATCAAGGTACCCCCTAATACCCAGATCCTGGGAGACTTCAACTACCCCACCACAGACTGGGTGAATTATTCCTGCACTAATGCACTCACCCAATGATTCTTTGACTTCATCAATTCTAATGCACTAAACCAGCTCGTCTCATCCCCCACAAGGGGAGATGACAGACTGCTGCTGCACCACTTCCAAAGTATGTTCTCACCTGGTAAGAAAAGGTCATCTGTCTCATTCGAAGTTTCCATCCTCCCACCCCATCAGCCATAACCAGGCTAAAAAACGTCTCAAACGCTGACTACAAATGCCTAAGAGAGGGTATCAGTAGCTTCACACCACCGCCCCCTCAGAGGATGCAAGCAACTATGCTGAACAGTACACCAATGTAGTATATAAGCACCTGTATAACTGCATGAACTCAGCCATACCCAACAGAACTAAAACTTGCTCCTGTCTGGTGGACATCCTCTATCAACAGGTTTTACAACAAAAGGAAGAAACTGTTGTCCAAGGGTAAAAATGAACAAATTCCAAAGTGGAAACACTTCCTCCTCAGCCTCAACAAGTAAATTAGACTACTCGTGAAAACCTCCAAAGCCAATTATGAATTGAAATTAGCCTCTGAAACAAAAGGAAACCACAAAGCCTTCTTCAGCTACTTCAGGAACCTCTCCATGGCAAAGCCCAGGTTTGTTCTGAATTAGTACTCAAGGGTACCACTTACACTGATCCTGTTGACTTAGTCAACCTGCTAGCTGGTTCCTTGCAAACTTCACCTCCTATCCCCTCCAAAGGCCCATTCGACCATCCCCGATACTAGTCCCGCACCTCACTCCACACATCAAGTGTTAAAGGCCCTATCCAAGGAAAAGATCACTGCTTCCATGGGACCTGACAGTATCCCAGGCTGCTGCATCATCTACAGCAAGAACAAGCTTCGCCACTGAGCACCCTATTAAACCACAGCCTAATTACAGGCTTCATTCCGGCAGAGTGGAGAACTGCCAGTGTCATCCCCTTGCATAAAGGTGGTGCTGATACTGACCCAGGAAACTACTGCCCCATTATCTTGACAAGTCTGATCTGTAAAGCCATGGGGTGTATTATTATGGATCTCATAAACAAGGACATACGCAATCTCCAAGCACTTGACCCAACCCAATTTGGATTAGTCGGGGGCAGACCTTGCCTGTTGAACCTGGATGACTTCTTTGAGACTGTCACCAAGGACCTGGATGAGGGAAAGTCTGTACATACCAGCTTACCTTGACTTGGTCAAGGCCTTTGACACAATCCCCTACTCAGGCATCATCAAAACGCTAAATGAACTTGGCATAAATCCCCATCTCTTCAGGTGAGTGGGCCAACTGGCTCACCAATAGGACCCACAAGGTCAAAATAGGTGCCACCATCTCAGACAGCAGACCTGTCACTAGTGGTGTTCCTCAGGGATCTGTCCTGGGACCCCTACAGAATGTCAACTACTTCTCAGAGGTCCAGGCAAAGACAAAGGGCCTGTGGCTGACCAAGTCTGTGGATGAATGTAAGTTGGGTGCTGTCACTGACTCCTCAAATGATAACATACTGCAAGAGGGTCTCACAGCAAAAAATGACTGGTGCCAAAGTCATGGCCTTAAGTTAAACGCAATTCGGCAAAAACACAGCCCCTACTGATTACCACATGAACAGCAACTCCCTCGGCACAGAACCTGTGGCGAGATACCTGGGCACTCAGGATGACAATCTCGCATTTGACCATCATGTAGCGGCAGTGGTCAGAAAAGTCTTTTACTTGGCTCACCTCATAAGTAAAGGGATTGCATGCAGAAAAAAAGGAGGTTATTACCTCTCTGTACTCCTCCCTCAATAGGCATATAATGGAGTATAATGACCCATTTGGTATGTACCTCTCCAAACACCTGCACTAACTGGAAAGGCCACAGAAATACCTCACAAAGAGAATCCATGTCTCCAACAGCTGTCCTATGTGGACAGGCTCAAATCACTATCACTCTACTCGGTACTGTACAGATTGCTCAGAGGTAAGCGGTGTCTCACCTACAAGGCAATATCAGACACTGCCCTACTAGAGATGCTCCATAGCCATAAGTCTAACTCCTCGCACATTACCCGCTCAAAAGGCCTGAATCTAATATGCAACATCAACAAAACCTGCTGGAGAGACAGAGACTGCCCCATCTCTGGAACAGACTTCCCATACATGTCAAACAGAGTACCTCACATCCTCCTCAAGCACATGCTCAATCAGTTAATGGGAAACAGATTTGTCCCAGGGGTTCCACCTTTGTCCCTCACTGACAAGACGACAGGTGCTGAAAGAGGTTCCTTTTTTGGGGATAAACTCTTGGCTAGGCTTGTAAGGACCCCAGGGCCATTAGCCTAGTAGCCTCCTATGATCCTATATCAAGGGCAGATACTGCCTCCTAAACCTAGTCACCTCCCTTGAAAAAAGTCAACAAAATCGCAAGCAGATATTCCATATATGCCACCTATCTTAACCTGGCCAAAGCCTTTGATATAACCCCCCTATGCTGGCATCACTGACTGGCTACCAGAAATCAGCATAAACCTTATTCTGTGTGCTAGATAGCCAACTGGCTATTAGGAAGAACTCACACAGTAAATGCAGCTAGTGTTTCTTCTAAATGAAAGACTGACTCTAATGGTATCTCACAGAGGTCAATCTTGGATTGTCTCTTTTTTGGCATTACTTCTCTAATGTCCAACCGCAAGTTCAAGGCCCATCACTACCCCACAATGCCTACAATTGCAAACTCGGAGCAAATCATCAGCTCTCCTACAGAAACTCAGTCATTTGACTCTACACATTCCTGGTTTCAAATTAGATGTTACAAAATGCACTATGTTTATATCCGAGAAACACATTTCCCCATTCATATGACATCAATACCACCTTCCATCAAAACCGACAGTTTGCAGGGATCTGGGCAGATACACTTACAACTTATCATCATTTGAGCAGAGTGTCTCCACAGCTGTTTGCAAATCGTTCTGTTTATCCCAGATGATCTCCAAAAGGAACCATTCACACCAACACACTTTTGCCCACTCACACCAACCACCATAGTTATATGTGTGAAGAAATACATGAAAACTGAATGCTTTCAACCATGTATTCATTTATTCTTCTATTCACTCACACTTCAAACACTCACACCAACGAACTTACAGAAACTCATTGTGCTGCCTTCAAGTGCTCATTCATTTTTTAGATCACTCACCTTAAGCAAACTTTCAAACACATACACACACCCACACTCACTGTATGCTTTCGACAACTCATACCAACCAAGTCCAAATCATAACACACTTCCAACCTGTTCTCTCTCACTCACTTCAAAACTACATGAAACATACTTGACCACATTAACACATATCCAAAAAACTCAACAGTATGTACCTATATGAATGAATGGCTCTGGCAGACCTAGCATCTCTCTTACAGGATCATAGCATCATAGGAGATTACTAGGCTATCAACCTGGAGGTCATTTTAAGCCTAACCATTTCAACCCAATGTAATACTGTAGAGGTACTAGTAAATACCAACGTCTGCATTTAGTGATGATGCTAATGTCCAGGAGGGTTGTGGGCACTATCCCCGTTAAGAATTTATGGTGCCCCATCCACTCATCCAGGTTCCTCTTGAACAGTGTCCTAGAGGTGCCCTGTTTCACGTGAATTGGTAGCCTGTTCCAAAGATGTGGCAATCACTGGGAGATAAATCTGTCTCTCCAGCACGTTCTATTTAAGTAACAGGTCACATTTAAGTCCCTGGAATGGGTAGCCCTAGACCCATTTGATTTATGGATATGCAGTAAGTTCATTAGGTTTGGGCCTTGAGTTACTCTGTAAGCCAGGCATAAGTCTCTGCTAAGAAGTCTAAATGGTACGGAGTATAGTGACAGGGATTTTAGTCTGTCTGTTATGCACATGCTGGAGGCCCTTGATCTTATTTGTTAGAAACCTCTGAGGTCTCACCAATTGCTGCACATGATTAGTATGGTACATACCAAATGGGGAGTTCTCTCCATTGTGGACTGGATAAGTGTCGAGTACAGGGGGGTTATAACGTCTTTTGTTCTCAAGGCGATGCCTTTACTAATCAAGTGAACTACGCGGAAAGCTTTC
Organism: Protopterus annectens; assembly: GCF_019279795.1. Taxonomy (NCBI): domain Eukaryota; kingdom Metazoa; phylum Chordata; order Ceratodontiformes; family Protopteridae; genus Protopterus; species Protopterus annectens. The sequence goes on along the minus strand of NC_056725.1, from coordinate 1,169,289,598 downwards.
CTTACAACGGTAGACATGTGGTGGTCGAAGTTAAGGTTGCAGTCAACCTGTGATCCCAGGTCCCTTACCACTTTATGGGTACTTTAGGTTTTGTTATTGTTATTGTGTAGTGTTACAGAGTAACACGTATGCTAGAACTGAACTAATACAGCAGTCTAAACGACTATAAATTTTTTATCAACATGTACAGTCAATGAGAGTGTCACTTTGATGTAAGGAATTTGATGACTACATTGTAAATAAGACTACTTACAATAACTACGCAGACTGCCAAAACTGTGTGCAAGATGGGTACTTGTACTACTCCAGATGGGAAAAATACACAGTGTTTTGTTGATGCAAAGCACTTAACGAAAGTGATGAAAAAATACTAGATTAAAATTGCAGGCCTTAAAAGCATTAGTTGTTTAGTGGGGAGAAACAGTTTGTACACCAATCATGTACTTATATCCACAACAGGTACTTGTGTTCATAAATCAACAGATTTTTCAGTAAAGTACTGTGTGCTGATATGGCATAGGGGAGAGAAGAAAGTGGAAATTCAGTCTCTCTCTCTAACAAAATATACTTGTACACGTTTAAGTTTTATTCAGGAAGAGAAAACTGTCTGGCAGTTTATGACTGCAAGTGTAAATGGTGAAGGGACTTAAAGCAAGATGTTACATAAACTGTTCATAGGTTCATAGATTAGTACTAGACTAACTGCCCTTGCAAGCCAATTTAAGCCTAGCCAATTAGCCCTTGTGAGATTCATAGAATCCGAAAAGATGGGCCAGTAAAACTGAATACAAAGATAGTAACAAAAAGTAAAACTGTCTTACAAGCAACGGAATGTCCAAAAAAGAAAATGCACTTTTTAGAATTAAAGGAATACAGATGAGGTTGGTAAACTATAAAAGGAAAAGTTCTAAGTGTCAAACATGCACTATGTGGCTGATGAAGAGGTTGTGTGTCCTCTAGTTCTGCAATATGCAAAGAAAAAAAAAGACAAATTTGAAATGTTAATTAAAGCAGTTGTGCAGATGAGCAAGTTAAATAGTATATGGAAAAAATGTTTAATGAGCATGCAAGTGTGAAGCAGAGGAATGATTAGTAAGGAGATCTGCAATGGCAAAAGTAGGCAAAGATGTAATGGGAATGTTTCCAGGAGGGATGTTTTGCCTTATGAACCCCCTGAAAAAATCCAAGTTTTTGGACTTTAGTTAAGGAAGAGTAGGTGGAAATCTTTCAACATATTTCACACTAGAGCCTGATTTTAAGACGATCGTGTCTGTTAATTATGGATCTAATGAAGCTAGAATTTCCACTGTGTGATATCTTAAACCTCTTGAATCAGAGGCAGCATGGGATATATGTAAATTACCCTTTAAGGATATCAGCTGTTTCAGCTAAATGGCATTTCTGAATATCCATGACTTTTTTCTTTTACTTTTAAGTCTTTTTACGGACAATTTCAGGCCAATAAAGCCAAACCCCTCTAGCTGTGGACAAGCATGTTTCTGTCTTCTTATGACATCATCAGCCCAGCATAAGAGGAATGTTTGACTTTTGGAAACACAGGGTAGTCATACCCAACTGATATCCATAAACCTAAGGGTGTATTTAATTATTATTATTATCATTGTATTTATTTATTAAGGTTGCATATCCGCAGTGGTACAGTGGTAGCGTTGTTGCCTCACAGCAAGAAGTTCTCCTGTTCGATTCTCTGCTGGAGTGCCTTCTGTGTGAAGTCTGCAAGTCCTCCCCGCAGTCGAGTGGCCTCTGAAAGACATGCGTCAATGGGCGTGCCTTCGCTGAAGGTTGGGCATCAGGCTGGCAACTTGGCACCATAAAAATCTACTGCCAATCATTAGCAGACCGGAGTTCCACTGTGCCGACCCATAACCGGGAAAAGCTGAAAAGACAAACATTTATTAAGGTTGTACTTAGCTGAAACACCTGCTATCCTTAAAGGGTAACTTACATATGTCCCATGTTGCCTCCGATTCAAGAGGGTTAAGGTATCACACAGTGGAAATTCTAGCTTTGCTAGATTTTTCTTTTTGTGTTTTTAACCAATTGGTTTTCCTGTGTGACTTTTTTAGTCATTGTTTTAGTTTGTTAGTTGGGATATTTTGTAGAACCCTTAGGTTTATGGATATCAGTTGGGTATGACTACCCTGTGTTTCCAAAATTCAAACATTCTTCTTATGCTAGACTGATGATGTCATAAGAAGCAGAAACATGCTTGTCCACAGCTAAAGGGGTTTGGCTTTATTGGCTTGAAATTGTCCATAAAAAGACTTAAAAGTAAAAGAAAAAAGTCATGGACATTCAGAAATGCCATTTAGCTGAAACACCTGATATCCTTAAATGGTAATTTACATATATCCCATATTGCCTTTGATTCAAGACGTTTAAGGTATCGCACAGTGGAAGTTCTAGCTTTGCTAGATTTTTTTTTTGTGTTTTTAACCAATTGGTTTTCACGTGTAACCGTTTTACTCATTGTTTTAATTATGGATCTAAAACAGAGTACAAAGCTGCTTAACAAAAGACTAAAAGGGTAGTCACCTAAAGAGATTTACATTTTTAGACATGTAAGTGAAGGGATACAGTATCTTTGATTCTCAGACTACAGAGCATTTATGAACATGAAGGGAAGGGGCAGGTAGACAAACATTTCTATTAGACTAAGAGAAGGCTTTTGTTGACATTGAGCATGACTGCAATTTGTACAAAATTTAATCAGTAAAAGTGGGCCAGGTATGGTGAACCCAGTGGAGATTTTTGCATACATTTTCATTTACAGACAAGTAAGCTTGTAGAGATGTTGCAAGGTGGGGGTGAGACTTATTAAGCTGATAGCTTAAGATGGGATGAGTAGAAAATGGGAGGTATTTAAAAAACAGTGTTTAGGCTGTCTGTAAGGGATGGATAAGGGAATTCTGGTCAAGGTTATGTAATGGAAGGTGAAAATAGGGGAAGTGAGAAAGGATGGCAGGAAAAGTACAGTTGTGCATGTTAAACTTACCATATGACCCCACGCTATGGTATAACCTACCCATCTAAGTGAAGCAGAATTCACCTCTGACCCTATTCAAAAGGAACTATGATCACTGGATGGGAAATCGCAAAGTCACTACCCGGTCTGACCCCCATGTCTCTGAAGGGCAGAGGTTGACAGTAAGTACATCAATCCCCAACTAACATACCCCCCATACATAACCCTTAGACACTTCTTCACTAACATAGCCCATCACACAGGAGTCCAAGGAACTTGGACAAAACCAAGTTGGGTTGCATGGCTAGTATGGTAAAGCCCTTGTGATCATTGCTCTTTTATAGACCTATGAACTGACAACAGTAGATGTTTAAATGATCATGTCTGCAATAGCCTTAGCCATATGGGTTATATCCTGCCAAGGACAGAACAGCCGGACAGCTTCCAAAGTTTCAGGACACTTTCCACACTCCCAAACAGTCAGGCAGTGTGAGTACAAGCTGAGCTGACTAAAAGACAAGTCTGGGTGTGAAGCCCTTCAGAGCTTTAATGCTGCCAAAGAGTACGCTCCTCTGAGGCTTTTGAAGATCAATGGGTGACTTGTGGTTTTCATTGCTGGGCAGATAACTTGCCCTTGGAGAAAACAGACTGACATTTTCTTAATTTTGTTGATGTTTTATTACTTTCCTCTTCAAAAAAGTTATTTTAAAAGCAATGAGTGTTTTGCTTTAATGGACTGCCTTGAGATTAATGTACTTTTGAACACAGAGCTCGTTTTTTTGTCAGTTTAAAAATGATGTAAAGTAATTGAAAACTTTTCTGTGGAATAATTGTGTTTAAAAACATTATGCCAGCCCCACAAAAGTAAAATAAAGTGTTTTTTAAGTGTAAAAACTTTTGTGGACTGATAGTGTTTACCAGCAACCACTGCTCATCTTCCCTGTGAAAGGTGTACCATATTCAGCTTGACCATGGAACAGACTACCAAGTCCTATGGTCATTCCTTCTTCCAGCCACAAAAAGAAAAAAATGAATCAAACAGTCTTTGCCACCAGAGCAGGCTAGAAATTTGCCTCATCCTAAAGTGTGCGACTCTGCTATGGTCAACTGTTGTACCTCAGACCACTCATCTTTTACCCTGGATCCCCTCTGGTGTAGCACCTACAGCAACCATGACCGGTCATTAACCATGTCCTCTAAGACCTCAGGGGTCTCCTCAGTGGGCAAGGGAGATGTACTCTTTTTGGTTCTGGAAAAGGAAACAGGAATGGTTTTCCCTGCTGTGTCAGAATGCTGTGCCCATCTCTGGGGAAGCTGCTGCTGTCATTAGTAACACGGTTGTCACCATTTTTCCTGTAAAAAAGAAATAGGAAACCAAACACATAGTTAACTACTCTTCCTCAATTTTCTTTGGATAGGAGTAGTTTACAGAGTCTGGCCCAGAGTTTAATTCAGGCTACTGGTACTTTTAAAGTAGTTTCTGGTAAAAGAAAGATAAATTCCTCTTTTCCTGAAGAGATATGAGATTCTGAATCTGAACAATCTGATGCAGGGACAGGCTTTTTCCACAGATTTCTGATTCAGACTCAGAGCTCAGTTTTTGATTCACATTCGGGAGGGGTGTCTTTCTCTGAGACTACTCTTAGAAAGTGTTTTCACTGAGAGAACACTGCGGTTTCCAAGTCCCTCAGAAAATACTAGAAATTTTGACAGAAGAATTTTACAGAACCTGCACCCACTCCTCCTGTTCTGTCTGCTTTAGAGGATGTGTGTGTTACTGCCTTGCAATTTTCCTGATAGTCAGCCAGCTGCCCCTACAATGGCAGATAAAATGTATAAAGTTCCAAAGTCCTTTATATTTTTATACACTATTCCGAAACTTAACTCAGCATCTACAGCTTTAGTTGATCCCACAGCTGCTAAACAATTATTTAGTTTCAGTCCTACTTCTGATAAGGATGGGAAAATTATTGATAGGTACGGGGAAAAGGTGCACACTTCTGCAACTTTGATTTTTCAGAATTTTGAACTGTCAGGCTTGTGTTAAAAGTTTGTTCTGAGAAAATGTGAAAGTATAAGGAATGGCTTATCTGCAGTTTCTTCTTGTGAGGAAAATTCTGCTTTAAATAACTTAGTTTATTCTACTGCATAGGTCATTACTCACTGTTAGAGTGTATGTACGACTCTGCTGATATTTCTTCCAGGACTATGGCCATTAGTACTGTTTTGAGGAGGTTTACATGGACGCAGTCTCAAAACCTCCCAGATGACAACATTTAAATTTTCCATTGGATAAAGCTTTTGTGTTTTGCCCCTCTGCTGCAGAGGTGATCAAAAAGTATGATGAAAGGGACAAAGTGATCCAGGGCAAGATATAACCTATGCAGCTACTGCAGCACCACTCAATATGATGAACGTCACTTTATGAAAGAGTAATCTCAATTTTTTTTCCCTTTAGTACCTTGGAATGAAAAAAAAAATCTAAAGTACTACGAATTTCTGAAAGAAATAATAAAATGAAAAAAGGGTCTTTCAGTTTACATATGGGATGTGAAAGAAGTACAGAAGTACAGCAGAGGCTGTTTTCAAATATAGTGACTCCCCCATTCTCTCACAAAGCCCATGCCTTCTAACAACCCTATACATGCACGCGAGTTTTTGTACATTTGGTAAGAAAAAGCAGCAACTTGTTGTTGTCAATACATCATACCTATGGCTGCAAGCTCATTCATTCTTGTCAACTTTTTTTCTTTTTTTTTTGCGCAAATACTTTTTTTTTCTTGATGTATACATCCCAGAAGAGCTGAGTATTTATCCATCATGTTAAGTCTGTCACTTCTTTACTTCACAGATGTTTGACTGACACTTGTATTACTGGGTTAAACCTGCAACATCCTGAAACCTGTTTCATTACTAACTTTATATTTTCTGTGCTCTTTGTATTGCCAGCAGTTGCATCTCTCTTTTTGTATGGCCTCCCTTGCTGAACAGACATCATGGCGTATGACCACCCAGCAAAAGAAAAAATAAGTAAATATATTTAACTTATAAGAAATAGCGAAGAACACATTTTCAAACTGTAACAAGGAGAAAAAGGTCACTCTAGCAGAAATTCAGAATTTCATGCTGCAAAAAGAAACATAGAAGTTATGATGAAAATTTGTCTGTTTAAATATTTGTTAATCAAGTAAGCTGAATGACCCCAAAAGGAGCATATCCTAAGCAAGAGTAATAAAATAAATTATACCGTTGATTACATTTTCAAAGTTGCATAGTAAACCAAGCTAGAAGTAAACAAGTACAAAGAAATAGAACATTCGTTTGAACCAGCATTGTTTTTGTTCACTACTGCTTTAATAACACCATAAAATGATTGCATTTAAAGTAAAAAGTTATTATCTCTCTCCCCAAACAGCAGTATCATTTGCAACCCAGCCAAATGATTACAAGTATAATATAACTTCATTGTTCACATAATGAACACTGCCTTAAATCAAAAATAAGTATAAAAGTAGAATAACTAGATTTTCTAAATACTGTAATTTGAATAGCAATTTACATAAATTACACAAGCAAAATAAATGCAAAATTCAGGGAGACCCTACCGTGCCCTCATCTCATTTTAATCATCCCCGTTAGTAATTATACTTAAAACTGTTACAGTATTCTGCATGACTTGAATGTTTCTACTAAATGTTAATTCCACTAAGTTTTTGAAGTTTTTCCTTTTGTGTGGCATTTAGGAAAAAAAGAACGTCATACACTGAATTATAACAATGAACTTTCGTTCTAACCCCTTTCTTTCTTTTGTTGTATAACACATTTGGCCTTTCAAATCATTTCACTCGAAGTAGTGAGAGTTAAAACTACAGGCTTAAGTACTGGTCTGCTTACTTGTTTATAAACTGTTCAAGCCCTTGCCTTCTTTCTTCAATAAAACCGTCTTCGAAGATTCCATCATCGCCTCTGAAGGGAAGCTGACGAAGAAAAGCTTTTCCTGGCAATGGAGGAACTACAACCTAAAGGAAGAGCAAAGTTACGATCCTTGATGCTGAAATCCTTCATAAACATTTTATTCATTACAAACAAGAGAGAAACATGTACATGTAACAACAGATCTGGATTGGGAGTCCCATCTTCATTGCTTGCAAGACTACAACAAGCAGGATTTAGACAGCTCAGCATCTAAAACTTTTCCAAGCCACCTGACCCTTCCACTTTTAAACCATAAGACTGTGTGACTAAGGACCCTTCAGTAGATCTCTATAAGCCCATACTAAAGCAGAGCAAGATAAAGAATGAGATATAAAATAACACAAGCCTAACCATATAGAAAATCCTGGTCCTACAGGACAAGCCAGGGGACAAAGGGAAGAAAGGTACTGTGATGAATATGGAACTGCCAGTCCAGGACTATTGTTATGCAAGTACATAACTTTCATATCTGACATTGGGACTTCCACTTTCAATCACTTTCAGGAAAGAGCTCCATGCTGAGCCTCTACGGTTGGATTCTGCAGGAATCATATCCCTAGCAAATGCAGATATGAGGGAAGGTCTCACTCTGTGATCAGATCCACATTAAGCATGCTGTAGGAGTGTAATGCATTGTCAATATAACACAGCAAAACAGTATTCCAGAATGCACTGCTGGCTTCCTGGTTGCAGAGAGATTTAGAAAAACATGAAATGTAGGGCAATATAAATAATTATTATATGAACAATTAATTTATCTTTAACTGCACTGAACAGAGATAAAAACATAATACAGATGTTTTTGCCATTGTGACAGGTTAATACTTTGCATGTAGCATGGTTTTGGAATTATTAATGCAAGTATGAGCAAGCAATATTTGATGCTTAGAGGCATCTGTTGAATGCAAGGGCAGAAACACCTGGAGGCGTCACCTGTAAAGGCAATTAAAGCTCTGGCAATAAATGGTAGGCTAGAAGAGGTAAGGACTATAAAGGCTTCAAGAAACACTGTGCAATCTGTTAGAGTGGCAGGGACCTGGCCTGTCTGGAGGCTGACCATTTAATGTAAGACTATAGATACTTACTCAACTGAAGATATCAGAATTAGCCCAAAACGAATTTTGTAATGTAACCTATAACTGTGGTAATGCCTACTGAGGACTAAGAAAGTAGTACACCTACAAGTTAAATGCTTAAACTGATAATGTACAATGTATTCAAATGTCAGTAGCAAATTAATTGTAAAAAGCTATTTGTAAATGTTGAAAAATAACTGTATATTAAGTAAAAAATTATTTGTATAGGAGAAAGAGGGCATTCCCATGTGACTGGAAAATAAGCATTATAGTGCCAGTGTACAAGAACAAAAGCAAGAAAAAGAACAAAGGAGCTATTTACAACAGTTCACGAAAGTGCTGGGCAGGGTGACAATTTACTATGCAGAGTAGCAGAAGGTAAGGTGGGAGATGAGCAGTCTGGATTCACATCAGGGTGCAGTACAACTAACCTGATGTCTGTATTGAGATAGACAGTGGAGAAGATGAAGAACGAGTCCAACTGAGCATTCCTACACTTGGGAAAGCATATGATAAGATCCCAAGAAAGTTAATTTGGGCAGTCCTGCGATGGTCTAAAATCCTGGAAACATTGGCAGAATTAGTGCAGGCTATGCACAAGGACTCAGTGACTCAAGCATGGACAGTGTTCAGACTTACAGAGGGGGGTTCCCAGTGGGAGTGGGTGTGCATCAGGCTTCAGTTCTGAACCCACACCTGGTTATATTGGTGATAAGACTACATCAGCAAAGAGGATGCATGGGATGGAACAGCAAAGTTGATTTATGCAGATGATGTGGCAAACAATAGGGGATTGAAATGCAAAACTCAACATGGAGTGAAACAGAGTACAAGCAAGACAGTGGTCATGGCAGCAAATGGGAGAATTAAAAGTTGAAAATGGAGATGCAAGACAGTGGTCATGGCAGCAAATGGGAGAATTAAAAGTTGAAAATGGAGATACAAGGGAAAAGAGTGGAACAGTTTTAACAGCTTCAATTATCTTGAAGATGTGGTTGAGAACAAGGGAAGTTTGAATGAGGAAGAAAAAGCTAGAATCAGAAGTGCTGAAGCTATATGGCACAAAGTGTCAGAGGTATACCTCTCAACCTGGACACATCAAAAATCTGGACAAAGGCCAATGAAAAGTAGGTACAACTGGCTAAAAATCTGGACGCTAATCAACAAAATTTGCATGCATAATAATGTAATTCCACCCACTCCAATGGATTTCTGGGATACCAACATTCAAATAATTGTGCAAATGTTCCCCAATTTAAAAGTACCTCTAAAAATATACATTCACACAGAAACACCAGTTAAAGCCTCTCCACATAACTAATAAACAATCGTAAGGGGAAGTAGTAGACAACAAGCATATAAAACACTCTGCATTCTACTTTTTTCCCTACCATACATCTAGCATGTACACACTGACATCACATTAGCTGCACCCTTACATAAAGTCATTAAAATAACATACATTAGTTTCCTATTACAATTAATATATTGGACGGTTCTTTTATATGATGTTACAGTTACTAAAGTTTGTCATAACAATCACTGGTATAACAAGCCACTTATCAACATGTGGGTATCGGGTCATTCTGATAAATGGATGAAATAAATCTGATATGGAAACCTTCTGCTCTTGTAGTTATATAAATAATGTTCATTAGTAGGTTTTGTAGACAAATTTGGTAGCTGCTGATGCTGGGCACTGACTCGTACCTGTAACTGTCCCCAAATTAGACGCATATTTTAGCTCTATCCAGGTCTGTCTACTTAATCCCAATTTCCTCCAAAAACTGGTGACTTTTGGAGAAAAAGTGGTGAATCACATAATATATAAGGACAATAATTGCAGTTAAACACTTTTTACTTCTGAAAATGTATATCAATTCGTAGGCTCTTATTCTGTCAATGACTCAATTTAATATATATATATATATATATATATATATATATACACACACACACACAGTACAGGTGTGTATATATAGATATATATATATATATATATATATATATATATATATATATATATAGTGTGTGTGTGTGTGTGTGTATATATATATATATATATATATATATATATATATATATATATATATATACGGTGTTGACAGACTGTACTGAAAGTGTTCCTTCAACCTAGCATTGAGAGAACAAGGAACACTTTCACAATTCTAATAACAGAACTATTTTGCACTGACCTGAATTGTTTGTAATCGCATTGTGCTCCCTGTACACACAAATTTCATAACCTCTCAATGGTGAAAAATAAGCAATGTCTGCATCAATACCGCTTAGATCTCAGACATCTCTGATTTTACAGAACGTCCCTAATTTTGTTTCATACTTTTCTCTGTCCCTTGTAAATTTTTCAATGTTCTAATTAAGTCACCAGGGGTTACTCAGAGTTTCTTATTTATTTTTCAGAGAAAACTTGATAATCCAAAACTTACTGTTCTATTAACTTTCTAAATAAATAAGAGAAGACTTACAAATTGTTGATGATTCTGGGCATTTTCCCCCTCCTCCCAATTATCTTTTGGATTTGTCCAGAATTCTTGAGAAAATAAAATGAGATGTATGCAGTACAGTTGTCTGTGCCTCTCCAATGAAAAAAGTAAAGCTTGTATTGCCAATAGACAGCTTGCCTTCTGGACAGCTCCACAAAATATCACATTTAATTACCGTTTGACTTATTCTATCTATAGTTCACATCTTCATTAACCTTTGCCTAGGCAATCTGCATGGACACAATCTCGTTGACCCTATTTAAGTCATCCTCCTCTTTTACATTCTCCTTACATAAGGTGCTATTAGATTAGTGCTGTCATCACATCTGAACTAGCTGCATGTTGACATGTCACAAAAACAGGACTATGATTTCATGCAGAATTAATGTTACAGCAACAAATGACATAAAAGGACACTCCTAATGCAAAAACAAAGTTTAAAAACAACTTTATAAACTAGGAGTAGAAGGAACAGAAATATCGACAAGTGGGGGCCTATATGGAATTGTATGAAATTATTAATTTTCATTTCAAAAATAAGGATAGTGCTTTAAATAATTATGACATACGTTGAGCATTTCTCACTTTTTCTTCCACTTCCTTCTACATTATTTCCTCTCCTGCATACATTTACTATCTTTCCTGTGAACCTATTTTTACTTACTGCATTGATGGACCCACTCAAGTCCCTCCATCTCCCCCCCGCCTTATCAGTTTCCACCAAAAGTTCTCATCCTCACTCCCTGTTAATTTCTGCCCCAAATTGACTGTTACCATATTATTCTAACATTGTTGTTATTACCTTATAGTTTGTACTTGTTCTCATAACAATGTAAAATGTTTTTCTATTACCTTTTAAAATATGTTGTTTTTCACCCAGTCTGTGCCTGCAGTTCATCGTTTTTTAGCAGTGCATTACCACTATAAACCAATATAAATAAAAATAAAATATCTTAAAGTATAGCATACCCAACCCATTTTGTCTCTTTAATCTTAACTCCTCACTTCTTCATTAAAGCATTTCCACTTTTTTGGTCCACTTGTCCAGTGTCCCCCAAAACGGAACGTAAACCAAAGGCAGACATCTTATGAAACACCTAAAAAGGGAAGTTAAATGCTTGCATAACATGTTGGAGGAAAATGAGTGGGAAAATATGAAGTTTGGAGGTGTAAAATTTATATTATAATTTGAGAAAGGGTGACTGGTTAGTTTTTGGTTGATATGTAAAATACAGGCAAGTAACAACTTGAATGGGAGCAGAAAGGAGGGGGCGGTATAAGATGAAGCACAGGGCAAGATGGATACAGGGAAAATAAGGGCAATTCATTGAGATTTTAAAGCATGGGAAGGTACTAGCGAGGGTGTGGAGAAGCTTAGGCTTTGGTACATAAGGGAGAGCAAATCAAGATCAGTGGATGAAGTTTGGGAGGAGTGGTGGAAGATGACATGGACATAGAGAAGTGTGACCTGTAATATGTATTTAAGATGAATCCAATAGATGGTATATAGGGTGTCAAGACAATCGAGAGAGAGGGAAGAGTTAATAGGTTGATGAAGGTTGTTGGAAATGTGACGAGTTGGAGACGGGTGACCTATATATACTGGGCATGTGATAGAAAGTTAGAGGTAGATGGAAAGGGACCAGGGACATTTGGATGAAGGTTTATGGGAAATATATGGAAGACAGCTGGCCTTTATGGTTGCTTGAGGTGGAAGTAGAACGAAAAGGATGAGATAGCAGAGAACGAGAAGAGAACTGTTGCACCAAGCAGATTTGGTTAAATGATAAATAGCATGGGAATGGAAAAAGGCAGTTAAAATAACAAGGAGGCATGAACAGAGTACTTTGTGGAAACTATTAATGAACAGAAATATGGAAAATGTGGATTAGTGACATGATATCTAAGAAATACAGGTGATTGTTGCTAGTCAGAGATATGACAAGAGATATGACTGGGGAAGAAAGGGGGTGAAAGAGTGGCAAAGAGAGGAAGCAACTTGGGGTGATACTAAATGCAAGTGCATTGAGCGAGTCCATTTGTATACTAAATTAGGCTCTGCTCATTTGATCTGATCTTCCAAGTGAAACTGATTGGGGTGGGGGGAGTTAAAGTGAACTACTTTAGGCGATTATGTCAAAGCAGTTTTGCTCATGTTATAAGGATGTAATATACTGTGAATGGGCAAATCTATGTAAGGTTATAAGTATTTGTGTGTGTGTGTGTGTGTGTGTGTGTGTGTGTGTACATATGTACGTGTCATCATAGACAAACCAGTATATTTAATTGACTACAGTATGCTGTAACAAAACTTGTGAGCAGGTGTGTGTTATAAAAAATATCTCATCTGTAATTGCAGTTATTTACATATGTACTGAGGACTAGGGGTGGTAAAACTGGGAAGAAGATGGGCCAATACCTCTTTCAGTATTCACCTGTATAGAGAGAACAATCAGTTATACCCACTACAGGTTTGAGCAGAGTCTAGTAATTACGGATAAAGTCATACTAAGAAACAATTCCTTATGAGTAAGCAGGCATGGTCATATCTTGTAACACACACACAGTGTTGTGTGTATATTCTCGTGTAGGTAGGTGTCATTAGAGCACCTTTTGTAGCTCAATAAACATTTTGCCACTATAAAGATAATGGCTGTTTTCCCCCCCTAACTGGCCAATACTGTCTTATGTTTTAACTCAATAACCCCAAGTACCTTCTCACAGTGCCTCTGTGCTTACCTCTGAGCACGCTGTGAGAAGCTAGTATTTAAATGCAGTTAAAGCAGAGTCCCTTCCACAAGCGCATCTAACTTTAGAGCTATATTGCAGCTCCACTGTGCAGAAATAAGTTGAAAGAGTACCTGAACTTTATGTACTTTCTCGGCTTACTTTTCATTGTGGAGTTGCATGATGTTGATATTTGACTTTTTGGAGAAAATCGGCTATAAATACAAGTATCGCAAAACAGTTGCTGAAGCTGAGAGGTATACTTAGCCAGTGAATAAGTATATATATTATATAATAAACTTGGAAAAAATGCACCTGCTTACTGTGAAATCATAAAGTGACTAAACAGGAAAGTTCCTGCCTACCAAGTATTTTAAGATGGGGGTGGCCACATCAGTTCAGGCCATGAAAATGTGACTTGAATTATCTTGTTTATCACTCCACTGAAGCGAGAAGGGTTTTGCCTACTATTAACTTGTGATCAGAAAAATATTGCCATGGTTGATCCTGTTTGCTCTAGCTATAAGCTTGTGAGGGGAGTTATCCAGTCTCTTGCATTACCTATAGCAGGAGGAACCGTGTCGGTTCTGAACTTCATACCTAAATGACATTACCTATCAAGACTGTAAACTAAGATCTTGCCTATCACATACCCGAGTTAAGACTGATTTCAACTGTTATCAAGTGGTGATGTGAGCGACCCTGCCTGTAATAGCTGAACACAAAAAACTATTATAGAGCGAATAAGTAATATTTGCGATGTTGTCTGCCTTGGATGTATACACACTAATTGTTACGTGAGTGACTTTGTCTGTCACAGACTCTAAACAAAAGGAAGCCTTCATGCTATGCAGTTATGAAGTGAATGGCTGCATCTACTTTTGCTATGAATTTGTGTGACCTTACTTTGTCTGTTCAGGTAGACATTGTCTGTTGCATCTGGCAAATTAAAATAAAACACCACCATAGCAGTGTTGCTACTAACCAGCTGGCCTGCCTTTACTGTGCCCCAGTTTATCAGAGGTAATGTCTGCCAGTCTTTTCAACATATGACATCACTGCCTGCAGATGGCAGTCATACAACCGCCTCCTCTGTGCTGCTGAAACTCAGACTTAGAAGTAGTGAAACGGTTTGCTAAACTCTACTACATGCTTTCGCAGGCACATTTTTACATTTCTTTTTCTTTCCATTTTCTTTTTTTTTTGTTTTCTGTCTGTGGTGTTCTGCTGTGCTGCTTCCTCCAAAGAACGGTCATATACACAGACAGAAAAAGAAGTAATGTTTTACCATAACGTTCCATCTGTATTGTTAATCCTCGTCAGTCATTACGCATGGGTATCAGTTCCGACCTTGGAACCGAGCCAGCCATTTTCCAAGCTTGCGTCAGCTACAAACTCTCGAGTTAAACTCTTACCCACAATCCCCCTCTCCCTGTGACCTCAGATTGAGTTTGCAAGTCAAAAGAAGGTAGAGGCTACCTCTGGTCAAATAACCTAAGAGAACCGGATGGTGAGATCCCCAAAAAGCCACAGGACGGGGGGGGGGGTCGTAATGACTGAACGAGGATCAACAATACAGATGGAACGTTATGATAAGACATAACTTCTTTATCTGATATTGTTAATCCTCGTTCATTCCTTATGCATGGGACAGAGTCCCCAGCTACCTCTATTCCTGGAGGCTCTCATGGAAGGACATTCCTGAGGACCATAGAACCAAAAGATGCTCTTCCCCTGGAGGCCAAATCCAATTTGTAATGATTGATGAAGGTACGAGGCGTAGTCCAAGTTGCAGCTGCGGAGATGTCATGTAAAGAAGCTCTGGCATGGAAAGTAGCAGAAGTTGCCACCAACCTTGTTGAATGAGCTTTCATGGTAGTAGGCAATGAGATATTACGTTGTGTATAAATGAAGGTCACACAGTCCTTCAACCATCTAGCTAATGTGACCTTAGCAACACAGATCCTAATCTAGGTCCAGAAAAGGCCAAAAATAACTAGTCAGATTTACGAAAGGGTTTAGTCCTGTTTAAGTAAAAACGGATTTGCCTGTGGATATCTAGGGTATGTAGGCAATACTCTCCTCTGTTTGAATGATTGGGAAAGAAAACTGGCAATTCAATGGTTTGATTAATAGACATTTCAGAGATCACTTTAGGCAGAAATGAAGGATTAGTTCTCAAAGACACTATCTCTATGAAAAATCAAGTATGGACTCTTGATACATAAAGCTTGAAGCTCAGAGATATGTCTGGCAGAAGTAATGGCGACCAAAAACAAGGTTTTC
The DNA here is from genome assembly GCF_019279795.1 of Protopterus annectens. Taxonomy (NCBI): domain Eukaryota; kingdom Metazoa; phylum Chordata; order Ceratodontiformes; family Protopteridae; genus Protopterus; species Protopterus annectens. Next base: position 1,169,274,044 of record NC_056725.1, on the reverse strand, counting down.
CATGACAAATACTTGAGGTCACAAGAAGAAGCTGGTTTGAAGGGTGGCATTATCAGAGCTTGTAGAACTAATGATAGATCCCATGGTTGAATAGGTTCTCGAAAGGTGGCTTCAGATGATTTACACCTTTTATGAAGGTCTTGCACAATTTGTGAGACATAAGAAAGGAATCTTGGACACCCTCATGGAAATTAGAAATTGCAGCCAAATGAACTCTAATGGTAGAGGCCAATAGACCTGATTGGAAAAGGTCGGCCAGATAGTCTAGTATTATCGTCACTGGTGCTGAGAAGGGATCTACTTGTTTATCTTTTAGCCAACAGGTAAATCTTTTCCACTTGCTTAGATAAGTAATTCTAGTGGAAGACTTATGAGATGCAATGAGAATGTCACGTACTGGTAAAGAAAGATCATTCTGCCTGGCAATCAAGGGAATTGGAGTAGCCAAGCTGTGAGCTTCAGGCTGTTCAAGTTGGGATGAATCAGGTTCTGTGAGATCAACTCCGGGGTAGGATGGAGAATCCATGGTCGATCTAGTTGGTGAGGCCAAAGGAAGGGGAACCAAATCTGACAAGGCCAATATGGTGCTATGAGGATCACCTTGCTCTTCAACCGACGGGCTTTCTTTAAAAACTGGGGAAAGGGTGGGAATGCATAAAGAAGACCCAAGGGCCAATCGTGGACTAGGGCGTCCCTGGGTGACTGTCCCAGAGGGGGAATGAGGGCAAAGTAGTTGCTGCACTTGTAGTTGGTCAGGGATGCAAAGGGGTCTCAGCAAGGATGGCCCCAGCGGTGGAAGATCTCCGCCATTATCAAGGGATTCAGGGAACACTCGTGAGGTTGTAGAAGGCACCTGCTGAGTCTGTCTGCTATCATGTTGGAACTCCTGGGAATGTGCGTTGCTAGAAGAAAACGGTTGGTAGCCATCACCCGTTGCCATATCCTCATGGCCTCTCGACAAAGGGGGTAAGATTTGGTTCCACCTTGCTTGTTGATGTACCAGACCACTGCCATGTTGTCTGACTGAATCGCAATCGTCCCAGACGGCAGCAGGGGATGGAATGCTTGCAACGCCAGAAGCACCGCCCTCAGCTCTAGAACATTTATATGCAGATGGGCCTCCAGTTCGGACCACGTGCCTTTGACGGTCTGTCCCTGACATAGCCCCCCCACCCCATCAGGGAGGTGTCCGTGGTCACTGTGGCCTTGGGTTGCTGGGGGGAGAAGGGGCGAGACCATTGTGACAGATTGTGTGTCATCCACCAATTTAAATCCTGTTTGCACCTGTCTGTTACTTGAATCTTGGCTGAAAAGGATGTTGAAAAGGATACCACTGGGTGAGCAGTAGCCATTATAGAAGCCTCATATGAAACCTGGCCAGGGGAACAATGGTGATGGAGGCTGCCATGGAACCCAACAGCTGTAGAAAAGAGTGAGCTGTGGATTTCTCTTGAAAGGATTGGAATCAGTTGTTGCTTTATCCTTATAATTCTGTGCTCTGGAATGGCAGCTCTGCAGTTCTTTGTGTCCAAGATAACCCCTATGAATTCTGTCGACTGAGATGGGGTGCGATTGGATTTTTGCCAGTTTATGGTTATGCCTAGCCTTTGTGCAGCAAGGAGAGAATATGCCATGGCTTCTTCTAGTAGATGTCTGGTAAGGGCGGAAATGAGCCAGTCGTCTAGGTATGGAAACACCTGGAATCCTTGAAGTCGCAAGTGAGCTGTGACGACTGCCATGCACTTTGTGAACACTCTGGGGGCAGTAGATAGTCCAAAGGGCAGTACTCTGAACTGGTTGTGACTGGCACCCGCACGAAGCGCAGAAATCTTCTTGATGGCCTGTCCACCTTTATGTGGTAGTACGCATCTTGAAGATCTATAGAGCACATCCAATAGTCTTGTATTGTGACCATCCAGAATTTTTGTACTCTCACAAACTTGTTCAATACACTGAGGTCCAAAATTGGTCTCCAGTCCCCGGTTTTCTTTGGCACCAAAAATTGTCTTGAGTAGAATCCGGATCCTATCTGGTCTGGAGGGACTATCTGGATGACTCTCTTTCTTAGCAGCTTTTCTATCTCTAGTGCTGCCTCTTCCCTTTGACTGGGTGGAACTTCGAGAAGGTGTTTTAAAGGGACACGACAAATATCGAAGGGGATATGATAACCTCTGGTTATAATCCTTTGTACCCAAGAATCGGTGGTGATGGTTAGCCAGGCAGAAGGGTACAAGGAGAAACAACCCCTAACTACATACAGAGGAAAGGAGTTGGGCCGCTCTTCAGGAGCGCTGGTAGGATTGGCCAGGGAAAGAGTCCCTGGAATTAGAAGTTATGTACTCACCATAACGTTCCATCTGAGTAGGTGACTTCATTCGGATGCAACCTGTGGGTATCGGATCCGATCTCGGATCCGAGCCGGCAATTCAAAAGCTTAGGCTCCGAGCTCCTAGCTCCTCCCTCTTACCCATAACCCCTTGCCAAGCCCTGACTGACCTCAGATTGAGTTTGCCTCAAATACTGACCACAGTATACTAAAACAGCATAAATACTCGCTCTAAAAGGTCAGGGGGATGGAGGGGGGGATGGTTGCATCCGAATGAAGTCACCTACTCAGATGGAACGTTATGGTGAGTACATAACTTCTAAATCTGAAGTAGGCAGACTTCATTCGTCTGCAACCTGTGGGACAGAGTCCCTAGCTACCTGAATCTTGGGCGGCCGTCATGGAAGGATGTTCGAGCACCGCTGAGCCAAAGGATGCTCTTCCTCTAGAAACAACATCCACCTTGTAATGAGAAATAAAAGTATGAGGCGAGGCCCAAGTAGCTGCCGCAGATATCATCCAACGAAACACGGGACTTAAAGGCGGCTGAGAAACTGCCCTAGTAGAATGAGCCGTAACCCTCTGAGGAGCAGGTCTGCCTGAAGTGTCATATGCCTGCAATATGCAATTAGCAATCCATTTAGACAGAGTGACTTTAGACACTGCTTTACCCAGAGCAAATTTAGCAAAGGAGACGAACAGCTGATCTGATTTCCTGTGGCCAGCTGTCCTGTTAATATAAAACGTAATTGTCTATGAACATCCAATGAATGCAATTTGTATTCCCCTTTGTTTGAATACTTGGGAAAAGGACAGGCAAATTGATTGACTGGTTAATATTGGATTCAGAAGAGACCTTCGGAAGAAAAGATGGATTGGTCCTGAGGCACACCCTATCAGGGAAGAAAGAAAGGTAAGGCGGTTTGACACAAAGAGCCTGAAGCTCAGACACCCTTCTGGCTGAAGTGATAGCTACCAGAAAGACAGTCTTCCAGGAAAGGAATTTTAAATCAGCAGAAGCTGCAGGCTCGAAGGGAGGAGCAGTAAGGGCCTGCAGGACTAAAGACAAATCCCAAGGCGGTACAACCTCCTTGACTGGAGGCCTTAATAAAAACTCCCTTGAGAAAGGATTTGCATAATTTCGCTGTCATAAGGGGAGCTGTGTCCTGTCCAATGTGATAATGCGATATAGCCGCCAATTGTACTTTAATCGTGGAAGAACTGGCCCCTTGATGAAAGAGGTCTGTTAGAAATTCTAGCACCGCAGAGATAGGTGCTGAAAAAGGATCCACTGTTCTCTGCCCTGCCCATATAGAGAACCTCTTCCATTTACTCCGATAAACCTGTCTGGTAGAAGGTTTATGAGCAGCCACCAAAATGGCTTTGACCGGTGAAGAGATACCGGGAGTCCTAATTAAGGTTGGAATTGGAGCAGCCAAGCTGTCAACTTCAGGGTTCGCAGATTGGGAACTGGCATTCCCAGAGGGTGAGAGATGAGATCCGAATTGGATCCAGAATCCATGGTGGATTGATTTTGTGAGACCATACGAAGGGAACCAAGGTTGTCGAGGCCAGAATGGGGCAATGAGAATCATTCTGCTCCCCAAACTGTTGGCTTTCTGCAGAAACCTCTGCATCAGAGGAAGTGGAGGGAAGGCATAAAGGAGACCGGGAGGCCAAGCATGCACCAGAGCATCCCTCGGGAACTCCTGGTGGGGAAGCAGAGCGAAGAAATTGTCGCATTTGGCGTTTGAGGGAGAAGCAAAAAGATCGCAACAGGGTTGCCCCCAAACGGCAAAAATCTTCTTCGCTACTTGAAGATTGAGGGACCACTCGTGTGGAGAAAGGATGGTGCGACTGAGCTTGTCCGCAAGGATGTTGGACTTTCCCGGAATGTGCGTTGCTATCAGAAAGCGTTTGGTGGAAATTGCCCATTCCCAGACTCTCATGGCCTCTCGACAAAGGGGGTAAGACCCGGTTCCTCCCTGCTTGTTGATATACCAGACTACGGATATATTGTCTGTCTGAATCGCAATAGTCCCTGTAGGAAGAACGTGGTGAAGTGCTTGCAACGCTAAGAGCACCGCCCTCATTTCCAGGACATTTATATGCAATGACGTCTCTGTGGGATTCCACGTGCCTTGGACAATCTTTCCCGCAGAATGCCCCCCCCCACCCGAGGCAAGAAGCGTCCGTGGTCACTGTGGCTCGGGGAAATGCAGCGCAAAGGGTCTTCCTGCTAGGGGCTCCGGAGAAAGAAGCCACCACAGAAGGGAGTCCCTGCACGCTCTGCTGACCGCAATCGGAGCGTTTAGAGACGAACAAAGAGGAGACCACTGAACTTGAAGGGTCCATTGAAGAACCCGCATGCGCGGGCATGAATTAGAAGCGGTATAGCTGCCGCCATAGAACCTAGGGCCCTCAGGACTGAAGCTGCAGTTGGTGAAGGTTGAAGGATTGCTGTCACATGACACCTCAGGCTGACGATACGGTCTGGGGTGAGGAAGGCTCGCATTGATCTGGTGTCTAGTCTTCCTCCTATGAAATCTATAATTTGAGTTGGATTCAGGAAAGATTTCTCCCAGTTGATCGTTATGCCCAGCCTTGGTGCTAGTTGAAGGAAGTAATCCCTGGCTGAGCACAGAAGATGCCTTGATGATGCAGTCAGGAGCCAGTCGTCCAGGTACGGAAAGACCTGTAATCCCTGGAGCCTCAGGTGGGCCGCTACCACCGCTAACACCTTGGTAAACACCCTGGGGGCTGAGGTGAGACCAAAGGGGAGGACCCTGAACTGATAATGACTGTCTCCCAGCCAGAAGCGAAGAAACCTCCTGGATCGTCTGTCCATCCGAATGTGGTAGTACGCATCCTTGAGGTCTATGGAACACATCCAGTCGTTCTCCCTCAAAAGGGGGAGTATAGATTGCAGGGTGACCATCCGGAACTTTTGCTTGGTTACTGACAGGTTCAACAGGGAAAGGTCTAAAATTGGTCTTAAGTCCCCCGTCTTCTTTGGCACCAAAAAGAACCTGGAGTAAAACCCTAATCCGGCTTGATCTGGGGGGACGCGCTGGATGGCTCTTTTTTCTAGCAGCTGCTCGATTTCGAGAGCTGCCGCCTCCCTTTGGTCGGGTGGAACATCTGGGAGGCTGCGAGATTTGGGGATCTTGATTAGGGGTATTGAATATCCTCTGGATATGAGTCAAGCACCCAACTGTCTGTTGTTATGGACTCCCAAGAAGTCAGGTGCATCGAAACCGCCCCCCGACTGCCTCCAGAGACGGACAGCCGGGCAACCCTTCAGGGCTGCTGCGTGGGTCTCTCAGAGAAGGGTTCTCTGGACCCAAAATTGCCAGGAGCCCCCCTGCCTCTGGCACGACGACCTCCCGTCCTCCTCTGCCACGGAAGGACTGGTTATCCGAGCAGGTTGGGACTGCTGCGACTTCGGAACCACATCTTCTTCTGTCCCTTTTGGTTCTTAGAGAAGGACCTCTGGGGAGCTGAGAAGCGGACTCCGACGGCAGACAGCGTCTTCCGTCCTTTCGCTCTGGACTAGTGTCTCGCGAACAGTCTTGCCAAACAAGGCAGAACCATCGAAAGGGGCATTCGAAGGTCGCCTTAAAGGGCTCAGCAAAATCACAATGGCGGAGCCAGGCCTGTCGCCTCATGACAAGGCCTGCTCCGCTGGCTCTAGCGGCTCCCTCAGTAGCATGAGACAGCAGCCGCATAGATGTATTGGATACAGATCTGAGAGTGGCCATTCGGGTGGAATAAACCTGCTTATCCTCACTCGAGATGGACTCGGGGAGATGCAGCGTACTCTTTAATCAGATCTCGCTGCATCCTAATGACATGTGCCATGTAGTTCAGCGCTCTCAAGGAGAAGGTCGCTGAACTAAACACTCGCTTCCCAATTTGATCCATCGAACGGGACTCCTTGCCCGGAGGATGGACGGAGGGACTCTCCTGGGCCAATTCCCTCTTCGTGGCTGCAGCCATCATCATGGCATCTACTGGGGGACCCTTACTCCAGTGGGTGCGGTCTGATGGAGGAGAAAGAATGCGGTCCGGCGTTTGGGATAGGCTCAATGGTGTCCGGATCCTTCCACGCCCTGATAGATATAAGATCTACCAGGGGTCAGCAGGAGGACACCCAAGAGGTAGAAGGGCCGCCTCGAATGCCTCCAAGAACACAGACTCGTCCGAAGAAGCCTTGGGGCAGACCACCCCTGATCCTTAACATCTCCATGATGTCTCCAAATGAGACGTCCTCAGGGGTGACCTAGGGAGCCTTCCCTTCATCCAAGTCCGTGTCTTCAGTGACGGACTCAGGGAGTCCATGTGCCTCCTCTTGCACTTGCGCTTCGAGGTACTTCATCGGGGCTGTCCGAGGAGTACTCTTCAGCAGATGGATGTTCCAAGGGAACCACTTGGGACATCGAGGGCTGTCCCTGGGACCGGCTGGTGGGGCCTGGCCCAACTGCAATGGAGTGCGGGATGGAGCCGTGGCAGGGACCGGGGTCCGGATGTCCTCGACAGTGCCCTTTCCATAACGTTGAAAGCCGAGGGGAGCCAGCTTCTCTAAGCCCGAGAGCCGACCCCACTCGGATCCGGCGTGCGGATCGGAGTCGGAGCAAACCGTCGGATCCGAGACCAGTGTGCTCCGACCTGGACGGAGCCGAAGACACACCAGCTCCCTCGGATCCGAGGCTCGGCCTCGGCTCCGAGAGGTCGGGTCCGGTACCCGGCACTCAAGGGATGGGACGGATCCGAGGTGCGCCGACCAATCGGATCCGACCCACCCCGGATCCAAATCTGCACGGCGCCAAAGCTCCGAACCCGTGGTATGGGTCGGAGAAGGAGCTGGGCGAAAAGGGTCAAGCCCCTCCCGGTTGGGGGGGGGGCTAGGAGCACTCCCATTTGCATTTGGGCCTGGATGAATTTCCTCATCATCCGGTCCATATCCGCTTCGCTCATCGAAAGGTCGATCTAGAGGAGGCCACCGGCGGACCTAGAGAACCGTCTCGGTGACCTCCTGGAAGGGCTAGCCTCCTCCTCCTCGGGTCCAGGAGAGAACCGAGGGAGTGGAGCCGAGGAGGAGGAAAGCTAGAAGGCACAGGGGAAGCCCGCTTAGATGGAGGAGCCGAGCTGGAAGCTTCGGCTCTCCTCTTGTGGTGCTTCTCCCTGTGCCTCTCCTTCTGTCTCTCCCTAGTAGAATCCTTCCCCTCCGGCATTTTTAAGGGAGGTTGAGTCCCAGCCGGAGGGGGAGAACTCCAAGTTGCTGACTGGAGGGGGCAGAGGCCGAAGCAGTATCTGGGGGTAAAAGACCCGCCAGCACTAACTTCGACCTCCGTTCCCTTAAAGCCCGGGGTTGAACCCTGCACAAATGGTACAACCAGAAGACAGCTGTTCAACCCCAAGCATCTCTTGCGAGTGTGGCCATCTGCTGGGGACAGCTTATGGCCACACTCGTATTCGAAAAGACAGCCTTAGGGGCTTCAGACATTACACCTAAGGCCTAAACACACACACACAAACAAACTACGAAAAACCGAGAAAAATTAACTAAAGAGGGAGGAAAGCCTTAACCACACACAACACTAACTATATTTGTAACAAAAAAAGAGAATTTGAACAATTTTCCTGTCAGAAAACTACACTTATCTCAAAACCACGCCAGGAGCTCTAGAATTCCGTTGCTTCTTGAAAAGCGGCAGACGAAATCTGAGGTCAGTCAGGGCTTGGCAAGGGGTTATGGGTAAGAGGGAGGAGCTAGGAGCTCGGAGCCTAAGCTTTTGAATTGCCGGCTCGGATCCGAGATCGGATCCGATACCCACAGGTTGCAGACGAATGAAGTCTGCCTACTTCAGATCCCTGGTTATGCGGACCCCCTCTGCCCCAAAAGGAGAGTCTTCCCTGTGAGTTTCCCCCTCTGCCTCTAGGGGAGAACTTGGCCTGTGTGTCACAGAAAGGACCCTGAGATTTCTTGAACCATATCTTCCCACTCTTTTGGTTTTGGGAGAAAGCATGTTGAGGGGAAGAATAATGGACACCTATGGCAGAAAGGGTCTTACCGTCCTGTTCACATCTGGCCAGTGTACTTTTAACTTTGGGTCCAAACAACGAAGAGGCCTCAATGGGAGTGTTAAGAAAGGAAGCCTTAAAGGGTTCCGTGAAATTGCACAAGCGCATCCAGGAGTGTCGTCTCAAGACCGCAGCTGAACCCGCCGCTCTAGCTGCTCCTTCTGATGCGTGAGATATCAGTCGCATATAGGAGTTAGACATTGAATCAATGGTTGCCAGCCAAGAGGCCACTTTGTCACGGACCTCATCAGACACGGCACCAGCCAAGGTTTCAGACAGCTTGGAAATCAGATCCCTTTGAAGCCTGGTAAAGTGTGCCATATAATTCAGGGACCTGATAGTAAAGGTCGCTGATGCAAAGGTGCGCTTCCCTATCCTGTCCAGGGCCTGGGACTCTCTGTTAGGTGGATGGATAGTCTGACTTTCTTCTTCTGCCAGACCCTTTTTTGTTGCGGCAGCCACCACCAGAGCATCCACAGGAAGACCTTTTGACCAATGGGTTTCCGTAGCAGGAGGGGACAAAATCTTATCTGGCCTCCGGGGAATAGCCTTGATGGTGTCAGGAGCCTTCCACGCACGCTGCACGATGAGCCGGACAAGTTCATCGGCAGGTGGAGTAACCCAGGAGGTAGGGGGCCGGGCGCGAAAAGCCTGCAGGAACACAGACTCCTGAGAGGTCATATTAGAGGGCTGACAGTCACCTCTCTGTTTAAATATTTCGAGGATATCACCGAAGGATACCTCAGAGGGTGACCGAGGGGGATCCTTCTCCCTCATCAAAGTCTGTGTCTTCAGTAAGGGACTCCTCTGTGGAGTCCATGTGCTTCCTCTTACACAAACTTTTCCGGTGGATTTCCCTCAGAGGGAGAAGCTGGGGAAGACAGGGGAAAAGGGGTTTCCTGTGGGAATATGTCCTTAGGCCCTTGCACCCGGTGTCCGTTAGGTGCGACTTGTGAAACCAGTGTACCAGAGGAGGGCGGAGGGATAGACAGCCCAGTATCACCAGCAGAAGCGAAAGCCTTCTCCATCAGTTGGAAGGCTGGTCCACCTGAAGAGGAGTGAGTATCCATGACAGGGGTCACCCCTCCCCTAAGTGGCTCAGCCTGCCAACTCTGAGTCCCCGGATGGCTGTGGAGCAGCAAATTACGCATGTCACAACTATCACCCTGGGTCGTAGCAAAACTTTCCTGACACGAAGGCAACTGCGGTTCCTTAGTGAGCTCCATAAAGGGAACCGCAGAGGGGGAAGACTGAGCTATATCAATGGACTTCAAAGGGAATGAAGGAGGAGAATAAGAAGGGGTCTTTGGAGATGGGTGATCACCTCCCAAGGAAGGATAGGTCCTGGGGGGTGGGATACCTCTGCCCAAAAGCACTTGATCCACAAGACGCAACACATCGTGTTTGGAAAGACTTCTAGTGGACCTCACGAAGAAAGACTTCTAGTGGACCTCACGAAGACTGAGGGAGAAAAGGGCCTGTCCACAGAAGAGACAAACTTGATGCTGACCTCACCAGTCCGCACCGAGAACAACGGTGCAGAGAGAGACGGACTACGGGTGTCTGCACCGAGGAAGTCATCGGAGCCGAGGTCACGGTCTGCACTGACAAGTGCCGAAGTGGTTGTCGGTACCGAAGCTGGAACCGACAAAACTGGAGCCAACTGAGGAGTCGGTCCCAAGTAAGACGTCGGAGCCAATGTGGTCAAGGTCTGCGCCGACTGAGCAGTCAGTGCCAATACAGTAGTCGTAATAGTCTGAACTGAGGAGCCCCTCGGTGTTGATATAGTGAAGGCTGCAGGAGAAGACAGAGCAGAGATCACTAATGGAGCCAAAGACCTCGATGCTGAAAGTCTAGGCACCGAAAGCACTGGGGTTGACTGAGTGAGCTCTGGAGTGGAAACTTTAGCCTTTTTAGGTTTTGGTTGGTGGGAGTCCCCAGCCAGGGATGAATGCAAAGACTTGGCCTTAGTATGAACATCCAAAATATTCTTATGGGCTCTAGGAGGGGTTGAGGCCTCCAACCCAGAAATAGCCTCTGAAAAGGGAGATTTAAGAAGTCCCTTCAGCAACAACTTGTTTTTCCTTTCTAACAAGGTTCCGTTAGAAAAACTTTCACAGATAGTACAGGGCGGGTCAACAGATAAATGGGACGTCCCCAAACAATAAACACACATAGAATGTGCATCAGATATAGGTAATTTGTGTCCACAATCAGAACACCTTTTAAAACCCGGACTACCTTTCTTATCTGCCATGATAGAAAAAGGGATAGTAGAAAGGGTACCAGCAATAGTACAAAATAATACCCAAAGGTATGAAAAAAAGAAGATTACCAACGATTGTAGGGGAGAAATACCTCGCGGTAAAAGGTGTAGAGAAAAGCGAGGAAAACTCAAGATAAAATGGTCGCTAGATGCGATAGGGTAAGAGACAACAAAATACAAACTTTTCTGACAGAAAAGTTATATAAATGACTATTCTGACAACAAATAACTATACTTAGCTCAAGAGAAGCAGCTTGACACGACCGAATGGCAACGCGGCAAACGAAATCTGAGGTAACAGGAAGAGGGGATTGTGGGTAAGAGTTTAGCTCAAGAGTTTGTAGCTGACGCGAGCTTGGAAAATGGCTGGCTCCGTTCCAAGGTCGGAACCAATACCCATGTGTAAGGAATGAACGAGGATTAACAATATCAGATCACTTTTTCTGTTTTTTTTTTCATTGTTATTTTTATTTCTGCTTGGAATGTCTTTTAGCATGTCTATCACTGCACTTGCCAGCATGGTTACAACCTTACATTATATTCTGTGATGCCAAAAATGTGCCAGTAGTATAGTTGTTGTCATATATATATATATATATATATATATATATATATATATATATATATATATGGGTCTACCTGACAACGCCGACGATGAGAACACAGACAGCAGAAGATCGAAAACTGAGATGACCGACGGATGAAAACCCCGACGCTGAGAACACTGACATGTAAAAAGGCTGTGTAAGTATGCAGTAGTGAGGAACATTAGGGTTAGGGTGCGAGTAAGGTAAGTATGCGATATTGACAGACTCTAGGGATAGGGGTGGGTTAAGTGAGTTAGGGTTAGGTGAGTGTGCGATAGTGACAGTCTTTAGGGTTAGGGGCGGGTTAAGTGAGTTAGGGTTAGGGCGCGGGTTAGGTGAGTGTACGATAGTAACAGTCTTTAGGGTTGGGGCGGGTTAAGTGAGTTAGGGTGCGGGTTAGGTGAGTGTGCGATAGTGACGGATGTTAGGGTTTGGGTTAAGGTTATAGATAGTTGTGTATGTAAGGTTTAGTGTGGGTTTTTAAGGATTTTGGTGTGCTTGTGTTGTGTATGTGCTTTCTGGACAAGGGATTTGTTTTGTTTGTTGATTGTCGGGATTGTGGTGTGTCGGGCATGTGAGGTTTCGTGTTTGTGAACTTTCGGTTATGTGGTGTCGGTGATTTCGTTGTCGGTGTTGTACTGCATCAGTGTTGTCAGGTAGATCCATATATATATATATATATATATGCATGCATCTAGCTATCTTGTCTCTTTATATAGATAGATTCAAATTTCTCATTGTTTTTGCTTTGTTCTAGGACTTGACTTCTTTTTACTACTAATGCTTGATTTAAGAGTATATTCTGGTGAGGAATTAATTCAGATTTGTTGTATGATAATGATTGCATCTGCCAGTCATGAGTTTGGGAAATAAAGTGTACATTTTTTTTAATTTACTTGTCATGACAAAGCCTTTGATACCAAAGTGGGTGTTTTTACCCATGTGTCAATATTTTTTTCTGTATGCTGTCTCAACAAATATTTTTTTTGTTCATTCTATCTTAATATATATACTGTAAGCTGAACTATTTTTAAAAATATCCGTTTATATTCTGATATTCTTTGGCTTGACAACTTTCACCAGAGGGACAGAGGTGCAACTCCAGGGTTGAATTTACGGTTTTGTGCTTACATCCAATTTTTTCTGAAGGGGTCATTTGGGTTAATGCTGCATTTTGGTGAGATTTAACATTGCTCAACCATATATTTAGGACAATATTACTGCATTTTTCACTGCTGTGTCTTATTCTACCCAGAAGGATGGTTAGGCGACATAAAATGATTTACTACTTTTGGAGTAATTCTGACATGGAATTTTGGTGGGAGGAAGGGCCCAGTAATATACAAGTTTTATGCTACTTTTACTGAATTACTCAGGTCTTCTAACGGATAGTCATGAGTCATTGCTACATAACACCTGCACCAGGTAATATAATGAATGCCTATTCAACAGGCTATGTGTGGCAAGTATCACCTGTATCTGAGCATGCAGAAAGTACAGTTTTGTACCTACCATAAATGTAGATGTCCGATAGATATGCAACTGCAGTCCTGACATATGGGTTGTCCTGCCTCAGGCAGCCCTTCGGTCGGCCAGATTCCAAAGTCTGGGTCTGGCATCGGCTGATGTCGCCTCTTCCTCGACGTCAGAGCGGCTGGGGTATAAAAGCATCAGCCGACGCCATCTTCTTCAGTGTTTCTTGCCCCAGATGCCAGGTGCCCTCCAAGGAAGGCTAAATTTAGAGAATGGATAAAAATTCCATATCTGCACAACAGTAATAAACATATACACCAGAACAGATATCCCCAGCTAATTTGAAAAAGGGGGAGTGGACCCAAAAAAAGAGAATTACAGAGGGGTAGGAGGGTGGGAAAACCTGACTGCAGTTGCATATCTATCGGACATCTACATTTATGGTAGGTACAAAACTGTACTATGTCCTTCAAGAATGCAACTGCAGTCCTGACATATGGGTTGAATACCATAGCCAAGCTGGGGGTGGTAGGATCTAAGATAAGGATGGTGTAGCTAAAATGCCCTGCAGGACTGCAGAAGCAAAGGCTGCTCGGGATCTGGAATATAAAGGCAGGTTGTAATGTTTGGAAAATGTATGCACGGAGCTCCATGTAGCAGCTTCTAGAATGTCCTTTGTAGCCACCCCTCTTAGAAAGGCTGTGGAGGTGGCTGTAGCTCTGGTGGAGTGTGGCTTGATATTGGCTGGCACACCTTTTCCATGGAAAGAGTAGCAGAATCTGATGCAGTCTCCAATCCATTTTGAAATAGTTTGTTTGGAAATTGCCTTTCCTTGTACTCTAGCAGCGTAAGCTACAAATAGTTGGTCAGACTTTCTGTTGGCCTTTTGTTCTGTCCAAGTAGTAGCGCAATTGTCTGTGTATGTCCAAAGTGTGCAGAAGCTTTTCTCCTTTATTTTGAGGATTGGGAAAGAAAGTAGGCAGGTGAATTGCTTGATTTAGAGAAACCCTGGATATCACTTTTGGCATGAATGAAGGACTGGTTCTTAAAGAGACTCTGTCCTGATGGAAAATGAGAAATGGAGGTACTGCCATGAGGGCCTGTATCTCAGAGACTCTTCTTGCTGAAGTAATTACCAACAGGAAAACTGTTTTCCAGGAGAGAAATTGCAATTCTGAAGATGCTGCTGGCTCAAAAGGAGGAAGAGTTAATTTTTCCAAGATGAAGTTGAGGTCCCATGCAGGCACTGGTGGTTTTCTTGGAGGTTTGATATTCTTTATCCCTCTTAGAAACTGTCTTAGCAAAGGATGTGAAAACACAGGTGGATCACAGTTGTATTTTGCTGAAATTGCTGAGGCGTGTATTTTTATGGAAGAATATGAAAGGCCGTTGTGAAGCATTTCTGCCAAGTATTCTAGTATCTGTGGGATGCTCATTACTGATGCATCCTGACCCTTGTTGGCATTCCAGATGTTGAATCTCTTCCATTTGGCTGAATACGTTTTTCTGGTGGAAGGCCTGCGTGCTTCCAGTAAGATCTCTTGAACTTTTTTGGAGAGAGATATGGGGAGAAGTCATGGAACCCTCCAAGCTGTCAGTTGCAATGTTTGCAGATTGGGATGAACAGTCCTGTAATTGTGCTGAGTTATAAGCAGAGGCCATTGAGGCAGGGGCCACGGCTTGGTGCGAAGTTATGCTCCTTAGTAATGGATACCAGTGCTGTCTTGGCCAGTCTGGAGCTATCAAAATGCCTTTCGGTTGTTCTGCTTTGATCTTCAGTAACACCTTGGTCATTAATGGTAGAGGTGGGAATGCATAGATTGTTAGAGAATTCCAGCTGAAGGAGAGAGCATCCATTCTCCAGGCTTGAGGATGGTGTGTCCTTGAGCAGAACTTCTTCAGATGATGATTGAGGTGTGAGGCAAAGAGATCTATGCCCGGCCTTCCCCATGCATGAGTTATTTGTGAAAAAATGTCTGGATGCAACATCCAGTCGTGCGGGTCCATAATGTTTCTGCTTAGACTGTCCGCCAGAACATTGTCCTTGCCTGGAACAAACTGGGATTGCAACTGTATGTTCAGTTTCAGGGACTTTTCCGAAAGAGTCATTGTTAGTCTGCAGAGGGGGTAAGAATGGGTGCCTCCCTGTTTGTTTATGTACCACATAACAGTGGTGTTGTCCGTCTTTATTAGCAGGTGACCTTGCTGAAGAAATTTTCCGAAGGCCTCGATTGCATGAATCACTGCCAACATCTCTTTTTGATTGATGTGCAGATGCAATTCCCGGGGTGCCCATTGCCCTTGAATACATCTGCCCTCCATGTGCGCCCCCCATCCATGATCTGAGGCATCTGTTGTAATGGTTTGGCTTGTTTGAGGTTTGTTGAAAGACATGCCTTTGTTTAGCTGGCTTGCTTGAGCCCACCACAAAAATTCCTTTTGTAGACATGGAATGAGTGGAATAATTGCTTCTAAGTTGTGGCTGTGTTGAGACCATAAACTTTTTAGGTACCATTGTAGTTTTCTCATGTGTAGTCTTGCCAGTGGAATCAGAAGAATGCAAGATGCCATGAAATCCAGGGCCTGCAGGATTTTCCTTGCAGTCATCTGGGTGTGCTTTGCTAGGCTTTTGTAGTAATCTGGTAATTGTTCTTGTTTTTCTTCTGTGAGGAAAGCAGTTTGTGTCCAGTTTGGCTCCTAGAAAAATTATTTGTTGGGATGGCAGTAGTCTTGATTTTTGAATGTTGACTGTGTATCCCAAAGCCTGTAGTAAGTGAATGACATAGTCCAAGTTTCTTATCAAGGCTTGCTTGCTGTCCGCTTGTATAAGGCAGTCGTCCAGGTAAGGGTATATTTGTATCCCCTGAAGTCTGCAATGTGCAATTACTGATGCCAGGCATTTCGTGAATACTCTGGGCGCAGTAGATAAGCCAAAAGGCAATGCTGAGAATTGATAATGCTCTGACCCTGCAAGAAATCTGAGGTATCTTCTGCAGCTGTGTCTGATTGGGACATGCAGGTATGCCTCCTTGAGGTCCAAAGTAACCAGCCAAGACCCCTTGCCCAGCATGGGAAGAAGTTGCTGTAACGTCAGCATTTTGAATTTTGGCACAATGAGAAAAGTGTTTAGAGCGGACAAGTCCAGTATAGGTCTCCATTGCTTTTCTTTTCTTGGAACAAGGAACAGTCTTGAGTAGAATCCCTGGCCTTGTTCCTGAGGAGGAACCTTTTCTATTGCTTTGATTTGTAGCAGCTTTGAAACTTTTTGAGTGCCTCTGCCCTTTGATTTTGTGGCAGGTTTGGCATGTCTTGTCTTGTTGGTAAGGTATGGAAGTGGAACCTGTAACCTTTGTCTATTATGTCCAAAATCCATTTGTCCTTTGTAAAAACATGCCAATTTTTTGAAAATAAAGATAATTTTCCGCCTAAAGGTGCTTCTCTTTGAGCCTTGGTCAGCAGTGTCAAAGTCAAGTCATTGTGATTGTCCCTGTGGAGCAGTAGAAGTCCCTGCCCCACTTCTCTGATTAGTTGGTTGCCATTGGCGGCCCCTGTAGGAGCCTCGGTATTGCCCTCTACTTCGAGCACGCCTGTTTTTAAAGGACCAATTCTTCGAAGGCCAATTCCTGCTGAACCTTGGAGGCTGAACATGGAGGAAATCTTTGACTGTTTGTACTGATTTAGCCTTTTCCTCAATTGATTTCAACACACCCTGTGCATTAGCACCAAATAGCTTGTGTTTTTCCAGAGGTGCATCTAGAAGCTTTACTTTAACATGATCTGGCAATGTCTGTTCTTTCAACCAAGCATGTCTACGTATGACGGCCCCTGTCATAGCTGCCCTACATGAAGCTTCCAGTGCATCATAACCACACTGAAGAAAATGATTGCTAACCTGCTGAGTATTATGAACCAAATCCTGCAAAGCCTTTCTAGCTAAAGGCTCAGGAGAGGCCAACTTTTTCTGCAAGTCATCCATCAAGAAATCCTGATTGAAACATATGAAAAAGACAGTTAAGTGCCCTCATGGCAAGGGTGGTTGAGGTATAAACTTTTTTACCCCACCTCTCCAGGGACCTAGATTCCCTGTCTGCGGGCAAAGGATTTTTGGCCATGGAAGTGGCCACTCCTTTGGGCCCCTGAGAAATAGTTTCTAGATCAACAGAGTGGGCCTTAAAGAGATGTTTATGAGTTTCAGGAACCCTGTAAAATCTGTCTGGCTTGACAGGAGCAGGAGGGAGAGAATCAGGAGAAGTACTGGAGTCTGAGTACACATCATCCAATACATCTAACACTGGGGGTATAGCCAAAGGCCTGTGCTGGGGTAACTTAAGGAAAGTCCGAAGCCTTTTCCTGGAGTCGGAGAAATCCTGGCCCTGCCACTGAAAATGCTCTCTCATGGAGTGGAGAATTTCCCCGAAAGAAATATCCTCAGGAGGAGAGGCAGAGGAATGGATTCATCAGCATCAGAATCCTCGTAGGCCGGGAAGGATTCTTCCTGGGAATCTGAATGGCCTGACTCACCAGAGGCTTCATCTGAGGAAAGGGTATCTGCCTGCTCAACCCTAGGCCTTTTGTCTGAAGGCGGCTGAGAACCTCTGTCTGGATGAGCCTGAGAGCCCCTGATTAAAGAAATTAGATCTGCAGCTAAAGTCATGATCTGTTTATCAGAAGTGGGACCCTGTGAAAATGATTTAGGAGGGTGAGACTTAGCCTGGCTGGCAGCCTTAGCACGTGTGTAGGCCTTGATGGACATAGACACAGGAGGCCTAGCTGCCCCACGTGCTGGAGTAACTTTGTCCACCGGTATGGTGTCAGGCAAATCTTGGGCTTCGGTTTCAGGAGGAAAATCAACAACCGGCACCGGGGTAGCCTCCGGGACCAAAGTGTGCGGTAAAGCGGTGTCGTCGGCCTGGAGCGGTTGAATTACCACCTCCGAAGAGACCGATGCACTCGCGGTAGGCTTTAGCGTGGTGTCGGTGGAAGTCGCAGGCTGCGAATGTCGATCCCGGTCCTTCCGTTTTTTGGAAACATGTGCTGTCGGTAGTTCCGACGGCATGATATAGGAGTAATTTTCCCCAAAAAAGTCTTCAGCAAATTCTGCCCGGCTCCCAAGTGTGCGCTTATTGAAGCAAGCACAGGCAGCACAGGCCGAGACGTCATGGTCTGGGCCGAGGCAGGGAAGGCAGTAAGAATGGAAGTCCTTATGAGGTATTTGTTTACCACAAGACAAGCAATTATTAACTTTTGCAGTTTTATCTGACATCGGTTGAGGCAAGAAAAGGTTCCCCAACGGGTTACTTAGCTTTTTGATGACTTCGGTATCTGAAAACACAGGAGCTGGCCGACCGGCACTTGCGAACTGCTTCTGCTTCAGGCACCGCGCGGCAAGAAAGACTGGAGAAGATGGTGTCAGCTGATGCTTTTATACCTCAGCCGCTCTGACGTCGGGGAAGAGGCAACATCAGCCGACGCCGGACCCAGACTTTGGAATCCGGCCGACCGAAGGGCTGCCTGAGGCAGGACAACCCATATGTCAGGACTGCAGTTGCATTCTTGAAGGACATCCTTACAGTAATAAAATGTGGGTAATTATCACAATAACAATGAATGCAGTTACAGTGTAACACTAAGTCATTCTCACATGTCAGGTAAAACTCTCAGCAGCTGCCACATAAGTAGAAGTAGTTATCACATCAATGAATGCACAGGGCAAATTTGGTTTTCTGTCTATGTGGTATGATTTTTCTCATATTTTGGTAAATAACTTTTCTAGGGAGCATGCAAGTGTGCCAAGTAATACTTAATTTTGAAGATGGTGTTAGTCCTTACAAGATGGTAAAAAAACTGTGCCTGTGGGCTGTACACATGTACAGATATCACAGTTTTTTAGGACTAAGGTTATGAAAATTATATTTTTTCATATTTTAGTGAATGACTTAGCTAAGGAAAGATGTCAACGTGCTAAGTAATACCTCATTTTGAAGACAGTATCAGTACGTACAACATGGTAAAACAACTGGGTCTGTATGCTGTACACAGGTACAGATATCACAGTTTGTTTAGGACTCAGCTTATGGAAGTTATGATTTTTATTTCCATATTTTGGTAAATAACGTTGCTAGGGAGCATGTAATTGTGCCAAGTTATACCGCATTTTGAAGACAGTGTTAGTCCTTACAACATGATAAAAGAACTATGTCTGTATGCTGTACATATGTACAGGTATTACGGGACTAAGGTTATGAAAATTATGACATTTTTTCATATTTTAGTGAATGACTTAGCTAAGGAGAGATGTCAACGTGCTAAGTAATACCTCATTTTGAAGACATTATCAAGCCTTATAACGTGGTAAAAGAACTGTGGCCGTGCACTGTACACATGAACATATATCACAGTTTGTTTAGGGCTTACATTATGGAAATTATGATTGTTTTCATATTTGGGTAAATAACTATGCAAGGGAGCATGTCAATATCCCAAGTAATACCTAATTTTGAAGACAGTATTACTCCTTACAACATGGTAAAAGAACTGTGTCTGTATGCTGTACACATGTACAGATATCACAGTTTTAGTGTTGTAGGATTATGAAAATTATACATTTCCAATACTTATTATTATGCCCATATCTTTGCAAAGGAGCATGGTGATGACACAAATGATGCATCATTTTGAAGCTGACATTTAGCCACACAACTTGTACACTGATATGTAGCCTCTGTCTGTTACAGGTGATGAGATATTATGCTTTGTTTATCAATTATGAGAAATATAATATTAACCATATCTCTGTGAATATCTCCGTAAAAGAGCATCACACAGTAATGGTTAAGATATTATTTTAAAGCTGACATTCATACAAGCAAATTAAATACAAACTGTATGAGTCTACATTGTACTTTCACCAAAATATTGTGCTTTGTTTTTCCAAAAAGGTAAAAAATATGCACAATATCAGCATTCCTTGGAAAATATTTAATAATGACTTAGATACACACCATCAACATTTACACTGTTGGAAAGGCCAGTGTCTGCTGAGCAACTTTCGCATTTACATTTTTAGTCTAGCTCTTATAGTTAAAGAGTTATGAACATTTGTTTTCTGTATGGTATTATAAATTGATTTGATGAAAATGAACTCAGGCTACACTGTTGTTCCTATGGTGGAAGTAAGCAGGCAGCATTTTCTGAGCTGCTCCAAAGTGAATGAGTTAAATAATGTTACTGTATATTCTTTTAATGGTATTAATTTATTATGGCAAACTATATGCACGATTCGAATGTGTGTGTGCATGTGTGTGTGCGCGCATGTGCATGAGTGATTACAGTTGCAAAATGCCCTTCAGGAAGGAAAATGCTGCTTATGCCTTATACTGTAGAAGTTATGGAAGTCGTTGCCCAGCTGCCACATACAGGAAAAATATGGTACAGTACTGTACAGTGTATATTTTTTTTAATTTCTCTATGTCTTTTGGGTTTCTAATACCATGAAGGAAATGGACCCCATTCCTAAGTCAAAGTACAATTAAAGTTCATGAAATTAGTATTGTTTCAATCTTTGATGTCAGCCAGTAGTGCTCTTTACTGCAACCGCAATGTGTCCTGTCATGACTCCTTCTGCAGTTCGTATGGAGTTGCACGTATTGGTAACATATCTAAATACGATTGTAAATTATTTTTTATAAGACCTGTTGCTCCTACTACTACATTTGTCTGTTTCTCCCACATGTTCAATGGATTTAATAAACCAAAGTATATGCAGCCCACTATCCTGGACCACAAACATTAACCTTTTGTCTCTTGGTTTGAATTTGCCTCTCCTTAACCATTCCTGTGTTCATTCCTGATCAACATGAGGTTCTTCCAGAAATTTTCTATACTTGCAACTACATTTATGTTTTTTCCACATTTCTTGCCTTCTCATATGATCCTTCACCTTATATTTTTTCTTTTGTTTTTTTGGCACATTCAGTTGCTGCCTGATTTTTATCTATTTCTGGTTTGACTTCCATTCCTGCTTGATGCCGATAAGCTTCTGCTAGATTAAGCAGAGAAGTCATCTTCTATTTATTCTCCTCATGTTTCAAAACTTTTGGGTCTTGTGAGGTCAGCAGATATGTGTGGAGTCCCACGATTGCGGATCTGTACGTATAATCAATTTCAAGGAGGCCCATCCCTCCTTCGGAACGGGGAATATATAATCTTGTTATGCAATGATTTTTATAAATCATTTGGTGAGCATGAAGTATCCTTCTTGTTTTCCTATCTAATCTGACCAGCACGTTTTGGGGCCAGTCAATCACTCCAAAACTGTAAGTTAGGACAGGGAGAACAAATTGGTTTATAGCTTGAATTTTGTTCCTAGATATCAGTGCTGTTTTCAGGATTAATTTAAGTCTTCTGAAGTATTCCTTGCTAAGTTTTATTCACATTTGTTTGTGTTTTATTGTTGATCCTACATCAATTCCCAAATATTTATACACTCTTTACTCAAGTTCTTTTACATCACATTCTTGTCCCAAACTTATGTTTTCCTGGTGTTGCAGTTTTCCTGCTTTAAAGGTTGCTTTTGCACATTTATCAAAACAAAATGACATTTTTTTATCATCTGAAAAAGTTTCAACAACTTGCAGTTGGGCTTTCAGTTCCTTATCTGATGAGCTATACAGTTTTAAATCATTGACAAATAGAAGACGAGAAGTCTTTACACTCTGTTGTTTTCTAGGAGCCAAATTATAGCCATGGCCTTAGCTGTTGAGTAAACAGGTTAATGAATTAAGGGCAAGGCAGAATAGTAATGGTGACAGTGAGTCACCCTGAACTATCCCCCTTTGAATTTTTATCCCTGGAATAACAATTTGCTCTTTATCATGGTTTAATTGCAAAGTGGTCTGCCACTGTTTCATGGTCACTGTAATGTAGTAGATCAGTGTGGGGTGCATCTTACACATTTTTAAGAACTCTTTTATCCATGAATGAGGGATACTATCAATTGCTTTTGTGTAGTCAATCCATGCCATACTTAGAATCTTACCCTTTTTACAGTTCTCCACTATAACTTCACTTTACAACAAATGATCCTTTGTTCATATGACTTTCTTTTATTGCCCTTTTGGTCTACTGCCATAACTGAGTTTTCTTCTAAATGACTATAAACTCTGTCTGCATCAATTCCTGTGTATAGTTTATACGTCGTTGGAAGGAAAGTTATTGGTCTATAATTTTTAAGGTAGCTTGTGGGTTCACTCTTAAGTAGGAGCATTGTTTTGCCTGTTGTTAGCCAGGTTGGTGCCTGTTCTGGGTGTGCATGTAAATAGTTCTTACTCATGGTTAAATCTTCGTGTAAAGATGTTAATACTTTTAACCAGAAGTTAGGTACTGCATCTGGGCCTGGGGTTTTCCAATTAGAAGCTTTTCTTAACTTTGTTTCAATCTCTCTAGCTGTTACTTCATCCCATTTCATATCCTGGACCTTTAAACTTCTTATGGCATCTTTATGTTCCACAGGACCTTCATAGATACTTCTCCAAAATGTATCTATATATTTTTTGGCAGTCTTTAAATGCCTTTTACCTTACTTCCCAGCTCTCTATAAAACCTTTTTGGGTCATCAATAAATTGCTTATTTTGCACTTTTCCTTTATATTGATCTTCGCATCTTCCAAGTTTTCTGCCTGTGCTGACATTTTTAGTTTGTTATTTCCAATAGTGCATGATAGGATCCTGGTCTGTTCTAAAATTGTGCATTGCTTTTATCACATCTATCTTTCTTAGTATTTTTGTTCATCTATTCCCTCTTCTATAATCTTCTAACAGTGACACATCTTGTCTTAACTGCCTTACAAGTTTTTCAATTTGATAGTTCCATGATGATATTCGATTTCTCCCCTTCCTTTCCCTCACTACCCTGTGTTCTTGTGGCAGAACTTTATCAGTTATTAATTTAGCTGCACAGTAATATATCCTGTTTACTTCTGTTATATTGCATGGATCTCTATGAACAGTCCTAATTACTGTGTTCATTTGTTTTATCAGACTTCTGACTAAGAGTTTTATTAACCTTCTGCAGTCTCTTTCTTTCAATGATCTTGATATATCTATCCATGTCTATTAAAACAAGCAATTCTTCTCAACTCATTTTCTCCCAAACTGGGGGCACATCTCAACTCATTTTCTTCCAAACTGGGGGCACATCCCTTGTTTTTCAATTCCTACAGGCATTCTATAGAAGATTCTATAGCATCTTCCTGTGACACAGTCTCATCAGTTGCATCCTGTGCCGTCCATTGCTCTATCATATGTGAACTGACTGGCCTATCACTTCTCAACATTGACTTCATCACAGTTTCCACAGTTTTCTGTTCCTTCCCTTGCTGTCTAGCTTCAACTGTACATATATACACTTATTTCCTGTGGAAGGCTCCAAATTATCTTCATATGGCACCTGACCAACTTCCTGTTCCACTGGTTTCCCCTTAATTTGGATATCCATTATTCTATCCTGTTGTGGTGATTTCTGAATTAGATTTTTTGCACTAAATCCCTCACTTTGCAGGTACTTCCATGCCATACTTAGTTTACTTCTGTTATATTGCCCAGATGCAGTCATTACATTTATCTGCTTGCAGGTAGCCCTCAGTTGGCCTGATTAACAAAGTCTTGGGTCCTGCGTCGGTTGCTGTTCCTTCTTCCATGACATCAGGTCGTCAGGGGTATATAAAACATGCAGCCGACGCCATTACATCAGTCTTTCTTGCTGTGCGGTGCCCGAAGCAGAAGCAGTTCGCAAGTGCCAGTCGGCAGACTACTGAAATTTTCATTTTTGAGTTTCAGAATTGAAGTCTTCAACTAAAAGCCAAGTACCCCTTTGGGGAAACTTTTTCTTGCTCTTAACCGATGTCAGTAAAAGTAAATAATTGGATTACTTGTGGAAAGCAAATATCTCAAAGATTTTCATTCATACTGTATTCCTTGCCTAGGCCCAGACCACGACGTACCTCGCTGTCGGTTTTGTGCCTTATTTAAACCACGAACTAACCGTCATCAGTACATTTACACTTCTAAATATTATGGTGCTCGGTTCAATTACCCTGATATGTCTTCGGTCAGCCATCCGACTTCCGACATTCTGAAAAAATGCAAAGATAAAGACAGACAGGCCGCCTAGGTCCAAAGCTGCTGACGACACTTCTCCTAAGCCAGTCGCCAGTTCACTGCTACTCAGTGAGGCACTTTTACAGCCCCTGACACTCACTACTTCTGATTCGTAGGCCTCTACTGTGACCCATTCAGAGTCCGGTATACCGCGAGATGCTTCAACTGTGGAACCTGCGAATGTCTCTACCTTGGATGGGTCCGGAGCCGCTCAGCAGGCACCGGCTTCTGAGGGTGTATTCAAGCCTACTGACTTGCATATTAAACCAACGCCATCTTCTTCAAGGCCTAAATCTCAAACCATACCTAAAAAACTGACGCTTAGACCGCATGGTCAGGCCTCTATGCCTAAAAAACAGATGATAAGAATGGCTGAAGACGTTATTACTTTAATCAGGGGAAGCCAGCCTTTCTCCAGTGAGAGACCTAGGACTGAGTTTTGTTTATGATACTTCCGACCAGGACTCTGAATTTTCTGTTTCCTCTGATGACCATGATTTACCCTTATCTACCTATGAGGATTCTGATGCTAACTCCATTCCCTCTGCTCACCCCCACCCCCCCCTAGAGAATTTTTCTTCTGGTGAAACCTTGCATACTCTCAAGGAGCATTTTCATTGGGAAAGTCAGGATTTCTCGGATTCTAAAAAGAGGCTTAGGGTTTCTTACTCCTGCCCCAGCACAGGCCTTTAGCCATACCTCTTGTATTAGACATTGTTGTTGATGCATTTGCAGAATCTAGTTTGGCCCTTGACTCTTTACCTCCTGCTCCCAGGAAACCTGAGAGATATTACAGGGTCCCTGACTCTCACAAGTTCCTTTTCAAAAATCCTACTGCGGATCCTGAGACCATTTCAAAGGGGCCTAAGTGCATTAAAGCTATTGCCAAAAATCCTACCCCCTCTTATGGAGACTCCAGGGTGCTGGATAGATGGGGCAAGAAGGTATACACTTATGCAACTTTGTCAATTAGAGCTTTAAACTGCCAGTTTCATATGTTGAAGTATCAGCAGCATATTACTGGATTGCCTAAACAGAAAACAATGTTGTTTCCTGATTGTGCTGAAAATACGATTTACAGGATTTACTGCATTCAGCTGGAAAGGTTGGAAAACATACTTTGCAAGGTGGTTTTGACTCTCTGAGGCATCTTCCC
>NC_056725.1:1169237962-1169248495 GCF_019279795.1 Protopterus annectens | reverse complement strand
GTTAAGTATTGCAAAATCTGAGGAATATTTGATAGAGCTGTATCAGTTCCTTGTGCCTGGTTCCAAGCACAGAATCTCTTCCATTTTCCAGCATAAGATCTTCTAGTACTAGGCCTTCTGGCTTCCAAAATGACATCCATCACAGCTTTACTGAGAGGTGTGTTTTGTGTGATTACATTATCCGCCATGCTGCCAGGTTTAAAGTCCTGAGTTGGTTGTGCAGGATCTGATTGTTTTGCTGGGATAGTAGATGGGATGTTTGAGGTAAGGTCTAAGCTGTGCATGGAGACAAGTTCCTTAGGATTGGATACCAGTACTGGCGGGGCCAGTCTGGGGCAATCAGTATCATCTTTGGCTTCTTCTGTCTGACCTTTAGGAGTACCTTGGGGAGGAAAGGCAGTGGAGCAAAGGCATATACTGATAGGTTTTTCCAGCTGAAAGATAGGGCATCCACTTTCCATGCTTGTCTGTGATAAGTCCTTGTGCAGAATCTTTTTAGTTGGTAGTTGTGAGGGGAGGCAAATAGATCTATGTCCGGGCATCCCCATTTCCTTGTTATCATGCTGAAGACTTGTGGATCCAGCTGCCACTCGTGGGGATCCATGAGGTTTCTGCTTAGTTCGTTTGCCAGAGTGTTTTCCTTTCCTGGCAGGAATTGTGCTTGTAGATGTACTTGGTAAGTCAATGCTGTGTCCCACAAAGCCATGGCTAGTCTGCAAAGGGGTAAGAATGTGTGCACCCCTGCTTGTTTATATACCACATAACCGTGGTGTTGTCTGTCTTTATCAGTAGTTGTCCTGGATGTAGTAGGTTCTTGAAGGCTGTCAGGGCATTTTGAACAGATAGCATCTCTTTTTGATTGATATGCAGATGCATTTGGTTTGAAGGCCGTTGTTAGAGTCTGCCAGACTGGGGGTAGTGTGAATGGCTGTCCCTTGTTCTGGTGACAAGCCTTCGCCCACCATCAAAACTCCTGTTGCAGGCAGGGAATGAGAGCAATCATTGTTTCCAGGCTGTGGCAGTGCTGAGTCCAAACACTTTTTAGGTACCACTGAAGTTTCCTCATATGCAGTCTTGCATATGAAATTAGTAGGATGCAGGATGCCATGAAGACCAAAGCCTGCAGAATATTTCTTGCAGATAACTGGGCCTTTGTTGCCAGCAAACCTCCCAACCGTCCCGAATTACTCGTTTTTTACCGAGTTTTGGGGTCCAAATGATGGGGTGCCACAATTCCCGAGTGACACCCCATCATTTCCGATTTATTTCCAATTTATTTTTACATTTCAAGGCTATTTTGCTGATGTCATCACGCGCGATGACGCCAGCGTCCGTCCGTGCTACCAGCCTATCGGAATTGAGCTCTGCTCACATTTCCTGGACTGTTCAAGCGGCTTTTGTTTAAATGCTGGCTGGGCTGAAAGGAAGTTATGCTGCTCAGCTGTTCGTCGTGGAGCCTGTCATTTTATGTGGAGGAGGGTGTTTTTCGTTGAAATGCGTTGATGCGCCATTAATCGGAACTTTTTCTGTGGTACAGGATGGAGACAGAGGCGTTTTGCAGGTGGTACTTCTTTGTGAGTAAGTAAGCAATGCATCGCAGTGGATTTTGATATTTAATAAGCTGTCAAAATTATCTCTCAGCTCTAACTCCGAGTCCTGCTGAGATGAGAACTTTTATGCCGTTTTACAGTTTTAGCTTAGATTCTGGCATTGGCAGATGACAGCAGAGCTGAATGTTAAAACGTAGCTGTAAGTAACATTCTCTGATTTTTACCCCGGCCTGAACTGAAATTATAGTTTTGATTAAATATTGCAGCAAGCTGTGTTTGTAAGTAGCATTTAATGGATTTGTAAAACTCCCCATGTGGTGGTGCAGGGGCGACATAGTTTCTTGTTTAAAATATTTATTGTGTTTGTATTTTTTGTGTGCTTGTCTTCAAATAGTTTTCTTTGGAGTGTTTCAACTTTCTGGTTTTGTCTATATGCCGGTTTGATTTATGGAGGTAGAAGTCCTTCCCTAGTACATAATTGTTCTCACAAAATTGATATCTGTACTTTTTTTCATTTTGAATGTTACATTTAATAATTTATGCGTGATAATTACATGTTTTACATTTAAATGCAGGTTAGATCCTCTACCTATTAAAAAAAATAACTGGTTTACAGGGTAATAATAACTTTCTAATATTTGGGTATTCAGTTTTCAGGATTATGATGAATAGGGACCCTTCTGTGAAACAGTTGTGTGGTATTACACATTTTGATTTGTAAATATCATTTCATAGTTGTTTTTGTATCATGTATCTTTACTCAAGTGGCACATTGGTAGCAGTTTGGAAATTTGAGCTCAGAATGTTACATTTTATTGAAATTACATGCATTTCTAGAAAACAGTGCATACAGATATCTGTTTTCATGTTAAATTGTTTTTAGTAGCTAAAGATGTTGCAATCTTCAGTATCAACTGGGTGTTAATCTCAACATTAGTTTTGCAATGTGGGTATGTCTATTTAGGCATGTTTTACATGGACATAATGGGCTTTACCCATTTTTTGCAAAACTATGGTACCACAATACCATAAAACTATATATGTTCAGTATGCTTAGAAGGCTTAGAGCAAGAAGACACAACAGTGAATATGAGTTGTAGACAGCCTGCACTAGTTTTATTTCCTGTGCAGAATATAGCTGACAGTCAAGTAAATAGAAATCTGATTGATTTACACATGCACATACATAACACACACACATATATGCACACATGGACACAGGCATACATATACAGACATAACTTTTACGATCCCCAATTAGAAAAAAAATCATTTTCGTAGCACCACTGAATAGTTATATGTAAATTAAACAACTTCAAAAGAGAAAAAGTTACAGTAGTGACCTTGGCAATAAAAAAGGATAACGCCCTGACTACTGCTCAGGAGACCAAGCTCAGACAACTGGCAGAGTGGCAAGGAGGAATGAGCATAGCCATCCCAGGGTGGGTGGACAGGTGTTCCCCAAGGTGTCTATGATGATGATTCCAGGTGGAGGCTGTGCATAGCACATGGTAGGAGTGTCCAAAAGATAGGAATAGGTGAAGACATGTTTGAACTACTTTGGATGTAGAGAGATGCACAGCATATCTCCACTGGATGCCACCCCAGCTTACCTTTGAGACTGGAGGAGGAGGACAGGTAGGTCAAAGTAAAATGTCCCCTAGACAGAGGCTCAGAACTGCTCAGCACCCATCTCATCATTGCACAACTGGCTCCAAGAAACTGGCTTAAGTCTGGGGTGGGCAAGGAAGAGAACTGGTTGTTCCAGCATGGACAGGTGTTGGGGAGCCAGGCTGGCATACATAAAGGTTGGGAAGGTGCAAAAAAAAAAAGTGAATACGGTGCAGTAATGATGAAGCCATCTTCTTATTTTGCAAAAAAAATGTAGATAAAATTAAGAAAATGTCATCTATACCTGCCTTTATTTGGTTTTGAACTGAAAAAAAATGTCCTAAAAACTTTATTTGCACATATATGAATAAAATTCAAGCAAGTAAAGATAAGGGGCCTGGCTAAAAAAATGTCACTGTCCGGGCAATATATCACACCAGTTATACATCATCATCAGCCCCCATTTGTCCCATTTTATACATGAGATCTGGGTGTAGTTTCAACTGTCAACACCTGTCTTGATTCATTGCCACTCTCCCTTTTCAACAGTCATGTTTTCTCTCTTGTAATCCAACCAATAATTTGCTGGATGACCTCATTACCTCTTGGCTTCTTCCTGTCTGTCCCAAATCTTCATCTTCCTCTGCTTTTGTGCACCTACGTCCATACCACCATTTTCTATTCTTTTTTACCTTCTCTACATATACAGATACTTTGAATTCAGCTCTGATGTCCTCATTTCTTTGTCTGTCCTGCAGTGTTCATCCTACTACCCATCTCAGGCACTTTATCTCCTTGAAGATGACTTTTGGATTACAGGGACTTTTGCTCTTACATAATTTCCCTTTCAAAAGTGTGTCCATTATATGAACATCACTATCACTTAGCAAACATTGTCAAGAGGTGGTAGTGCTTGACAGTAAGGGAAATGAGTATCGACAGGTTAGCATTGATAGGGCATTGTCTGGGAAGCTGGTCTAGAGGGTAGAATAAACTGGAACTTAAATGTAGAATGATAGTGATAGTTTTGCCTTTTATTTTTAAAGAAGAACCTAATAGGAGTTTAAAAGTGAAGGCAGATTTCCTTATTTTGTGTGCTGATTACAAGTAGACAGGCACCCAGCAGTGCCTTGAATTGACATTTGGAGACCAATATCCCCAGTGTTATAGTGCCACAAGTAAGTGAAATTCTGAGATGGGAATGCATACTGCAAGGTAGCTTTGCCAGCTGTTTATGAATAAAAATGTGGAGGGTTGAGAACATGCTCATTCAGAAAGATGTCAATTTTGGGGAATGATCTGATTACTGCTTGCTCACTGGAGAAGCATCTGTCTTTGAAATTCAGTGTATTTCACAGCATTCACTCAGGAAATGGGTGTTTACATTACAGACACAAGGTGCAGGGTTTGATTCTCAGATGAGGTAATTTTTAGGATTAAAATGGCCCACAGTGGCAGTTAGCTTGGTACTAATCTATGAACCTATGAATAGTTGTGATAGGATGCTTCCCCAACACTTTGCAGTTGAAAGGATCTCAAAGATAACTGGAACAGATAATAAGTGACAACAGGAATGCAAGAGCAGAGAATTTTTAATGCCAATTCTATTTTCATTCTGAGACAGTATTGCTTTAACAGATGTCTATTGGTGTTTGTGCATTGTGTTATGTAAAAATAAAATCCAAATCATTGTAGAAGTAAAACAGTATGCACACATTGGTGTTTATGGTAAATGGGGTGAAATAGCCAGGTAATGGGACACTGGAATGGCTGCAGGGGGACTCTGGTGCCATATTTTGGTTGCCTGCTCTTTGGTTTGCATTTGAAAGTCGGTATCCCACAATTCCATCAGCAGGGGCAGGGTTACATAATTATGTATGCAAATTTTATGTTAAACAGCGTACAGATTTGTACCTATTTTTCATGGGCCTTGTCCAGATTTTTGATGTTTCCAGGTTGAGAGGTATGGTTGCCAGCAATTTGAAATAGGTACTCAGTTGCCTTTGTTTGTCTGGTGTGAGATAAGCCATCTGCGCAGTTGTATTTAAGCTTGCACCCAGGAATATTATCTCTTGAGAGGGTACTAGTTTTGATTTCTTTTCATTGACTGTGTACCCAAGGCATGTTAGAAGTCTTTTCACAAACGCCAGATGCTGTAGAAGAATGTCCTTGTTCTCTGCTTGAATTAGACAGTCGTCCAAGTAAGGATATATTTGCATTTCCTTTTGTCTGCAGAATGCAATTACTGGTGCCAGGCACTTTGTAAAGACCCTGGGCGTAGTAGATAAGCCAAAGGGCAGTGCAGAGAATTGGTAATGCATTGAGCCAGCCCTGAATCTGAGGTATCTTCTGCATGATTGTCTGATTGGAACATGCAGGTATGCCTCTTTTAGGTCTAAAGTCACAAGCCAAGCGTTCTTGCCCAGCATGGGCAGAAGCTGCTGCAAAGCCAACATTTTGAATTTTGGTATATCCAGGAATGTGTTCAGAATAGATAGGTTCAGTATTGGTCTCCAGGCCTTGCCCTTTCTGGGTACCAGGAAAAGTCTTGAGTAAAATCCTTGTCCCTGCTCTTGCTCTGGTACTTGTTGAATGGCCCCCATGTCCATGAGGGATGAGACTTGTTTTTGTGCCTCTGTCCATTGATTTTTTGGCAGATATGGCCAGCCGTTTGCCTTTGGCAGTGTATGAAAATGGAACTTGTAGCCTTGTGACACTATATTTATAACCCACTTGTCTTGGGTTATAATGTGCCAATTTTGAGAAAAAAGTGATAATTTTCCCCCTAAGGGTGCTGCCAGGAGATAAGTGCTTGGTGCAGACAGGGGGAAGTCATTGGGACTGTTTCCTGTATGGTTGTGATTTGTCTTCTCCAACTTTGGAGGTAGAAGCACCCCATTGCATTGACCTGTATGAACCTTGTGCCTGGGATCTGCCGCTTGGGTGTCTGGATCTGCCCCTTTGAGGTCTGACACCAGAAAGGACCAGTTTTTAGTAGGCCAGTGTCTACTAAACCTAGGTGGCTGTACTTGTAAAAAATCTTTGACAGTTTGCATAGATTTAGCGTTGTCCTCCATTTTCTTTAACACTTCTTCTGCCTTAACAGCAAACAAAGTATCATGCTGTAAAGGTGCATCTAATAATTTAACTTTTGACATGATCAGGCAGATTTTGTTCCTTTAATCAAGCATGCCTCAATTTCAGAACCCGTAACTGCGGCCCTGCAGGAGGCCTCCAAAGAATCAAAACTACTTTACAAAGTACGCTTTCCAACTTGTTCAGCTGCATGCAATAAATCCTGCATTTCCTTGTTTTCGGCACATTCAGAGTTTAACAACACTTTCTGTTTAAGCAATGCTATGACATGTTGCTGATATTTGAGCATATGAAACTGACAGTTTAAGGCCCTTATAGCCAAGGTAGAAGATGTGTAAACCTTTTTTCCCCATCTATCCAGTGCCCTAGAATCTCTGTCAGAGGGGGTAGGGTTTTTTGCTGCGGAAGCCCTAACTCCTTTGGGACCCGGAGAAATAGTTTCTGGGTCTGCAGATGGGTTTTTAAAAAGGAATTTATGAGAGTCAGGAATCCTGTAATATCTGTCAGGCTTAACAGGAGCTGGAGGTAAGGAGTCAGGGGTAAGACTAGACTCCGAAAACACATCATCTACAATGTATAACACAGGTGGAATGGCTAGAGTCCTGGGCTGAGGTAGTAAAAGGAAATCCCTGAGCCTCTTTTTAGATTCTGAAAAATCTTGGCTCTCCCAGTGGAAATACTCCCTCATGGTATGCAAGGTTTCCCCAAAAGAATAGTCCTCTGGAGGAGAAGCTGAAGGTATAGATTCTTCAGCATCAGAATCCTCATAGGGGGAAGAGAATATTCTTGATCAGAAGAGGAATCAGAAGAAATAGAAACCTGATCGGAAGATTCATAGTCAGTCTCTTGCCTAGGCCTCTTATCAGGAGGGGGGTGGGAACTCCTGATCAAGGTAATCAAGTCTTCGGCCATTTTGAGCATCTTTTTTTGGGCATAGAGGCCTGTCCCCATGGCTCTTGAGTTTGTTTCTTTGTTTTAGAAGGTGCTTTAGTCTTTGCCTTTGAAGCTGAAGTATGTTTAATGTATAGACGTTTAGGTCTGAAAACACCCTCAGAAGCCGGTGCCTGCTCAGCGGCTCAGGACCCATCTGAGGGAATAGTATCCGAGGCTCCAATACCTTGAGTTTTCAGCGACATGGCCAACTCCACGTGGGAGTCGGTAGCGGCCTGCGACTCTAAAGTAGCGGGCAACAGGGTCTGTGAAAGCGCCTCACTGAGAACCGGCAAATGGCTTAGGGGAAGCTTTGTCATCGGCTTTGGACCTTGGTTGTTTATCTCTCTCTTTTTCTTTGCGTTTTTTGTGAACTCCGGTAGTCGGATGGCTATCCGACAACATTCCTGGATATTTAAACCTGCGTCCAAAATAGTTTAAAGCAAAATCATACTAACGCTTAATAGTGCGTTGGTTAAATCTAGCACAAAACCGACAACCAGAAACATTGTGATCAGGGCCTAGGCAAGAAATACAGTAAGAATGAAAGTCCTTATGAGGTATTTGCTTTCCAAAAGAAAATACAATTATTTACTTTTTCTGACATCAGTCTGGAGCAAGAAAAAAATTTCCCCAACGGGGTACTTAGCTTTAATTAAGACTTATATCTGTTATAGTCTGTTATCAGAGAAATTTCTAATAAAAAGTGTATTATTGCTGTTAACAATGTCCCAGTGTGAAACATTTCTATGTTGAAACCAAGAATTGCTCCTATGGTTAAATTTAGAGAAATCATAATCCACTTTTTATTAGAAATTTCTCTGATAACAGACTCCCTTCTTATCAAAGCCATTTCAACAATAATACCAGATCTTCCAACTTCATACCCTATCAAAGAGCATTCATCAGAAATGATAGATCTTCTAACTACACATCAAAACTCATTCAACAGAGATACCCAGTACTTCCCAACACACTCCCATTTCTGTTAAAAGAGTTTCGGTAGGGAGTTCTTCCAACTACAACCAGAGCCTTCATCCTCCTGTCAACCACACACCTGTGACACTCGAGAACAACGCAGAGCACCTAGCCCAGTCTTCATCCAACACTAGACTTGCTTCTACTTCATCTAACGCTGGACTTGTTCCTACTTCTTCCACTTCAGATTCTACTTACGCTGGTGTCGCAGCTACATCGTTGTCTTCACACACCACTGAGTTTCCTCCTTTATCCACCCTCCAAGATTGTTCTCTCCCTCCTCATCCTAGTGTATCCCACCCTCCAGTTATGCATCCATCCACCTCTACCCACCCAGAGGCTACATCCACAAGAAGATCTACCAACCTCCAAGATGCTACTTTTTTAGACGCCAGTTTTTTACACCAACATCAAGAGAACCTTCAACATCCCAGACCCATGAGAAGGGGTCAAGAGGAAATAAGAAAAGGATTGAGAGAAGGAATCAAAGGCAAAGGTTTGGGGAAGATTGGCTACAATATTCCTCCAAGGCACATCTGAACCAGAAGTTCCTACAGATGACTCCACCTTGTTCTTCCACTTATCTCTCCAACACTAATGTCACCATTGGACAACATCTCTCCTCAAATAGACTTGGGAACAATTGCATTAATTCTGTTGGCCTCAGTGCTTCTACTGTTTTTAACCTTTCAAATAAAACGTTTTCTGCTGACCATATTAAGGTCATTAACAAAGGGTTCTTATACGTACCTGCTCAGGGAGCTAAATTACCAGATTTACTCTTAGACTTAAGACTTTATGCCAGGAAACTGAATTTACAAGCATTACTTAGTGATAACACAGATGTTGATGATGATACGTCTCAGTCACAAACCACTATTCCTTCACAAACCACCAGTACACCAACATCTACTTCTACTGATACACACCTTAACATTAGGATTGACACATCTATTTTAAAAAAGAGAAGCCTTTTCAGCCCTCCTCTTCACAACACTATTTTTACATTTGTTCAAGTATGTGAACAAGGTCTTAGAGACCTTTTGAATTCACACTGCATTGAGAAATGGTTTAATTTATCTCACAATGAAAGATTAGCCTTGCTAGATTTAACCAACGACCATAATTTGAGGATCATGAAGGCCGATAAAGGCACAGGTGTAGTTTTAATGCAACAGGACAAATACATTTCCATTATCGAAGAGACTCTTAATGACGATGATTTCTATGACAAAGTTTCTTTGGACACTGTCTCCACTCACTTTGACCACATTGACAACGTCCTTAGGTCTTTTGTTACTGACCACCTCATTTCTCATGAAGATTTCCAGTTAATGTCCACTCCCTCACCTCATCTTGGTAAACTTTTTGGAATTCCTAAGGTGCACAAAAATTCTACCAACCCTCCATTCAGATTGACTGTTTCTAATTATAAGATAAAAACAGACAAAACTGCACAATACGTTGATTTCATATTGAATCCCATTGCTCAAGCCACCCCTTTCTATATAAGGGATTTGTGGGATTATTTTAAACAGGCTACACAATTCACATTTAAAATGCACCAATTGTATACTAGTCACACTTGACATAGTAGCTTTATACATTAGTATCCCTCACGAGGATGGCCTTAGCTACATTAAACATTTCTTACACAAGTTTGTTAAATTCCAAAAAAAAAATAGAATTGACACTTTATACAAACTTAAGGAGTTGGTACTTGACAACAACTTTTTTCATTTCAACAGACACATGTATAAGCAAGTCAGAGGTGTCGCCATGGGCACAAAAATGGCACCTGCATTTGCTAACGTTGTTCTTAGCGAATGGGAACTGGACACTTTAGTGCATTTGCCTGGGTTTGAATTGATGGATCAATATAGTAGATTTATTGATGATAATTTGTTTGTTTGGAGAGGCACTGAACAACAATTGCACTTATTTGTTAACTCTTTGTCTACTAGCATTGGTTTTCTTAACTTTGTTACTGCAGGTAAAGGCTCATCTGTTTCCTTTTTGGACACTACCTTATCTATTGATGAATCCACTGGTGATCTTTCTTCAAACATCTTTAGAAAAGAGACATACAGAAACAATTACCTGGACTTCAGAAGCCAGCACCCATTTTTTATGAAGAAAACTGTTGTCAAAGGACATTTTGTGCTGCTTTCTAGGTTAATTAGTAATGACAACACTTTCAACAATGAATGTGATTTTTTGACTAATTTGTTCATACAGAGAAATTACCCTTTGCATTTAGTTTGTTCTATTAGAAATGAGATCAACGTCATGAGACACACCAAATTCAAGCCTATACTAAAATATGGTTTTACTACATCTCCTACATCATCCACTGACACAAACAGAA
>NC_056725.1:1169122962-1169232962 GCF_019279795.1 Protopterus annectens | reverse complement strand
CAGGTTTACCATAGATACCCAGGGTGAAGTGAGGCTCATCACCACCTTTAATGTATATAGCTATATTTTCTTGGACATTATTAAGAAAAATTGGGGCCTATTTAAGACCAACCCCTCTATTTACACTAAAATGGGAGGTTTACCAAAGACAATATTTAGGAGGGGTAGGCACCTCAAGAATCTACTTGAGCAACAACGAAAGCCCAAGTCAAGAATCCCGGGAATGTTTAAATGCCAAAATTGCAACTATTGCAAATTTGTAGACAATATTTATCTGGTGTCAGTAAATGTTTTTTATATCAAACTGAAATCAAGATTTAATTGTAACAGGAAAATGGTGGTCTATATAGCAATATGCCAAAATTGTCCTGCTTTTTATGTGGGTAAAACGGAGCGTAAGGTCCGTGAGAGAATTTATGAACACCAATACGCTATTAATAAAAAGAAACAAGATAATGCGTTGGCAAAACATGTTCAGTTCAACCTAGATCACAAGTTTAAATTTTCAGTAACAGACCAGATTAACTCAGATGTAAGGGGTGGACCAGCACCACTACGTCTGGAGGAGTTGGAATTATTTTGGCAAATCAGATTAAATGCTTATAATTTCCCTGGATTAAACGAAACATATACCATCAGTAGCATTCTTAAACTTAAGAGTCTTAGACGGTGATGAGCTGTCTATTTTTAGAATATCTGTTAGGGAACATAAACATGACAAATTGATTTGAATTGTATAATTATAATGTAAGCATGTTTAGAAACACCCCTTCAGAATTTGTTTGCATTTGCCAAGTATTAGCAGGTAGGGCAATTTATTTAATGTAAATATTTTAGTATCTTGCCTTTTTGTTACACAAGTGTTGGTATTATTTATACAGTGCTAAGTGTATAAAGTACTTTAATAGGGCACCAATACGTCAATATTTTTGTATTTTTGGATACTTGTTAATACACTATTATTAACCGGTCGAAACACCGAGCACAAGTTAAGAAATCATGTAATTATCAGATAATATGTACATTTCTCAGTACTAAATGATATATTTATATTTTAAAAATTTTACATATACATATATAATTTTTTATATTTGTATTCACTTGTAATTGCTTGTTTTTAAGAGCAATGCTTGGAAAAGAAGGTAGAAACATTGTTTAATGATGACTGGCTTGGTTATAATTAGTTTAATCACAGTGACTATTTAAACCTGTGCTAAGAGATTTTAACTTTTAGATCGTTTGTTCTGAAGTTTGTTAAAGACAGCCAACGAAAAGCGCTTCAACTTATTAAATCCTTTGATTACAGTCAGTTGGCTTTGTGCTCTTGACTCTTCCAGTGCCTTTATTTCAGAGTTTATAATCATTCAGAAGAAAACTCAGTTGTGGCAATAAAACAAAAGGGTAATAAAGTCATATGGAACCAAGGATCATTTGTTGTTAAAGTCATAATGCAGAACTGTAAAAAAGGAAAGAATCTAAGTATGGCTTGGCTAGACTACAAAAAAACATCTGACAGTATCCCACATTCATTGATAAAACAGTACTTAAAAATGTACAAGATATACACTGATCAATTACATTTACAGCAACCATGAAACAGTGGCAAACTATTTTGCAGTTAAGCCACAATAAAGGACACATTAGTACTACGTGGATACAAATTCAAAGGAGGATATTGCAGGGTGACTCTCTGTCACTGCTGCAAGTTGTCCACTTAACAGATTAGGTCATGGCTACAATTTGGCTCCCAGGAAACAATAAAGTGAAGACTTCTCGTCTTCTTTTTGTAGATAATTTAAAACTGTATAGTTCACCAGAGGAGGAACTGAAAGGACAACGGCAAGTGGTCGAAACATTTTGAGATGATATAAGAATGTCATTTGGTCTTGATAAATGTGGAAAACACCCTTTAAAGCAGGAAAGCTGCATAACCAGGAAAACATCATTTTGGGACAGGAATGTGAGATAAAAGAACTTGAGCAAGAGGGAATGTATAATATTTGGGAAATGACAAAGGGTCAACAATAAAACACAAACACATGCGAATAAAAATTTAATAAGGAATATTTTAGAAGACTAAAATTAATACCAAAAACAGTGTTGACATCTAGGAACAAATTCCAAGTTATAAACCAATTTGCTCTTTTTGTCCTAACTTACAGTTTTGGAGTCACTGACTGGCCCCAAAAGGTGTTGCATAGGTTAGACAGGAAAACAAGGCTGCTTCATGCTCAAATGATTGTTATAAATTGGTGCACACCAATATTATCTATGCCTCATTCTGAAGGAGTTATGGGCCTCCTCAAAACTGATTACATGTACAGATCTGCAATCGTGGGACTGCATACATATCTGCTGATCTCACAAGACCCAAATGCAGTGAAAGTTTTGAAACATGAGGAGACCTTAAGTCTAAGATGACTTCTCTGCTTAGCTTAGCAGAAGCATATCTGCATCAAGTGGGAAAAGAAATCAAACCAGAAGATAAAAATCAGACAGCAACTGGATGTGCCAAAAAACAAAAGAAAAAATATAAGGTGAAGAATCAGATGAGAAAGAAAAAAAAAAGTGTAAAATGCATAAATATAGTTGCAAGTACAGAAAACTATTGGAAAAACCTCATGTTGATCAAGATCAAAGGAAGGAATGGGTTAAGGAGAGGTGAATTTTAACCAAAAGATGAAACGTTAATATTCGTGGCCCAAGATAAAGGGCTACAAACAATCTACTTTAAACCAACATGAATATGTGGGAGCAAAAGACAAATGTAGGTTTTGTAAAACAGAACTGGAAATAGTCACACATCTTGTTGCTGGTTTTGATATACTAACGGCAGAAGGACTGTATACTGAAAGGCATAATGTTAGAGTGTATTTAACAGGGAATAAATGATTGAAATTAATTCTGCTACAAATATGCTGAAAGACAAAGCATAAAATAAAACGTTTGCTTTACTGTAGGAATATAGCTTAGCAATGTAAAATGGCATTCATGCTGTGTGACATAGCTCTGGCAAAAATAAGGGACATCTATTAATGGACAAGATAATTCCTGAAAGACATGTTTTCTCAATATCAGCAGCAGAACAGTTTGATGTATTCTCACAGATGCTTCCTTACAGACTTCTGTCAATGGACATGTTTTTATAAAATCAGCAGTACGTGTTTTCCACAAGAATTCCTCACAGATAAATGGACATGGCTTTTTATATACTCGGCAGAAAACAATTCTGAAAGACAAATATTGTGTGCGTTCTCAAAAAAGCACAAGTAAATCACAAAAGTACAACAGGAAAGTCTAAAAACAGACATTACGTATTTTCCCACTGAAGCTCCTTACAAATGAAAAAACAGAATCTGAAGTGCGCGACTAGAACATTATACAAGAACTGTAAATCAAACTATGTTAGAGGTATTTGGTAGGAACACACTTGTTCCGAAGTAATTGGAGAATGGAAAGCCATAATCTATATTGGTAGTGAAGAAAAAACTTTGCACATTAAATCTGTAAACTACAGTTGTATGTCTTGTTAGTTATAAAATTAAGTTATTAGTAAAGTACAGTTGTGTACCTACCATACATGTAGATGTTCAAGTGTA
The DNA here is from genome assembly GCF_019279795.1 of Protopterus annectens. Taxonomy (NCBI): domain Eukaryota; kingdom Metazoa; phylum Chordata; order Ceratodontiformes; family Protopteridae; genus Protopterus; species Protopterus annectens. The sequence continues at coordinate 1,169,229,363 of NC_056725.1, read as the reverse complement.
TTCACTGTTGCAGTCATTACAATTGGGTTATCCTGCTGGCAGGCTACCCACACAGTTGGCCTGAATTCCAAAGTCTAGGTCCGGCATCGGTTGCTGTCGCCTCCTCCCTGACGTTAGTGCGCCAGGGTATAAAAGATGCAGCCGACGCCATTTTCTTCAGTTTTTCTTGCCCCAGATGTCAGGTGCCCCAAAATTGGTAGGCTAATTTATGCCAGTAAGCTTGCATGCACATAAAACAACTTTTCCTTCATCTACAAACAAATACACCACATAGGTTGTACAGGATAGAGAAGTACAGATACATCCCAGCAAAGAAAAGGGGGCATGCAGGGAGGGTAACCTGGACTGCAACAGTGAATACACTCTAACATCTACATTTATGGTAGGTACACAACTGTACTATGTTCATCGTGTTTCACTGTTGCAGTCATTACAATTGGGTTGAATCCCAAAGCTAAGGTTGGGAGGCTGGAGCTAAATAGGATTAGGAGAGGCTATAAGGCCCTGCAGAACTGCAGTGGCAGAGCCTGCCCTGGATTTAGAGTAGAGAGGTAAGTGATGGTGCTTTGTAAAGGTATGCACTGAACTCCAGGTTGCAGCCTCTAAGATGTCTTTGGTTGGTACTCCTCTGAGAAAGGCTGCTGAAGTGGCTGCTGCTCTGGTGGAGTGTGGCCTAATGTCCTTGGGCACTGATTTGCCATGCTGTGAAGAGCAGAAATGAATGCAATGGCCTAACCACTTTGAAATAGTCTGTTTAGAGATAGGCTTTCCTTGTGATGCTGCAGCATATGCCACTAGGAGTTGATTAGTTTTTCTGAAAGCTTTAGTTTTGTCCAGGTAGAAGCATAGCTGTCTGTGAATGTCCAAGGAATGCAGAATTCTCTCACCCTTATTCTGTGGGTTTGGATAAAAAGTAGGCAAATTAATTTTTTGATTAAGGGCCACACTGGACACTACCTTAGGCATAAATGCAGGGTTTGTCCTCAGTGAAACCCTGTCTGGATGGAAAATGATAAAAGGTTCCACAGCCAAGAGTGCCTGTAACTCTGAGACTCTTCTAGCGGAGGTTATTGCTAGGAGCAGAGCTGTTTTCCAGGATAAAAATTTTATGTCAGCTGCAGAGGCTGGCTCAAACAGAGGTAGTGTGAGTTTTTCCAAGACATAGATGAGGACATAGTTGAGGTCCCATGCAGGTACTGGTGGTCTCCTTGGAGGTCTTATGTTTTTGGCCCCTCTGAGGTACTGCCTTAGTAAGGGGTGTGAAAAAATAGGTGGTTCTGTATTGTAATGAGCTGAAATGGCAGACGCATGAATTTTAATTGATGAAAAAGAAAGTCCTTTCTCCAGCATCTCAGTTAAGTATTGTAAAATCAATCGTGTTAATACCTTGTGCCTGGTTCCAAGCACAGAATCTCTTCCATTTGTCTTTATAAGATTTTCTGTGGTAGGCCTCCTGACCTCCAAAATAACATCCATCACTGCTTTAGAGAGAGGTGAGTCTTGAGAGGCTATATTATTTGCCATGCCGCCAGGTTTAAGGTTTTGAGTTGGCTGTGCAGTATCTGACTGTCTTGTTGGGTCAATAAGTGAGGCATTTGAGGTAATGTCCAGGCTGGGCAGTGAGACAAGCTCTTTAGGATTGGGTACCAGTGCTGGCGGGGCCAGTCTGCGACAATCAGTATCATTTTTGATTTCTCTTGTCTGACCTTGAGGAGTACTTTGGGGAGGAGAGGCAGAGGAGGAAAGGCATATACTGTTAGATTTTTCCAACAGAAAGAGAGTGCATCCACTTTCCATGCTTGCTTGTGATAAGTCCTTGTGCAGAATCTTTGCAGTTTGTAGTCGTGAGGGGAGGCAAATAGGTCTATGTCTGGACAACCCCAGGTCCTTGTTATCATGCTGAAGACTTGTGGATCCAATTTCCACTCGTGGGGATTCATGAGGTTTCTGCTTAGTCCGTCTGCCAGAGTATTTTTCCTTCCTGGCAGGAATTGTGCCTGCAGATGTACTTGGTAAGTCAATGCTGTGTGCTACAAGGTCATGGCTAGCCTACAGAAGGGGTAGGAATGTGTGCCTCCCTGCTTGTTTATGTACCACATGACTGTAGTATTGTCCATTCTTATTAGTAGTTGCCCTGGGTGAAGTTGATCCTTGAAGGCTGTTAGGGCATTCTGAACAGCTAGCATCTCTTTTTGATTGATATGTAGATGCATTTGACTTGCGGACCATGTGCCCCGAATACATTTTCCTGCCATATGGGCCCCCCAGGTGTAATCTGATGCATCTGTTGTCAAAGTCTGCTTGGCTGTGGGTAAGGTGAATGGCTGTCCCGTGTTGCGGTGACAGGCTTTTGCACACCATCGAAACTCCTGTTGCAGGCAGGGAATGAGGGTAATCATTGTTTCCAGGCTGTGGCAATGCTGAGTCCAAACACTTTTGAGATACCATTGAACTTTCCTCATATGCAGTCTTGCATATGGAATTAGTAGAATGCAGGATGCCATGAAACCCAAGGCCTGCAGAATTTTTCTTGCAGATAACTGGGTCTTTGTTGCCAACATTTTGAAATAAGTAGTCAGTTGTCTGTGTTTGTCTGGCGTGAGATAAGCCATCTGGGCAGTTGTATTTAAGCTTGCACCCAGGAATATTACCTCTTGAGAGGGTACGAGTTTTGATTTATTTTCGTTTACTGTGTACCCTAGACTTGTCAGTAATCTTTTTACAAACGCCAGATGCTGTAGTAGAATGTCCTTGTTCTCTGCTTGAATAAGGCAGTCATCCAAGTAAGGATATATTTGTATTCCTCTTTGTCTGCAAAATGCAATTACTGGTGCCAGGTACTTTGTGAAGACCCTGGGCACAGTAGATAAGCCAAAGGGCAGTGGAGAGAATTGGTAGTGCATTGAGCCAGCTTTGAATCAGAGGTATCTTCTGCACGTTTGTCTGATTGGGACATGCAGGTATGTCTCCTTTAGATCAAAAGTCACAAGCCAAGCCTTCTTGCCCAACATGGGCAGAAGCTGCTGTAGTGTCAACATCTTGAATTTTGGAATATCCAGATATGTGTCTAGAATAGATAGGTCCAGTATAGATCTCCAGGCTTTGTCTTTTCTGGGTACCAAAAACAGTCTTGAATAAAATCCTTGACCCTGCTCTTGTTTTGGTACTTGTTGAATGGCCCTCATGTCCATGAGGGATGAAACTTATTTTTGTGCCTCTGCCCATTGATTGTGTGGCAGATCTGGCATACCGTTTTACCTTGGCAGGGTGTGAAAGTGGAACCTGTAGCGTTGTGTAACTATATTTAGAACCCATTTGTCCTGGGTGATCATGTGCCAATTTTGTGAAAAAAGTGCTAGTTTTCCTCCTAAAGGGGCTGCCAAAAGATAAGTGCTTGGTGCTTGAAGTGGGAAGTCATTGAGACTGTTTTCTGTATGGCTGTGATTTTTCCTCTCCGCTTTTGGAGGTAGAAGAACCCCATTGTTTAGGCCTGTATGAGCCTTGGGGCTGTGATCTGCCTCTGGGGCGTCTGTATCTGCCCCTTTGTGGTCTGACACTGGAAAGGACCAATTTTTTGTAGGCCAGTTCCTGCTAAATCTGGGAGGCTGTACCTGCAAGAAATCCTCGACTGTTTGCATAGATTTAGCTTTGTCCTCCATTTTCTTCAACACCTCTTCTGCTTTAGCACCAAACAAAGTATCATGCTGTAAAGGAGCATCTAATAGTTTTGCTTTAACATGATCCGGCAAATTCTGTTCTTTTAACCAAGCATGCCTCCTAATGACAGAACCTGTAACAGCGGCCCTGCAGGAGGGCTCAAGAGAATCAAAACCACATTGCAAAGTATGCTTTCCAACTTGTTCAGCTGCATGCAATAAATCCTGCATTTCTTTACTGTCTGCACATTCTGTATTTGCTGGCATTTTCTGTTTAAGCAAAGACATAAGATATTGCTGATACTTAAGCATATGAAATTGGCAATTTAAGGCTCTTACAGCCAAGGTAGCAGAGGTATAAATCTTTTTGCCCCATCTGTCTAGGGCTCTAGAATCTCTATCAGAGGGGATAGGGTTTTTTTGCAGTAGAAGCCTTGACACCTTTGGGACCCTGAGAGATCTGAAAATACATCATCTACAATGTCTAAAACAGGCGGAATAGCCAGGGGCCTGTGCTGGGGCAATAAAAGGAAATCTCTGAGCCTTTTCTTGGATTCTGAGTAGTCTTGGCTCTCCCAGTGAAAATGCTCCCTCATAGTATGCAGTGTTTCCCCAAAAGAGTAATCCTCAGGAGGAGAGGCTAAAGGAATAGATTCCTCAGCATTAGGGAGGAATAGAGTAATCTTGTTCAGAGGAGGAATCGGAGGAAATGGAAACCTGGTCTGAAGATTCATATTCTAACTCTTGCCTAGGCCTCCTTTCAGGAGGGGGATGGGAACCCCTGATCAAAGTAATAAGGTCTTCGGCCATTTTAAGCATCTGTTTTTTAGGCATGGAGGCCTGCCCAGGTGAATGCTGCACTTGTTTCTTTGTCTTTAGAGCTGCTTTAGTCTTTGCCTTTATTGCTGAAGTAGGTTTCACATATAACTGTGTAGGCCTGAAAACACCCTTAGAAGCTGATGCCTGCTCAGCGGCTCTGGACCCATCTGAGGGAATGATTTCCGAGTGTCCAATACCTTGAGTTTCCAGAGGCCCAGTCGGCTCCATGTGGGAGTTGAAGCGGCCTGTGGCTCTGAGGTAGCGGGCGTCAGGGGCTGCGAAAGCGCCTCACTGAGAACCGGCGACAGGCCTAGAAGAAGCCTCGTCGTCGGGTTTGGATCTCGGATGTCTGTCCTTTTCTTTTTCTTTTCGTTTTTTGTAAACTCCAGTAGTCGGCTGATCCGACGACATTATATAATTAAATCTTCTGCCAAAGTAATGAAATGCAAAATCGTACCGACTCTTAATAGTGCGTTGGTTAAATCTGGCACAAAACCGACAACTAGCAATGTTATGGACAGGGCCTAGGCAAGGAATATAGTAAGAATGAAAATCCTTAGGAGGTATTTGCTTCCCACAAGAAATACAGTTATTAACTTTTTCTGATATCGGTCTGGAGCAAGAAAAAAGTTTCCCCAATGGGGTACTTAGCTTTAATGAAGACTTCGGATCTGAAATTCGAATTTGAAAACTTCAGGAGTTGGCCGACAGGCACTTGCGAACTGCTTTTGCTTAAGGCACCACGCGGCAAGAAAGACTGAAGAAAATGGTGTCGGCTGCATCTTTTATATCCCTGGCGCACTGACGTCAGGGAGGAGGAGACAGCAACCGACGCCGGACCTAGACTTTGGAACTCTAGTACCCGACTGCGGGTAGCCTGCCAGCAGGATAACCCAATTGTAATGACTGCAACAGTGAAATGCAATGAATATCTGTGCTTACAGTAAAATAGTATTGTGCTGCAATGTATATTTTCTCATCAGAGTGTAGCCTGCAAGCTCTATGTTAACAGCCAGCAAGACTTTGTGTCTTAAGAAGACTTTGGTTCCATTCGAGTCCAACACAGCTTGCGCACCTTCCTTCCAAAATTTTTAACATAATAATAATGTGGCAAGACTACTGCATTGGGAATTGTGCAAACATTATAATATTAAGGTAGCTGAAAAACACCGTAAACACGAGCCATAAAGCATTGTTGAAAATTATTAAGTTTATGTCACATGGGATCATCCATTACCAACGGTTCAAAAAACAGATGTGAGAAAACAAGATACAGCAGCCCATGAAAAGAAGACAAAAGTAGCATCAGTCATTGAAACTGCTACACACATTGACTAGTGTCTTGCATACAGAGAGACACAAAGTTATAAAATACCACGATCTGCAGGCAGAAACAAACACAATGTGGAAGGAGAATACCCAGACAGTTCCAGTAGTAATAGGAGCCATGGATCTTATTAAAAAATGAATTTACAATCATACTTAGATAGGTTACCTATACATGTGACCCCATACGAATTACAGGAGTCATTACTGGGCACACTGATGTTAGTCAGAATTGCTCTTCACAGCACCCACAAAGACTGAAAAAAATGCTAATTTCATAAAGTTTAATTATAATATGACTTGGGAATGAGGTCCATTCGTGTTATAGTATTAGAAACTCAGAAAGCTTGGAAAAATAAAAAAAAAAAAGGAATATTGCTGAATTGAAATTGCTATACCTAGCGATTACAGTGTCTCACTTAAAGAGACAAACTCATACGCTATCAGGATTTGTAGGCAGAAATGAGAACAATATGGAAGAGAGATGCCCAGACAGTTCCAGTAGTAGTAGTAGGAGCAATGGGTCTAATAAAGAACCTATAGTCATATTTAGATATGCTACCAATACATGCAACTCCATATGAACTGCTGGAGGAGTCACTTGTGGGCACATTGGGGGTGCTGTGAAGAGTACTTTGGCGAACATCACAGACTGACACACTAATTTCATGAACTTTACTTATACCCTTACTTAGGAATGGGGTCCATTCCCATCATGGTATTAGAAAAACAAAAGATTTGGAGAAACTAAACCAAAAGACTCTTGTGCTTAAAAAACTGGACTATCAGGAAAGACTGGAATCAAGTCTCCCTGTAGTCAGTGTCATACAGAATATGGAGTGGAGAACTGTGTCTAATCCTTCATTATTCCCTTCCCATATCATAAACAGGTTGTCCACGAATCTTTGATAAAAGCAATACATTGTCTAGAAGAGATGTTCAAAATATGTTATTCCTCCCAAAGGGCCATGACAATGTTGTCATAGCTATTGGCACTGGAAGTACCCATAGCTACGCTACCCTTCTGTAAATACAATACATGGTCAAACATAAAAACATTGTTTTCAAGTACCATTTCCATAAAAAGACATAGTATTCTGTAAGTTTCATATCATAATGACTATGTTTGATCAGACAACTTTTCAACATATTAACACCTGTAGTATTTGGTATTACAGTAAGTAATGACTGAACATCAAATCTAACTAATACAGTTAGCGATATACCAGCGCCCTTTTGCAAACTTGTACAAGTCATTTAAAAATGCTTGGTATCCTTGAGAACAAACTCATTCTTGTCTAAAATTGGCCTAAGATGTTTTTCTATAAATATTGACAGTGATTCTGTGCACCAGTTTCTCTCCGCATAATTGATCTAAAAGGCAGACAAAAACGGTCTTTATGGATCTTGGGAAAGCCTTGTATGACGGGAATCATAAGTTCACATACAAGATAATTATAAATATCTAAATTTATTGCTCGACACAGTAAACAATAAAATCAAGTATTGTTCACTCATCACCATTCTATTAACATCGCCTCTTGTCACCTTTTGATACATATTTAGATTGGGGACAGACACCAACAGCTTCTGGTTAAGTGGCAACAACTGAATTTAGATCCAAGTTTTAACAACTTGAAACTATTAATAGTTTATTTTTAGACCCGGGGAGAAGTTAGTTCAGAGCATTATAGTGACACAAAATTATTTACACAACAGACTTCCTACAAGTATCATGGATAATAAGTTGAACAAAATATTGGATTTGGCAATTATATTTGAATGAAATTACTGCAGCAGAAACAAAGACCGATAGAGACAGAGCGGATTTCTCACTAGGGCATGCTGTCACTGTGTTTACTGTGTAAATTTAGATCTTTATAATTATCCTACTATATGTGAACTTATGATTCCCGTCATACAGGGAATACATACATCTGCTTTAGACTAACTGATTAGTACTGAACTGCATGGGTTTGTAATTCATTGGCCCAGCACCCAAAACAGCCACAGTGCAAAACGCTATCCAAAAAAGTACCCTGCTTTAGTCATCTAGCAGAAGAGCTCTTAGTGTAGAGGCGACACCCAGCCCTATGCTCGACTCTGGATCTGTACCACCAAGGTCTGCCACTAAATTTTGGTATAGCTATCTTTCAACATACCCCATTTAGCCATGCAATCCATTGCTTCTGTGTCCCTATCATGGGTATCATGGGTATTTATTAGGAGGAGGTATGCTAGTTAGGAAGTTTCTAGAGGATATAGGGTGTATGTTAGAGAGAGGCAGACAGTAATGCCCAACTATCAGAGATATGGGGTGAATGTCTGATTTTCCATTCACTGGTCAAGTTTATGCTTAAATGGAGTTACGGATGGACTCTTCTTCACATTTTTAGGGAGCCTGTTCTACAGCATGGGGAATCCTCTGAAACACATACATATCGTCAACATGTCTTTTTATGCCGCATGCAAAATTTAAATCCTTGGATCTATTGGTTCTGATGCTGTTCACTTTGCGAATGTGCTAATGACCCATCAGAGCTTGATATCGGGATGCCTTGCATGCTAGGTATAGAGTGTTTCTCAGTAACCTGTAAGAGACATACAAATAGGCTTTATACAGAAGAATGTGTTTATACTGTGGATTCTCCTGGTAAGGAACCTCTGTGGGCATTACAACTGTTGCATATGTCTGGTCAGTAAATGCTAAAGGGGGCATTATATTCAATGATGGGTCTGATAAGAGATGAATAAAGTGGCACTATGACTGACTTGGACCTGGATGCCACTGGCCACATGTTGATCAAAGCCCAGATTATGGTCTACATATATTCCCAGATCCCTGACTGCACAGTCAACTCTTACGAGTGTCTTACTGATGGAGTAATTAGCCTGGGTGGCAGTTTTCTTAAAAGGCACTACAATACGTTTCTTGACATTGAGTTTTAATTTGCAACTTTGGCACCAGTAATCTGTCTGTGTTCGACAGATCCTTTTGTAAGATTTTTGTACCACTGGAGGAATCTATGATAGCTCCCAATTTGTATTCATTTGCAAACTTGGTGAGTCAAATGCTCTTGACATAAGCTTTTACCTTCAAGTAGAAGATGCCAAAGAGCAGTGGTCCCACATGGAGCCCTGAGGTACCCTGCTGCAGACCAGTATGTTAGTGGAGGTAGCATCACCAATCATGTCTACTTGGGTCCTGTCTGTGAGCCAGCTGACAATCTAGTGAGTTATGTAAGGTTTTATACCCAGTTCAATGAGTTTATCAACTATACCAGAGTGCGGTACTGTACCAAACATCTCAGCCAAGTCAAGGTAGGCGGTATACATCATTCTCTACTCATCCACTGCCTTGGTGACCTTCTCAAAAGAGTCTACCACGTTTAGTAGGCACGAGTCCACCAGGTTTAGTTGGCATGAACCGCATGGACACAGCCAAACTAGGATGGATCCAGTGTCGGACGGTTGCCTACGTCTTTTGCTGATCATTTCCATGACAATTTATTCCATGGCTTTGTATATTAGACTAGACAGACTAAAAGGTCTGTAGTTTCTGGTGTCTGCCAATAGTCCACCCTTGTGAAGTGGGATAACCACTGCAGTCTTTCATTCTCCTGGTACAAAGCCTGTTTTGAGGCTACACTTGAAAAGTGACTCAAATGGTCCTGACAGGTCATGTTTCAAGATATTTAGGAGGCATCTCAGGATACTGCTGGGGTCCAATAAGGCTGTGTTTTCGGCCTTAACAAGTGCTGCCAGGACCTGCTCCCTGTTAGTATTGAGGTTATGCTAATAGGTATTTTATGGGGGAGGGGTGTGAGATTTTGGCTAAACTTCTCAGTCAGCAAATTCACTGTGTCCCTCTCCTTAGTGAAGGTGGCATCACTGAACACCAGTACCTTGTGTTGCCTTTGAGGTTTTAGAAACAGCTGTGGAAGGCATTGTGGTCGTCTGTGAGGCTAACTTGACCTCATAACTGGTCTTGTTGGACTTATCAGTTCTCCTAGTTTCCTGTTAAGTTTAGACAGCTATCATTATGGGAGTTGCTCTTCCTGAATTTAGCCATGACATTTTTCCTTTTGTTTAAGGTAAAGGTTCTACCAGCGTGGTTTGTTTTTACAGTTTGTTTCGGGCTTACCTCTAACAGGTACACAGCAGCCTGTATACAGCCATTTACATAGTTGTACAGGTCAAAGACATATCTGCTTAGGAAACTGAAAGTTTTCTATAATCACATAACTACTCTATCATTGCACTAAAAGCATCACCATAAATAATTTTCTGCAGGGACAGCTCAGAGATAAGGAAACCGCTTTACAACTGAAATCAAAATTAAGAGAAGACATATAATATGAAATGGCAAATTTGTAATTGTCCTCTTCTCACTCAAGTCTGATGACAGACAAGGGGTCTCTCTTCTCCTTTTACTCAGAAAATTTCTCTGAGATAGACGGCTGTGGGAATCTGTGATAAAAAAATGGAAGCATCTTTCTGAACAAGGTCAAAATAGTTAAGTATCTTCAGTAATCTTCAAACAAAGAAAACCAAAGACATCCTCACCGCTGACCTTAGTGACTTGGACATCTACTTCCTTATATAAAACTGTTTGTGAAGTTGTAAAAACACCCACTAAATGTAAAAAAAAAAAAAAAAAAAAAAAAAAAATAAAAAAAAAATATCCAAGTGCAAGTTAGCTAGACAAATTAAACTACAAACGTTCCCACAAGAACTCTAGTAACTAGTCTAAAAGTGAAAAGGATAAATATTGGTTGTCTATGGAGCCAAAGCAACAGTCAATTCGAAACCTGGCTTAGCGGTTGAAGACTGACAATCTAGGGTAGATATTCTTTGTCAAAATAATTTTTTTTCTGCCCGAAACTTCTAAAATTTCTGCTACTTAGCTGAGACTGCTTACCCAAAACAATCATCTGCTGTCAACTCTCTAAAATACATAATTAGTCTGGAAAACTAAATCTAGAGTCAAGTGATGGACTGGTGCCACTTGGGCCAGTAGGCCCAGATGTACTGCCAACTACCACTCAAGTTCAGTTGGTTCTATTTCTTTTTTTTTTTTTTTTAATTTTCTTTATTTGTGAGACTCCTCATCTTTCCATTTATACCTAAAATAAATGCTTACAACAGACAGCAGCAGTTGTACTACAGGAAATGTTCTGCAACTGTGTGCGTGTTCAGCAAAGGCTGCAACAGTCTGAGCTCTCCTAGTTACTGTCCACTTGTTAACACAATACTACAAACACATATAATCATCTTCCAAATAAAAAGGCACTCAAAATGTACTAACAATCTGAATAAGGAAATAAATAAAATTTAGATAAACTGCTGACATCCAAGTCAAAGAATGACTCAACAAAGCAAAACTGATAGCGATACTTTAGTTTGGGCAGCAAAACTACCTGCACAAAACTGACAGGAAGAAATGTTGTGTAAAATCTTACCATAACCATAGATGTCCTTCTCTTCCATGTTGCAGCATTCTGCATATGGGAGAGTGCCAAAGCTCAATGAGATTGGGGTGGTGGTTTAGAGGCAGACTCCAGGAATCCACAAAGGATAGCCCTGGCGAACCCTGCCCTGGATATGGAAATGTGGGCAAGTTTGTAGTGTTTGGTGAAGGTGTGGACCGAAGACCAAGTAGCAGCTTCCAGTATACTTGAGGTATACAGGCCCTTGAAGAAGGCCCCTGAAGAGGCCACCGCTCCTGTGGAATGAGCCTTAATTGTACCCTGCAGAGACTTACCATGGAATTGGTAACAGAAGGCGATGGCCTTGGAGATCCAAGTAGAAATAGTCTGCTTGGTCACTGCATTTCCCAGGGCTCTGGGGTGAAAGGATACAAAAAGTTGGTCAACCTGTCTGACAGGCTTGAGCTGGGAGAATGGTGGTAGTAGGTAGGCATTCGGAAGCTTTCTTCGTAGTGACTGATATACTGGCAGGATCAGCTGTTGAACACTGAAGCAGATACTTCGCAGTGTCAGGCACCTTGTAAAGCCTGTGTGTTCTGTGTGTGTGTGTGTGTGTGTGTGTGTGGGGGGGGGGGGGAGTCAGGGTTCAGAGATGCAGAACGAAAGGCATCTAAAAAGGCAGGCAGGACAGGAGGAACAGCAGATGGGCTGGGGGTTTCCATCTGAATAAGGTCGTAGTACCTCTTTTGTACCTCAGTCATTTCTGAAGAATCCCATTTAGAGTGATCCTTCATCCTGCTTACTGTCTCAATAAAAGTCAAGTCTTCAGCTGGGAGTCAGGGTCCACTGACTCTTCCTCTGGGGATACATATTCCAAGGGGGAGGATAGTTGTGAGTTGTAAGAAAGAGATTCCTCAGAGGAATCTGAAAGAACTTCCTCTTCCCTAGTCATTGTATCAGGAAGCTGAGGCCTAGGGCTCAGAAAAGGAGGAGAGGTTGAACCAGTAACAGCAGTGGTAGACCCCAGTGCCATAAAGGCACTGAAAAGGCTTTGACGGAAAGCCTGCCAAATCAGGCATGCTTTCTGTAGAGAGAGAAAAATGTGTTTCCTATTTTCTTTTCTTTTAAGAGAGCCTGTGGACGTCTGTCTAGAAACTGAAGATTGCAAGGGCTCGGATGGCTCAGATGGTTCCTCAGAAAGTACAGGTTCCCCCTGGCGTCGATGACCGGTGCCAGAATAGCCTCTGAGGATGTGCTCCCGCCTAAGGATAGTGAGGCATCCTGAGAGGTACCTGTGACCTCCAGAGTGGTGGATCCGGGTCTAGATCCAGGAACCAGGCCTATGTTGGCCACAGGTTGGGATGGCCTTCTTTTTTTGGCAGTTCTGTGGAGAAGTCTGAGGATCCCTCCATCCATAACGTAAGCTGCTTCAGACGTTTTTCAAGATAAAGATTAAAGACATGCAAGCGACTATGTAATGTTTTTGGCACAAATGTCTGGCAAATCTGGCAGGCCTTATGTTCGTCCAACCATCCCATCGTGGGTGTCCTTATGACGGATTTGGCAACCACACTGACACTTACTTTCTGGATGACATGAACAAGCAATACTAAATTTTAGAAGGATTGAAAATGTCCCCAATGGGGTACTTAACTGATAAACGAATCTGACATCAATGGTAGCAGAAACACCTGGAGTATGACTGGCAGCTATTAAGTTCTGAAGGCTGGTGCATGCCAATGTCACCTTTATGGCCCACAAAATCTCGCCTATGTCAGACATCTCATGCACCACAGAGGGACTGAAAGCTTTTGGATATTGGCCGTACATACGCGAGAATGAAAGGTAAACCCATATGCAGAATACTGCAACATGAGAATAGAAGGACATGTGAGCTGCTCTCCTATCTGGCCTGTCCTCTTAAAGTCCACGACTATAAGTATGCGTAATAGGGGTCATCTAACTGCCAAAAAACCTGGCCAGAACTAGACCTACAGCTCACTTATTAATACAAATTAATGGTTTAATATATACATATCTTTCAGTAAACACATTTATTCTAAACGTTTACATATAAAAAGTACCTAGCCAGTTTTAGCAAGGTATGTTGGATCTAATGAACAAACATTAAATGGCCAAGACACATTAAGGACCACCACCAAAACTGAAGAAATTTCATAAGTGCCAACCCCAATAACTTCTAACAGCTCTATCTCACAATTCAAAAAGCTCCTCAAATCAAACCTAGTGGATACCTGGCTTTGCTTTTGTTACTCCCCTGGTTAGGCCCTCCTGATTTCACAAACAATCTACCACCCTTTTTATTTTACATAACAGCAAGTAGTAAGTTCATCTGTTAAGAATATAGCCATCTATCACTTCAGTCGGATTTGTAGCAACTACATTTGTATGTGTATAACCCTTGATCATTTCAACTGCAACTGTAGCATTATGATCTATAATGGGACTTTTTTTCCATGTAATGAAATACATGCTTTCAACTTTTTGTACTATTTTGCCATCAAAATGGTATCCTGTATGTCTGTTGAACTGCTGAAATGTCTGTAACCGGAACTCTATGTTTTATGTACTATATGTTAACAATATCCTTGTAACCGGAGCTTTCTCCCCGAGCCTCCACTAAAAAAAGACCGGTGTCCAGTTGGACTTTCCTGGTAAACAAATGTAAAATAATGAGTTTAAATCAGTGTCCAGCCTTTAATGCCTGCTGATAGTTTAATCTGCAAATAACTTGTTCATTGTTAGGTTGTGTTACTGTTCTAGTACAGCTTTTACTTATTTATGTAAAGGTTTGGTAACAGGTGGTCATTTTCAGAACAATATATATGACATTTTCATACAGGCAGCAACGCACAAACTTCTACATCACCTCCCTTAGTTGTTAAAATGGTCTGATCGTTAGGCATGAAGAAATGAAGCTACTAATTAACCACAAAAAAAAAAAAAAAAATCAATGAAAAGTATTTTGCACAGTAAAAGTGGTCAATTGATCTCAACACAATTGGTGGAACATGATGCAAAGTGCCACATAAAACATCTCAGCCTTACCTTACTTTCCCTTTCAAGCTCGGCTCTTAGCCACTCAAAATCACTGTATCGTCTTCTTACACAGGAATCTTTCAACTTAAAGATGGGTAAATTTGTCTGAAACAAAAAAATTACTTTCTGAATAACGCATCATAAAATAACTCTGTAATTAAGGCTTCCCTGCAACGAAAACAGCTTTTGTTACTGTTACAGACTAAGCAAAATTCTTGACATAGCGACAAGGAAAAATGTAAAGTGTTAACAGGCAAGCCTGACACTGCTCCCAGTTCAATACACAGCTGATCACAGAAAAGAAGGCAATGTCAAGATCTGAAAAAAAAAAATCTAGCTGCAAGTTACCAAGTAAACAAACTACTCACTATGCATGTACCGTCACTATGGTAGAAAAAGTGTGTATGCGCACGCAACTTACCACCTTTTACGCATTACAACAGTATGCTTCTCACTGTCTCACTCAGTCATCTGATGTTTGGTAAATCCTAGTCACACCCCAGTCCTGGAATTTATGCCTATAATGCAAAGATCCAGTACTGGACAAGGTGCTGAGCTATCAAAGAACAACGTGCGCACACACACACACACACACACACACACACACACACACACACACACACACACTACAATTAATACATACAGGCAGTTCAGAGGATCACAACTCATCTAACATGTTTAATATAACATAATCCTCATTTTATTTTAAAAAATAAAGATCTTGTGTTATTAGGGTAAAATGCCAGTGATCAAATCATATGGCCGATGTCTTGAGAAATGCAGAAACAGAATGGCGACTTTTACAAGGTAATATATGGCTTCTGTAAGAGGCACCATGTTTTGAGAAAAAATTATGAAAAGAAAGGTCACACTTTGAGCATATAAACTACACAGCTCAGAGCAGATATGAGGAGGTGCTTCATGCAGACTGAGGAAAGATGGAAACAATCTTCATACAAAGGCAGGAAGGTCAAAGCTGCAGTCTGCCATTGCAAAAATGTATGGGATGGACTCATGGTCACCCTTACACAGCATAAGTGGAATGAAAGCGGTTACCTGGTGTATAATATATGCATATGTAGCAGTGGCTGATTATATGGGGGATGCAAAAGAAGCTGGCAAGCACATGCAAAGTTTAATGAAGTTCATTAACTATTTCATGTTCTTGCCAGCTTTTGTTATTTTTTCAAAAGTCATGTTATGGTTATACTATACGGGAGACGCATTCTGTTGTAAAAGAAATAGCATGGTTTAATTTTACTGTTCTGATACCATACAGCATAGTTTAACTATATTGCTCTGACACTACAGTATCAGAATACAAGTTAAACTGTGCTCTATTTATTACAAAACTGCTGTGAAAATGCACTGTTTCATTCATTATAAGAATAAGCAACACTTCCCAGAACTGAAAAGGTCATCTGGAACGTACATTGTACTTCGAAAATGGGCAGAGATGCATGGCAAACCCATGTTGATAGGGAGTGTTCTAAAAGCTGAATTCTGGGCTGTGGTATAAGTTCCTGTGTTGCCCATATCCTTACTTGGATAGGAGGAAGCTTCTCTGTTCACCAGTGAGAGTGGGGAGCTTTAAGCAGCCTATCTGTCCCTGGAGGAATGGTCTCAGCCCAGCAACTAGTAGCTTATTGGTCGTTTTGGGCTAATTCCTATCTCTTTCAAGTTCCCTGCCTTAAAACCTGCATTTGCGCGGGTTTGCACTTGTTTCAGACTCAGCACAGCTCCTCGTGGTCCTGCAGAGTGTTACAAGCAGCAGAGAGATGAAAAGAGAGACTTTAAACAGATTAAGTATTTTTTCCTCTGCCTTTCTACTTGCGACTGCATATTTTCGCCGAAAAGCGAGTTTCTAGCTATTCTAATATCTGAAAAAAAGCTTGTTTTTGCATTTTTACTGTTCCTGCACTTCTTTAAATCATTCTTCTGTTGTTTAACTGTTGTAGGCTACACACTCAAGTGCACTAGCCTGTTTAAAGCATTTACAGTGTTTTTCTGTTAAGTTACTGTTGTTCTATTGAAAAAAGAAAAAAAAAATACCCTTGTTTCCCGCCTTTTCTGAACTAGAGTAGTCCATATTTCAAGTTTTGCTGAATTCTGGGCTGTGGTATAAGTTCCTGTGTTGCCCATATCCTTACTTGGATAGGAGGAAGCTTCTCTGTTCACCAGTGAGAGTGGTGAGCTTTGAACAGCCTATCTGTCCCTGGAGGAGTGGTCTCAGTCCAGCAACTAGTAGCTTATTGGCCGTTTTGGGCTAATTCCTATCTCTTTCAAGTTCCCTGCCTTAAAACCCGCATTTGAGTGGTTTTGCGCGATTTGCGCATCACCGTTTAAGCAGTTTTAAACTATTCCCGGATCCACAAAGTCTGCTCTTCAATTTTTCCCTTAGAACTAGTCAAACTCTCAAAATAAGCACTCAACCTATATTCTACAGCCCAGCACTTGCTCAAATTTCTCAGTGAGCACTAAACAAACTTTAGCACTACACCCCCTTATACTATCCGGAAGTACAAGGCTCCCTATTCGTCCATTCCGGACAATCAATAAATCAGTTCTTTAAACCATCCAGGGATGTCCAAAGCGCAGTTTCAGGTATACTCTCCAGTCCAGCTGGTTTATCTGGGAATCTTGAGGCAATGTTACAATTGCCTTATGTACACAGGCAACCCTCTCCTCCTTCCAACAAACTCAAATATATGTGAGAGATGCAACTATACAGCCACACTGGAGGCTGAGCTCTATCAACCCAAGACTGGCACAGTCAGTCAGGAGAAGAAGGAAACCACTCACACCACACAACCAGTCTCACATACACCAATCGCACCAGCAAACAAGACACATAAACTCACAAAAACATACTCAAAGGCTCTAAATAAAAATCTGCCAAAGCAACAGAGACCTCCAAAGCAGACATCCAAGCAACCACTACCCCACAACTTTCACGTATCACATACTTCACAAAGTCAGGGTGCCATGCAGTCGCAGCCTCTAAGGCTAAATAACACACCTAATACACTAGTAATTGGAGACTCTATTGTCAGGTACACTGACGTCCCACTCACCAGACTGAACAAGGAGAAGGTTACTGTAAGCTGCCTGTTGGGTGCCAGGATCCGCCACATAACACAAGCACTCAGGTCAATCCACAGCAGGTACAAATATGACTCTGTCATTGTCCATGTTGGTGTGAATGACCTGAGGCGTACCTCCCTGGACTACATGAAAAAAGACATACAGGAGCTCTCTGACCATGTAGCCCAGGCCGGCATGTCCCTGACCCTGAGTAGCATCTTGTCCTCACCAAGAATGATGCCACAGTATAAAGACAAAATGATCAATTTTAACAATTGGTAAGCTATTGGTGTCATTCAAAGAGGATCCAGTGTCTGTCAACCTGGGATGACATGCTCGACAAGCCACGTTGCTTCGCCAGGGCTTACGCTCTTGCCACCCCCATAGTGCCTTGTTTAGGCACGGCTCAAAAGACAAACTCACCTCCATAGACAATATCAGAAACAAAAAACTAAGGGTAATGCTACTCAACGCCAGAAGTCTAAACCTCAAGATGCACGCACTCGAGGCACTCCTCAGTATGGAGAAAATTGATATCTGTGCAGTAACAGAAGCCTGGTTCAAGGCCCCAGAGAGCACCCCAGCACTACCAGGATTCAACTCATACCATTCTTTTCGGCCCCAGAACTTGGACCGAAATACTAAAGGCGGGGGGGAGTATCCATTTTTATCAAGGATACACACACCTCCAGGTTAGTGGCACTGCACGAGGCAGTGGAAACCATCCATGTGCAACTAACAGTAGGTAAAACTGCTTTTCAGTTTGTAGCCTGCTACAGATCACCCACCTTGTCTCAGGACCCCACTCGGCATTCCTGAAAACACTGGAGAATATGAAGGTCTCACCAAACACCATGACATTGGGGGATTTCAACTACCCAAGCATTGACTGGGAAAACTACTCAAGTCCCAACTCTTTTGCCCAACGGTTCCTGGAGTTTATAAACTCAAATGCCATGGAACAACTTGTCACCACTCCCACAAGAGGGGGTAACATATTGGACTTGGTCATCACCAACATGGGGGCTCAATGTTCCACACCAGAGGTAAACCCCTTCTTGGTAAGATCAGACCATAAACTAATCACAATGGACATTTACATCCCGACCCCACACCCAGCCAAGGAAACCACTGTGAAAAATTTCTCAAAAGCAAACTTCACACTTCAAGACCGAGGTGGAAAGTTTCAAAGCCCCCGAGCAAATGGAAAATGTTACCCAAACCGCAGAATCCTTTACAAATGCACTCTATGAGCATCTACAGGAATGCATGGATCGTGCCATCCAAAGTAAGACCAAGACTCACTCCTCCAAAAACAGGAGACCAGTCTGGTGGACCCCGGCCATAAATAAACTATACAACAGAAGGAGGAAACTATTACATAAGGCAAAATCCCAAAAAGGGAAGGCATCCCTGATCAGTACTAGCAAGAAACTTCGATCCCTCATAAAATCATCAAAGGCTAGATTTGAAAGAAAATTTGCCAAAGACTCTAAAGATAATCACAAGGCGTTCTTTTGCTACATCAAGAATCTGGGTGGCAACTCTCAGATCTGCTCTGAGCTGGTGCAAAATGACACAAAATACGCTGAACCCACTGACATTGCCAACATCCTGGCGGACAGGTTCAGTGCAAACTTTACCCCCCCTTCCCCCCCAAAAGGGCCAGTGTCTATCCCAGAAGAATGCAGTCCCCCAGACATCAGAGACACACAGGTGAAAGCAGCCCTCTCCAAAGTAAAAAACACGGCATCAATGGGATCGGATGGTATCCCGGGCTGCGTCTTACACGAGCTCCAAAATGAACTAAACCTGCACATAAATTCACTGTTCCAACTCAGCCTTACCATAGGTTATGTACCCAAAGAATGGCGTGCAGCAACAGTGATCCCACTCCACAAAGGTGGCGCCACTACAGATCCCGGGAACTATCGGCCTATAAGCCTGACTAGCCTGGTCTGCAAGGCTACGGAGCGCATCATCATGGATCTCAAACATGGGAACCTCGAAACAATGGACCCTACCCAATTTGGCTTTGTTAAAGGCAGATCTTGCCTCTTAAACCTAGTTGACTTCTTCGAAATAGTAACCAAAGCCATAGATGAGGGAAAGGTAGTCCACACAGCCTACCTGGACCTCGCAAAGGCCATCGACACAATACCCCACTCTGGCATCATAAATAAGCTTACCAGCTTAAATATTACCCATATGTTACAAGATGGGCTGCAGAATGGCTCAGGGATAGAACTCACATGGTCAGTATCGCAGGTGCCATGTCCGACCCTAAACCGGTTACTAGTGGCGTCCCACAGGGCTCAGTCCTGGAACCCCTCTTGTTTGGTATATACTTCTCTGAGGTACAAGCAAACACGGGAGGACTGTGGCTTACCAAGTTCGCAGATGATTGTAAACTGGGAGCCATAATCGACTCGCCAGCTGACACAAGCATCCTCCAGAAGGGCCTTACGGAAACGGACACCTGGTGTCAGAACCATGGCCTCAAGCTAAATGCCAAAAAGTGCATAGTCATCCCCTTTGGGAAAAACAAAGTGCCCACAAACTACCACATAGGAGGTAATCCACTAAGTACGGAAGAAGTAATTAGGGATCTGGGGACCCAAGTAGATAGTAACCTCTCCTTTGACAATCACATTGCCAAAGTGGTTAGAAAAACCTTCTATATAGCTCACCTAATCACAAAATGGTTCACATCTAGATCAAAGAGGTCATTGTGCCCCTCTACTCGTCGCTCATTAGGCCCATAATGGAGTACAATGCTCCATTTGGGATGTACCTTACCAGACACCTGCAACAGCTGGAGAGACCTCAACAATACCTCACCAAGAGGATCGTGGGACTCAAAGAGATGCCCTATGCAGCTTGACTAAGGAAACTCCAGTTCTACTCAGTTGCTTACCGCCTACTCAGAGGCGATCTCTGCCTGATGTACAAGGCCAAGTCTAACCTGGAATTGTTGGACATGCTCCACCTCACGAAAACCAAATCCATTAGAGCTACACACTCCAGGGATTTAAACCTTAGCACAACAATAAATAGGACATGCTGTAGGGATAGATTCATATCCCAAAGGCTTCCCTCGCTCTGGAATAGAATCCCAGTCCATGTTAGGCAGAGCCCCTCGCTGACCCTCTTCAAGAGAAATCTTGATGAGTGGATGGAAAATCGTAAATTTACTCCTTTGATCAATGCTATGGCCCTGCTGGACAGAGGCTCAGGAATCTAGTCTAAAAGGGAGGCGAAAGCTAACACATTCTGGCTAGGCATATAAATGCCCTAGGGCAGATAGCCTAGTATCTACCTATGAACCTAAAAGGATGGATAGATGCATAGATGGACAGATACACAGATTGCAGGCAGAGTTATTTTTACACTTGCTAACTGGACAAGACCACTGGACACAAGTATCCTTTCTCAGGGATGAACCGGGAGCATGGTCTGGTTATATGTTACTTGCTCAGAGTCACACAAGTAGGCAAACAGAGGTGGAAGGACTCAGAACCCGAGCTTCATACACACAAACACCTTAATAACTGCAATACAAAAGAAAAACAAAAACACATGTTTTTGTTGTCAATTGCAACATATTGCCATAATGTCCTTTGCCTTAGATATCAATTTCGCTCAAATATTGCTAAACTTTCTGACTACTTTTGCATTCAGTTTATGGGCTTTAGTGCTTGCACTACAACCAAAAAAACAGTAATAAGGGAACAGGAATGTCACAAGCTAGCCAGCACATTTTGACCTGGGAATGACCAAGGCTATGATTTTACTTCCAAGCCACAGTTGCACCCTAGCCACCCTAACTTCTGCATAGCAATACTGACACTATAACTTTTGGATCCGCATACCCAATGATATGACTGACTGACAACTCATGTAACATCTGAGAATGCAGACTGCCCACAGCGTTTACAGCTAAACTCCACAGAAAACTACTAAATTAATTTGTATGCAACTTTACTTTCCGCATTTATATGCTAGAGGGTACATGTTGCATTATTTTTAGTGCAAACGTCTCTCGAGTCAGTGAAAATAAATTCCACAAATTAAACAATTTAATATCAATAATTTCAGTGCAAGTAGAGGGTGAGCACAAAGATAGCAGCATTTTTTTCTAGTCTCATTTATTTACTGCACTGCAGAAACTAAATGGTTTCATAAATATACATCTCACACAACTGTACTTTCATAAGAACGGTGATAACTAAGCTTACCATAACAGTAGATGCTCGAATGATCATTGCTGCAGCAGCCTTGGCTACATGGATTATATCCTGCCAAGGATACAACTGTCCAGCTTCCAAAGGTTCAGGGCACGTTCCACATGCCCAAACTGGCAAACAGCTCAAGCTGAGCTGACTAAAAGACAGTTTTGGGTACCAAGCCCATCACAGCTTTCATACAAACAGAGAGGGAGGCGGAGCCCTGAAAATACAAGGCTAGGAATAACAACACCCTGGCACAAAAAACACACCAAATAGCAACTGAGATAGAAGGAAGCAGTGAGTGCCTACTGTAGCAGTTATCATTTGAACACCTACTGTTATTGTAAGTTTACTTACACAACTGTACTACTTTCATCACATTGATCACTGCTGCATTAGCCTTAGCTGTATGGTTAGACTACCTTAGCTTACTACATTTGGGAGGTGGAAGGAGAAGAGTCAAAGAGCCGTGGAAAATGTTTCTAGCAAAGCATGATCTGGACCTAAAGAAGGAATCCAGTACAGAGAACCAAGTAGCAATTTCTAGAATATTTCTACAATCCACTCCTATTCAAAAAGCCATAGATAAAACCAAAGTCCTGTGTAGAGTGGGCCTTGACCCTGCCTGGAATAGCTTTGTTATAGGGAGTATAGCAAAGGGTATAGCAACAGGTAACAGCTTTAGACAATCATTTACAAATAGTCTGTTTTGACACAGGCCACCCCTTCTTCTTACCCTCGCAAGTAATGAGCTGATCCGAAGATCTCAAAGATTTAGTTCTGTTAAGATAGCACTGTAGTTGTCTGAGAACATCCAATGTATGGAGTGTCTTTCTCCCTCATTTTTAGGTTTAGGAAAGAAAACTGGATGATGGACAGTCTGGCTTACAGTAAACTCTGATACCACTTTACAGATAAAAGGAGGATTATTTCTGAAAGAAACCCTGGCCCTGTGGAAAATGAGATATGGTTAAATCACCAAAAAAATTGCAGAGGTCAATACAATCAGTAAAACTCTTTTCCATGTTAAGAACTTGATCCATTTGAACCAGGTAACCTGTGTGACTAAGTGTTAGTTCCTTTAACACAAAATTAAAATGCCAAGGAGGGGCCACTGGTCTGCTTGGAGGCTTGTTGTGCAAAACCCCTTTCAAAAACATTTTGACATGAAACTGCATTGAAAGAAGAGAATCCATGGGCAGACAAGCTGAAATGGCCGATAAAGGAATCCTGATAGAAGTACAAGAAAGGCCAAAGGATATTAACTCTCACAAATATTGTAAAACCAAAGAACAAGTGGTCTTGAACGCATGGTGGTTATGCTGTTGGCACCAACTAGAAAACTTTTATGATTTTCTAGAAGCTGGCTTTCTTGCCTCCATTAGTACCTGTTGCATGTCCTCAGTAAACAGCTGCCTTAAAAGACATTCAAACCCTATCATGCAGGCAGTCAAATGAAGTTGACTGATGTCAGGGTGTATCAAACACCCCCCATTTTTGTGCAAGTAGATCCAGTCTGTGAGGAAGCTCTTGGTAATTGACTCTGCCCATTTCCAAAAAGGGGAAAGTACAGTTGTGTACATTTACCATAAATGTAGATGTTCCGAGTGTATTCACTGCTGCAGTCATCATTCATTGGTTATCCTGCCAGGGGTAGCGCCCTCAGTCGGTCCGAATAACAGAAGCTTAGTATTTCTGCATCAGTTGCTGTCGCTCCAGGACTGACATCAGGTCATCAGTAGTATAAAATCAGGCAGCAGACTCCATTACAATAGTTTTACTTGCCTCAAATGTCAGGATAAGAAGCTAAGTTATGGTGAAAGAACACCACCAGTAGAAAGTAAATACCAAAAATCCCTGTAATGAGTGAGGAAGAGAGAGAGAGAGACTGAGAGAGACAAGGGGGGTGCAGGGTGGGAAACCAGGACTGCAACAGTGAATACACTCTAACATCTACATTTATGGTATGTGTACACAACAGTACTATGTTCTTGGTGTTTCAGTGTTGCAGCCGTCACACGTGGGTTGATTCTCAAAGCTGAAGTAAAAGGATGGGGGCAGTCAAGAAGAGTTGGGGCTGGCTAGTATGCCCTGCAAGACTGCAGTTGCAAAGCCTGCCCTGGATTTGGAAAAGATAGGCAGGTGGTAATACTTGGTGAAGGTATGAACAGAACTCCATGTTGCAGCCTCCAGGATGTCCCTGGTAGGGACCCCTCTGAGAAAGGCTGCAGAGGTGGAGGTTGCCCTTGTGGAATGTGTCTTGACCCCTTGAGGGGGTGATTTTCTGTGGTGTTTGTAAAAAGTAGATACAGTGTGCTATCCATTTGGAGATGGTCTGTTTGGATATGGCCTTGCACTCCGCCCCTGCTGCAAAGCTGACTAGTAACTGGTCAGTTTTCTTAAAAGGCTTAGTGTCCTACCCAGGTAGAATCTGAGCTGCCTGTGCACATCTAAGAAGTGCAAGATCCTTTCCCCCTTATTTTGAGGTTTAGGGAAAAAGGTAGGCAAATGAACAGATTGGTTGAGAGACACCACTTTAGGCATGAAAGTTGGGTTAATCCTGAGGGAGACCCTGTCAGCATGAAAAATAATGAAGGGTTCCACAGCCATGAATGCTTGTAGCTCAGACACTCTTCTAGCTGAAGTGATGGCCAGAAGCAAGGCTGTTTTCCAAGAGAGGAATTTTTACTCTGCTAAAGCTGCAGGCTCAAAGGGAGTGGGGGTAGCGTGAGCTTTTCCAACACAAAGTTAAGGTCCCAAGCTGGGGTAGGAGCTCTTCTGAGTGGCCTTAAGTTGTTAGCCCTTCTTAGGAACAGTTTGATGAGAGGGTGAGAAAAGAGAGGTGGCTCTGTGCTGTAATGAGCAGAGATGGCAGAGGCATGAATTTTAATAGAAGAGAAGTATAGGCCCCTGTAAAGTAGGTCTGCTAGGTAATCCAGGATGAGAGGTAGGGAAGGCTGTGATGGTTCAGCCCCTTTAGCCTGGATCCAGGTGCAATACCTTTTCCACTTGTCAGCATAGGATTTTCTAGCGCTGGGACATCTGGCCTCACGTATAACGTCCAGGACTTGCTTGCTTAGGCTGGCCACTGGAGGAGAGGTCAGGGAATAAAGCCAAGCTGCTGAAACCTCAAAGCGAAGAAAAGGTCTCCAAACAGGAATCTATCAGTACTGTAAAATAACGCACTGTGAAGTAGCGTACTGAACAAGGACAAATTTATTTTAACGTAAGTTAAGTTATATAAAACAAAACAACGTTTTTGTCCTCCTAAATAGGAAAACTTCTTCAGAAAAAGTGAGACAAACATTCCACATCATTTTAAAAGTTTCTGCTCAAATGTTCAGATGTTTAAGCCAATCGGTGAGATAGCTAGTGAATTAGATCTTACAATTAAAGAGCTATACACAAAACAAAAACTACATCAAACCTCACTGATACATACAGAATATAAAAAAACATAAAATTGTAACCACCTCTCGAACCTTTGTGGGCAGGAAAACAAGTTTATAGAACGTATCACTTAAAAATGTGTATATATACACACTAGCATAAAATAACAAATTTTTAACTAATTTTTACTACTGTTCAACCATACGTTTTGTATGTAAACACTCAAAAGGTCGACAATAAACACACCATATGCACCGTATGTAATATATAATGCTAGCACCCATATCTAACAAAAATATTAAAAAATTATTAAATTATTAGTGTGCTAATAATAAATAACTACTTAAAGTATAACTGTGGGTACTATTTAAGAACCAACCTAAAAATAATAATGTGTGTATATATATATATATATATATATATATATATATATATATATATATATATATACATACATACATACATACGCACTCATTTCATAAAATAAATATAGAAGTAATACATAGAAAGCTACTAGTTATAATATAGCTGAGAAGTAAAGCCTGTTGGCCATAGTGATGTCAGATCAAAAATAATTAATCCTCTAAAAAATAAATTTATATATATGTATATGTATGAAAATTGTTATTATATAAAAAATCACATTTATATGAGACTTATGAGGCTCATCATCTCAAACAACTCCTAAGTCTCAAAAGACGAGTAATATTACAATTGTCGTTAAGTCCAGGGCAACTAAAAGCATTTAATAATAATTGCCATTCTAACACTCGGCATTCAAGTAAAACTGAGGTCGGTCCTCCTCTATTGTCCGACAACAATTTGTCTACAGCTAAGAAGTGGAAAGAATGATCAGGATTAGTGCTGACATGTTTAGCTAAAGCACGGTCACACTTGTTTTTAGAAATTGCATAAATATGTTCATAAATCCTATCTCGAAATTTACGATCAGTCTTCCCTACATAAAAGGCATCACAGGCTTTACACTTAGCCAAGTAGATAATACTCTTAGAGTTACAGTCTAATCTATGCATGATGTAAAATTTCCCACTTCCGACTTCAAAAAAACTACTGTTTTTAACATGTTTACACATCCTACAAAAACCACAAGTAAAAGACCCACAAATTCTATTATACATTCTAAGTTTTTTACTCTCTAAAAGACTTTTCAAGTTTGCACCTCTCCTATAAACAATAAGTGGAAATGGACCAATTCTCTCCATTAATAGGTTGTCTTTATATAATAAAAACCAATTTTTAACCAGTGCCTCTCTAATTTGGCCGCTGTCATTGTTAAAAGTTGTGATGAAAGACAACCTCTGTTTACAGTTTATATGAACAGAGTTACCTATTAGTTCTTTTTGTGTCCAAAAAGGCAGAGCTAGTCAGTGTGTTACTAAGCTGAAGGGCATCCTGTCTCTCAGTTGTTATTGTTATGTCCTCATTGTAGGGTGATGTTGAAAGTAAGATAGGTCTAAATACACCTAGTTTCCACTTGTTTGTAACTTCCACAATGAGTTTATGAACTAATTGGATAGGATATCCTCTACTTACAAACATGTTTTCTAATAACTGGCACTCCGTCACAAAATCTGTTTCGGTAGAACACATCCTAGCTGCTCTAACTAATTGACCCTTAACAACAGAACATTTCTGTTTATAAGGATGAGCGCTAGAGAAGTGTAAAAATGAGTTACAATAAGTTGGTTTCCTATAGATGGTAGAACTCAACTTAAAACTACTTAGATCTTTAGATAGTTTAACGTCCAAGTAGTCTATACTCGTAGTGTTAAAGTTGTAAGTAAACTGGAGGAAAGTTGTAGTAGAATTGAAGTACTCCAGAAGCTTGTCCGCTGCAAGTCTGTCACCTTTAAAGATGATAAAAATGTCATCTAGAAATCTGGTATAAAACAATAATAAGTTAGAGATTTCTGGCTTGTTGAAAACAAATTGTTTTTCCCAATAGGCGACGAACAAGTTAGCTAAGCTAGCACCACATGGGGAGCCCATAGCTACCCCATGTTGTTGTAGGAAATATTGACCATTAAATATAAAAAAGTTATTAGTCAATATGATGTCAATCAATTCAGAGACCACATCTATATCATTAGTTGAGGCTGTCAGTTCCCTTAACATTAAAGCCACCCATTCCACTGCTTCTAAATGTGGAATAGACGTGTAAAGATCGACCACGTCAATGGTCAAAAAACTATAATCATGGTCGAAAGATAAATTGTTCAGATTTTTTAGAAAAGACCATGAATCCTTGCATACTTGTGGGATTTTTTTGGAGAATAAAATCGACCACCTTAGCACAAGGGTACGTTAAAGATGCACGTGCGTCAATGAGTGGTCTCATAGGGGGATTCTGGATGTCTTTATGAATTTTAGGGATGCCAAACATGATGGGCAACTTAGGAAATGGTATATTAATAAAATTGTAAGTGTCTACATCAATTTTTGCCTCAATAAACAGGTCCCTGAAATAACTTTTGACTCTGGACAAAGCTATGTTATATTCATTCAATGATACCTTACGGTAAGCTGGATTATTTAAAACTGTTTCCATCCTGTTGTTATAATCTGTAATGTCAAAGATCACTATGCCGCCACCCTTGTCTGGTTTTATACACCGTACCATAGAAGATCTAAAAGTCCAGGGCTAGGGTCTGTTCAAAAGAAATATTGTCTTGTCTAGAGCTGTGGTCATATTTATGAGTGTGTGCAATATGTCTAAAGTCCAATTCACAAACACCTTCAAACACATGTAATAAAGGGTGCAATGGAGGATTAAAAGTACTTAATGGCTTAAATGGAACATGAGGTGTATAGTTATTACCTAAAAGAAAAGCAAGATTTAATTTCCTCACAAAACATTTCAAGTCCAGCAATGTTTTAGCAATGTTCATGTTTCTATTAGGTACAAAGGTGTTACCCTTTGCTAGTAATTCCAC
Source organism: Protopterus annectens (assembly GCF_019279795.1). Classification (NCBI taxonomy): domain Eukaryota; kingdom Metazoa; phylum Chordata; order Ceratodontiformes; family Protopteridae; genus Protopterus; species Protopterus annectens. The sequence goes on along the minus strand of NC_056725.1, from coordinate 1,169,201,416 downwards.
CAAGTCAGCTTCAATAGTAATTGTCGAGAAGTTGTAAATATTGAAGTCACCATCGACATTCTTTAATACTAACGGTCTTGTAAAGTCACTGTCCAAAAAAACTTAAAGGAGTCTCAATTATCTCTTCCTCCTGTTGTTCCATGGTCTGTTCCCCCTGTTTCGAGCCCGTTGTGGTTTCGATGAATTCTTGGAAGGGGCTCCTTGTCGAAAAACCTGCTTGTCTACATTGTTATTAATAGCTTCATTTGGGCGTTGCGTAGTGTTGTTGTTATTAATAGATTGTAATCTTTCACTACGCCTTAATGGTTCAGGTCCTAACACAATGTTAGGATCCAAGCCCATGTTACCAGCAGTAGAGTTCTCCATAGATTTAGACAAGTTAGGCTCGTTTGTATTGTTAATGTTAGACCATACTTGAGTTAAATGGGGTTTGGGATAGGCTACCCCATTTGCATAAGCTACTCGATCCCTATTTAATTTCTTAATTTTATTTTGTTTTAATTTTACTAAAAGCTGATCAATGCTGGTAAAAACTCTTTCATAATCAAATTTGTATCTGCCAAAATCAACGCTGGACTTAATGTCATTGTCAAGTTCATTCACTTCCACCATAATGTTCTCTATTTGAATAGAATAATGTTTTATCATTAATTCCATCAAGGAAAAGCCAGAAGAATTAAACAAGTCTACTAGTTCTTTATGAAAAAGAGAGTCAGGAAGTAACCCAGTTGGGTACTGAGAATACAGGTCTCTGAATTGATTGACATCATATTGACTAATAACTTTTTTATATTTAATGGTCAATATTTCCTACAACAACATGGGGTAGCTATGGGCTCCCCATGTGGTGCTAGCTTAGCTAACTTGTTCGTTGCCTATTGGGAAAAACAATTTGTTTTCAACAAGCCAGAAATCTCTAACTTATTATTGTTTTATACCAGATTTCTAGATGACATTTTTATCATCTTTAAAGGCGACAGACTTGCAGCGGACAAGCTTCTGGAGTACTTCAATTCTACTACAACTTTCCTCCAGTTTACTTACAACTTTAACACTACGAGTATAGACTACTTGGACATTAAACTATCTAAAGATCCAAGTAGTTTTAAGTTGAGTTCTACCATCTATAGGAAACCAACTTATTGCAACTCATTTTTACACTTCTCTAGCATTCATCCTTATAAACAGAAACGTTTGGTTAAGGGTCAATTAGTTAGAGCAGCTAGGATGTGTTCTACCGAAACCGATTTTGTGAGAGAGTGCCAATTATTAGAAAACATGTTTGTAAGTAGAGGATATCCTATCCAATTAGTTCATGAACTCATTGTGGAAGTTACAAACAAGCGGAAACTAGGTGTATTTAGACCTATCTTACTTTCAACATCACCCTACAATAAGGACATAACAATAACTACTGAGAGACAGGATGCCCTTCAGCTTAGTAACACATTGACTAGCTCTGCCTTTTTGGACACAAACGAACTAATAGATAACTCTGTTCATATAAACTGTAAACAGAGGTTGTCTTTCATCACAACTTTTAACAATGACAGTGGACAAATTAGAGAGGAACTGGTTAAAAATTGGTGTTTATTATATAAAGACAACCTATTAATGGAGAGAATTGGTCCATTTCCACTTATTGTTTATAGGAGAGGTGCAAACTTGAAAAGTCTTTTAGAGAGTAAAAAACTTAGAATGTATAATAGAATTTGTGGGTCTTTTACTTGTGGTTTTTGTAGCATGTTTAAACATGTTAAAAACAGTAGTTTTTTTGAAGTCGGAAGTAGAAATTTTACATCATGCATAGATTAGACTGTAACTCTAAGAGTATTATCTACTTGGCTAAGTGCAAAGCCTGTGATGCCTTTTATGTAGGGAAGACTGATCGTAAATTTCGAGATAGGATTTATAAACATATTTATGCAATTTCTAAAAACAAGTGTGACAATGCTTTAGCTAAACATGTCAACACTAATCCTGATCATTCTTTCCACTTCTTAACTATAGACAAATTGTTGTCGGACAATAGAGGAGGACCGACCTCAGTTTGACTTGAATGCCGAGAGTTAGAATGGCAATTATTATTAAATGCTTTTAGTTGCCCTGGACTTAACGACAATTGTAATATTACTTGTCTTTTGAGACTTAGGAGTTGTTTGAGATGATGAACCTCATAAGTCTCATATAGATGTGATTTTTTATATAATAACAATTTTCATACATATACATATATATAAATTTATTTTTTAGAGGATTAATTATTTTTGCTCTGACATCACTATGGCCAACAGGCTTTACTTCTCAGCTATATTATAACTAGTAGCTTTCTATGCATTACTTCTATATTTATTTTATGAAATGAGTGCGTATGTATATGTATATATATATATATATATATATATATATATATATATATATATATATATATATATATACACACATTATTATTTTTAGGTTGGTTCTTAAATAGTACCCACAGTTATACTTTAAGTAGTTATTTATTATTAGCACACTAATAATTTAATAATTTTTTAATATTTTTTAGATATGGGTGCTAGCATTATATATTACATATGGTGCATATGGTGTGTTTATCTTCGACCTTTTGAGTGTTTACATACGAAACGTATGGTTGAACAGTAGTAAAAATTAGTTAAAAATTTGTTATTTTATGCTAGTGTGTATATATATACATTTTTAAGTGATACGTTCTATAAACTTGTTTTCCTGCCCACAAAGGTTCGAGAGGTGGTTACAATTCTATGTTTTTTTTTTTATATTCTGTATGTATCAGTGAGGTTTGATTTAGTTTTTGTTTTGTGTATAGCTCTTTAATTGTAAGATCTAATTCACTAGCTACCCCACTGATTGGCTTAAACATCTGAACATTTGAGCAGAAACGTTTAAAATGATGTGGAATGTTTGTCTCACTTTTTCTGAAAAAGTTTTCCTATTTAAGAGGACGAAAATGTTGTTTTGTTTTATATAACTTAACTTACGTTAAAATAAATTTGTCCTTGTTCAGTACACTACTTCACAGTGCGTTATTTTACAGTACTGATAGATTCCTGTTCGGAGACCTTTTCTTCGCTTTGAGGTTTCAGCAGTTGTTGTTAATAAAGCCAAGCTGCCAGGTTCATGGTCTGCAATTGTGGATGCAAGAATTCTCCATTCTGCTGGGTCAGGAGAGTTTGGATCTGAGGGAGGTGCCATGGAGGCAGCGGTGACAGACTGCGCAGTAGTGGGTACCGGTGCTGGCATGGCCAGTCTGGGGCAATCAGGATTGCTCTTGGTTTTTCCTCTCTTATTTTGAGTAGTACCCTTGAAAGAAGAGGTAGAGGGGGAAATGCATAGATTGGGAGGTTTACCCATTGGAAAGATAGAGCATCCACTTTCCAGGTCTTGCTGTGAGGTTGCCTGGTGCAGAATTTGCTGAGCTGATGGTTGTTGTGGGAGGCAAACAGGTCTACCTTTGGGGTACCCCACTTCTGGTTTACAAGGCTGAAGGTGCTGTGGTTTAATTTCTACCCGTGTGGGTCTATAAGATTTCTGCTCAAGTTGCCTGCCAGTGAGTTTTCGTTGCCTGGCAGGAATTGTGCTAGCAGGTGAATTTGCATAGCTGAAGCCATGTGCCAAAGGTCATGGCTAGCCTGCAGAGTGGATAAGAGTGAGTTCCTCCCCGCTTGTTGATGTACCACATCACTGTGGTGTTGTCTGTTTTGATTAGTAGAGGCCCTGGAGATAGTAGGGGTCTGAAAGCTGTCAAAGTGTGCTGAACAGCTAGCATCTCTTTTTGGTTGATGTGCAGATGTATTTGATTTGGGCTCCAGTGGCCCTGAATGCACCTGCCATCCAGGTGCGCACCCCAGGCATAGTCTGATGTGTCTGTGGTTAGGGTCTGGGTGGAATTGGGTTATGAAAAGGGAAGGCCCTTGTTGTGGTTGCATGCTGGTGCCCACCAAAGAAAAGTCGTTCCTTAGACAAGACATCATACGTATGATAGTTTCCAGGTCCTGAGAGTGTTGACACAAAGGCTTTTTAAGTACCACTGAAGTTTCCGCATATGCAGTCTGATATACGGAATGAGTAGAATGCAGGAAGCCATGAACCCTAGAGCTTGCAGGATTTTCCTTGTGGATAACTGGTTTCTGGTGGCTAGTTGAGAGAAGTAGCCTGTCAGATAGGCTTGTTTTTCTGGAGTACGGTATGCCATCTGGGATGCTGTATCCAGGATTGCTCCCAGGAATACAATTTTTTGAGTGGGAACTAGTTTGGATTTCTTTTCGTTTATAGTGTACCCCAGTGAGGTCAGTAGGTCCTTTACAAAGGTCAGGTGCTGTAACAGCTTTTCCTGACTGACTGCCTGAATCAGACAGTCATCCAAGTATGGGTAAATTTGAACATTTCTTTGTTTGCAAAAAGCAATGGCAGGAGCCAGGCATTTTGTGAAAACTCTGGGAGCAGTGGATAAGCCAAAGGGAAGCACAGAGAACTGAAAGTGCACAGATCCTGCCCTGAAACGTAGATATTTCCTGCAAGAATCCCTGATTGGGATGTGCAGATAGGCCTCTTTTAGGTCTAGGGTGGCTAACCAAGCATCCTTGGATAGCAAAGGAAGAAGGTGCTGGAGGATGAGCATTTTGAATTTTGGAATCACCAGGAAGGTGTTTAGAATTTATAGATCTAGGATCGGGTACCAGGAAAAGTCTGGAATAGAAACCTTGGCCTATCTGGTCTGCAGAAACTAGCTGTATTGCCCTCATGGAGAGCAGTGAATGAACTTTGTTTTGGACCTCTGCCCACTGGTTTGGGGAAGATATGGGAACCCTTTTGAGGTTGGCAGTGTGTGGAAATAAAATTTATACCCCTGGAAGACTATGTTTAGGACCCATCAGTCGTTGGTGATGGAGGCCCAGTTTTTTATATGGGAGGCAAGTTTTCCTCCTAGAGGCACAAGCAGGTGGGCAGAGGTAAGGGGTGGAGTTGAAAAGTCATTGTGAGGTCTTTCCATAAGGGGGTGGCTTAGCACTCCCTGTTTTTGAAGTGGTAGCACTCCCTGTTTTTGAAGTTGAGGTACTCCATTGCTTAGATCTCAGCATTCCCTGGGCCTGCTGTCTGGGGGGCCTACTTCCCCTTGGTCTAGTCTGAGCCGGCCTTGAGGGGGCTGGAAATGACCAGTTCTTGGAGGGGCAATGCCTACTGAATCTCGGAGGCTAGACTTGCAAAAAGTCTTTAACTGTCTGTATAGATTTAGCCTTTTCTTCCATCTTTTTTAAAACCTCTTCTGGCTTGGTGCCAGAAATTGTCTTTGTTCAATGCTGTGTCCAATAATTTTGATTTAACATGGTCTGGCAAGGTCTATTCCTTAAGCCAAGCATGCCTTCTAAGTACAGAACCTGTGACTGCTGCCCTGCAGGATGCTTCTAGGGCGTCAAAGCCACATTGCAAGGTGTGCTTAGAAACTTGGTTTGTAGACTGCATAAGCTCTTGTAATTCTTTATTTTCTGCACAAGCTGGAGGGATAGATAATTTTTAAGGAGTTCCATTGTATGTTGCTGGTATTTCAACATGTGGAACTGACAATTTAGTGCTCTAATGGCAAGAGTTGCAGAGGTGTATACTTTTTTACCCCATCTGTCTAAAGCTCGGGAATCCCTGTCCGAAGGGGTGGGATTCTTAGCTATGGTTGCTTTTATTCCTTTAAGTCATTGGGAGATGACCTCTGGGTCAGCAGTAGGGGATTTTTGAAAAGAAATTTGTGAGAGTCAGAGACTCTATAATACCTGTCAGGTTTCCTGGGAGCAGGTGGGAGGGTGTCAGGAGTTAAACTTGATTCCATGAAAACATCATCCACAGCATCCAGAACAGGAGGACTAGCTAAGGGTCTGTGCTGTGGTAAATCTAAGAATTCCCTGAGTCTCCTTTTGGACTGAGGACAATCCTGACATTCCCAATGGAAATGCTCTTTTCAAAGTATGTAGGGTTTCACCAAAAGAAAAATCCTCTGGAGGAGAGGCAGAAGGAATGGATTCCTCTGCATCTGAATCCTCATATGCAAACAAGGGCATGTCTTCATATTCAGAAACCTCAGAGTCGTCGGTGTCCTGGTCAGATAAAGCTGCTGGGGACAAGTCTCTTTCTTTTAGAAGGGGTAGGCTGGCTTTCCCTAATAAGCATGATAAGGTCTTCCGCCATTTTAAGCATTTGAGATTGAGGCATGGAAGCAAGTGCTTAAGCCTGGGTCATCAGTTTTTTTAGGCATGGCCCTCATACCCTGGGCCTTAGAAACTCTGTGGTTTTAGAAAGAACTGTAGATGTGAAAGATGTCGTCGGTTTGTGTCGAATGTTGGTAGTGCGAAGAACTTCCACGGAAGCTGGTGCCTGCTCAGTGGCTCCGGACCCATCCAAGGTAGAGACATCTGCAGGATCCTTAGTCAAAGAAGAGCCTAGTGGCATACCGGACTCCTAACGGGTCTCGGTAGTGGCCTGCGAATCTGTAGAAGCGGGTATCAGGGGCTGCGAAAGCGCCTCACTGAGTACCGGCGAACTGGTGACTAGCTTAACGAAAGCATCGTCGGCAGTTTTGGACCTGTGCGGTCTGTCTCTGTCTTTATCCTTTCGTTTTTTTGGAAGATCGGTAGTCGGATGATTTACTGAAGCCATTTCAGAATACGGAGATCGAGAGCAAAATTATTTAGCTACGATAAGGGCCCGATGACATATAGTTCTGGCGTTGAACAAAGCACAAAACCGGCAGTGAGGGAAGTTGTGGTTTGGGCCTAAACAGGTGACGCAGTAAGAATGGAAATCCCGGTGTGGTATTTGCTTTCCACAGGTGAGACAATTGTTAACTTTTTCTGGCATCGGTTATAGCAAGAAAAAAGATCCCCAACGGGGTACTTAGCTTTAGAAGACTCCAACTTCAATTTCGGAAATGAAAACTCAGGTAGCGGCCGACCAGCACTCATGCAAACTGCTTCTGCGTCGGGCTCCTCGGCAAGAAAGACTGATGTAATGGTGTCGGCTGCCTGATTTTATACTACTGATGACCTGACGTCAGTCCTGGAGCGACAGCAACCGACACAGAAATACTAAGACTCTGGTATTCGGGCCGACTGAGGGCTACCCCTGGCAGGATAACCCAAGTGCGATGACTGCAAAAGTGAAACACGAAGAACATCCACGGTTGCCTGGTCCAGAAGGGAGTCACCACAATGATCTTCGGCGATTCCTTCTCAATCTTCAGAAGTACCCTGGATATTACTAGAACGGACGGAAAAGTATATGCTAACATTCTTGTCCAAGAAAAATAAAAGGCATTATCTTCCAGGCCTTCTTGCACAGAGTCTTGGAATAGAATCATGTCAGCTGATATTTCAGAGAGGAAAGTAAAGAGGTCAACTTGAAGAACTTATCACAGATGGCTCAAATGAACCCTGATCTAATTTCCATTTGTGAGTGTCTGCTCTGGTCCTGTTCAACTTGTCTGTCACAAAAATTTTGTTCTGATGGAATGTAGAATGTCTGTAGAGTGAGGTTGTGCTGTGAAACTCCATCCCGAGCTAGAATGCAGAGGGAGTACAGCCTGGTTCCCCCACCTGTTTATGTGCCACGATTGTGGTATTGTCTATAACATGTAGTAGTCCTAGGGACCAAAGCTGATTCACTGAAAGGAGTGCTTTGATCAGAGGAAGCATCGCTGATATTTTTGCTTGTGTCTGTCTTTGTTGACCCACACACCCTGCACTTTTATCCCTCCTGAAACTGCTCCTCAAACAAAGTCTGAGGCATCTGTGGTGACAGCCTACTTTGGAACAGAGGGAGAGCAGGGCAGACCTTGATTTAAGGATATAGATAGTTACCACCAAATGATTTTTCTTCTGACAAACCCCAGCACTGGGGTTTGAAAAGTCAAATGGTACTGGTGCTGGGAACAATGAGACTTCACTTGAGAAAGATGCAACGGTATCTGGAGTCTTGCTAGGGATAAGATGAGAATCATAGATGCCAATAGACCCAAAATCCTTAGGTATTCCCTTGCAGAGGCAGGAGTCTGAGTGAAAAAACATAGAAATAGATCTAGATATAGTTTTCTTGTGGAAGAAAAGCTCTTTGAACTGAGGTGTCTGGCAGACACATTCTTGTATGTTGGAATCGAAAAAGACTTTTGAATGTTGTCTTGGAATCCCAACTTGGTATAAGAGATGTCTCACACAAGAGAGAGACTCCTGACACTTTGAAAAAGACACTGTAAAGATAAACAAGTCATCCAATTATGGAAAAATGTGGATACCCTTGAGTCTGCAATGAACTATAAAGTACAGTTTTGTACCTACCATAAATGTAGATGTTAGAGTGCTAATACAGCTGCAGTAATCACAGATGGGGTTCTCTGCCGTCAGGCGGGTCCTCGGTCGGCCGAATTCCAAAGTCTAGGTCCGGCGTCGGTTGTCGTCGTTTTCTTTCCTGACGTCAGTGCGACAGGGGTATATAAGACACAGCCGACGCCATATTCTTCAGTCTTTCTTGCCCCAGATGTCAGGTGCCCCCAGAAGGAAGGCAATACATAAATTATATATATGAATATAGTCAAGCAATGCAATATAATCAAAAATCAGTAGTTGCAAGCAAATACACCATAGTAGGATAACCCAAATTAGGTTGTATGAGGAGGTGTTAACCACTGGGCTTTTACCAAGAGGGGAAGGAGGGAGGGAAACCTGTACTGCAGCTGTATTAGCACTCGAACATCTACATTTATGGTAGGTACAAAACTGTACTATGTTCATCGTGCATACAGCTGCAGTAATCACAGATGGGTAGAATCCCAAAGCTACAGGGTGGTAGGCACTAGGTGGAACTGGGAGCAGCCAGAATGCCCTGCAACACAGCAGAGGCAAAGCCTGCTCTAGTTTTGGAATATAAAGGCAGGTGGTAGTGTTTTGTGAAGGTATGCACAGAACTCCAAGTGGCTGCCTCCAAAATATCCTTGGTAGGGACTCCTCTGAGGAAGGCTGTAGAGGTAGCTGTGGCCCTAGTGGAGTGGGATCTGATGCCTGTAGGCACAGGTTTGCCATGAAAGGAGTAACAAAACCGTATGCAATGGCCTATCCATTTTGAAATTGTCCGTTTGGAAATTGGCTTCCCTTGAGCTCCTACAGCATAGGACACAAAAAGTTGTTCTGATTTCCTGAAGGGCTGTGTTCTGTCCAGATAGTAACGTAGCTGTCTATGTATGTCTAAGGAATGTAGCAGCCTTTCCCCTTTGTTTTGAGGATTGGGGAAAAAGGTAGGTAAGTGTATGGCCTGATTTAAAGCTACCCTGGATACCACCTTAGGCATAAAGGAAGGGTTGGTTCGTAAGGAAACCCTGTCCTGATGGAAGATGAGAAAGGGCTGCACAGCCATGAGGGCTTGTAGTTCCGAAACCCTACGAGCTGAGGTAATGGCCAGAAGGAAGGCTGTTTTCCAGGACAAATATTGCAAATCTGTAGAGGCAGCTGGTTCAAAGGGAGGTAATGTTAATTTTTCTAGAATGTAGTTAAGATCCCAGGCTGGGATTGGTTGTTTCCTTGGAGGTCTTATATTCTTAGCTCCTCTGAGGAACCGTCTTAAAAGTGGGTGAGAGAATAAGGGTGGATCAGTGTTGTATTCTGCAGAAATGGCTGAGGCATGAATTTTGATGGAGGAAAATGAAAGTCCACTGTTCAACAGCTCAGCTAGATACTGTAATATCTGAGGCAAATTCAGTTTTCTAGGATCCTGGCCTTTTTTCTCATTCCAAGCGCAAAAACATTTCCACTTTGCGGAGTAAGCCTTTCTAGTAGATGGTCTTCTGGCCTCCAAAATGACATCCTGCACCTCTTTGGAAAGTAGGGTCTGTTGTGGTGTTAAGGAATTTTCCATGCAGCCAGATTGAGAGTTTTCAGCTGACTGTGAAGAGTTTTGTAGTTGTGCTGAGTCAGTAGAAGAGGCATTAGAGGTAGGGTCCAGGGAGGAGTATGTGTTAGGCTCCTCAGGAGTGGGTACCAGTGTTGTCTTGGCCAGTCTGGAGCAATAAGTATCATCTTCGGTCTGTCGGCTCTTGCTTTAAAGAGCACCTTGGGCAGAAGAGGCAAAGGTGGGAAAGCGTAAACTGTCCATGTTGCCCAACTGAAAGAAAGGGCGCCCACTCTCCAGGCCTTTGGATGAAAGGTCCTTGAACAGAACTTTTCCAATTGATGGTTCCTGTGGGAGGCGAAGAGATCTATGTCTGGTCTTCCCCATGCTTGGATTATCTTTGCAAACACTTGAGGATGCAACTTCCATTCGTGTGGATCTTTCATACTTCTGCTTAGATTGTCTGCCAGCATGTTTTCCAATCCTGGCAGGTACTGTGCTTGAAGTTCGATTTGCCATTGCAGAGCCAAGTTCCAAAGCGACATGGCTAGCCTGCACAGGGGGTATGAATGTGTTCAACCTTGTTTGTTTATATACCACATTACTGTGGTTTTGTCTGTTCTTATCAATAATTGCCCTGGATGCAGGAGATCCTTGAAAATTGTAATTGCATTTATCACTGCTAGCATTTCTTTTTGATTGATGTGAAGGTGCTTTTCCTTTTGGGACCATTTGCCCTGAATGCACCTGTCTGTCATGTCGCCCCAGGCGTAGTCTGAGGCGTCTGTTGTGATGACTTGATTTGCTTGAGGCTTGCAGAATGGAAGACCTGTGTTTGTTTGACATGCTTGGGACCACCATAGAAATTCCTTTGGCAAACATGGAATTATTGGTATTATTGTTTCCAAACTGTGGCTGTGTTGAGACCATAGGTTTTTTAGGTACCACTGAAGTTTCTTCATATGCAAATTTGCACACTGGATTAGAAGAATGCAAGATGCCATGAAGCCCAGAGCCTGCAGGATTTTCCTTGCAGTGAGCCTGGTACAATTTGCTAGTATTTTGAAGTAATGAGTTAGTTGCCCTTGTTTTTCTGGCGTAAGATAAGCCATCTGGGTGTTTGTGTCCAAGTTGGCACCCAGGAAAGTTATTTTCTGTGATGGTGTTAGCCTGGATTTTTCCTTGTTGACTGTGTATCCCAGAGAATTCAATAACCGTGTTACATAAGCCAGATGTTCCAGAAGTAGGTGCTTGTTGTCCGCTTGGATCAGGCAGTCATCCAGATACGGGTAAATTTGTATCCCTTGAAGTCTGCAGTATGCAATTACTGATGCCAGGCATTTCGTGAATACTCTGGGCGCAGTAGATAAGCCAAAGGGCAATGCAGAGAATTGATGGTGGATTGAACCTGCAAGAAATCTGAGGTATCTTCTGCAACTTTGTCTGATTGGGACATGCAGGTATGCCTCCTTGAGGTCCAATGTTACCAGCCAAAACTCCTTGCCCAGCATGGGAAGAAGCTGCTGTAATGTGAGCATCTTGAATTTTGGTACGAGCAGAAATGTGTTTAGGATGGATAAGTCCAAAATGGGTCTCCAGTCGGTCTCTTTCCTTGGTACCAGAAAAAGTCTGGAATAAAAACCTTGACCTTGTTCCTGAGTAGGTACCTCTTGAATAGCTTTCATGGCCATAAGCTTTGAAATTTGTATTTGAGCCTCTGCCCTTTGATTGTGTGGCAGGTTCGCATTCCTCTCATTTTGGAAGAGTGTGAAAGTGAAATCTGTAGCCTCCGTTTATAATGTCCAGGATCCATTTGTCTGTTGTGATAATATGCCAATTTCTTGTAAATAATGCCAGCTTTCCTCCCAAGGGTGCTGCCAGCTGAGACCTGCTTGGCATGGAAAGGGGAAGTCATTGGGTTTGTTTCCTGTATTGCTGTGCACTGTCTTCGCCACCTCTTGTGGCTGGAGTTTGCCATTGTCTGCCTCTATATGATCCTTGAGGTTGTCCTCTGCCCCTTGTGCCTGTATCTACCTCTTTGTGGCTTGTCCATGGCTGGAAAGGACCAGTTCTTTGCAGGCCAATTTCTGCTAAAACGTGGTGGTTGAACTTGTAGAAAAGCTTTGACAGTTTGCATAGATTTAGCTTTTTCTTCCATTTTCCGTAGTATCTCCTCAGCATTAGTACCAAATAGTACATCCTTTTGTAAAGGAGCATCTAGTAGCTTAGCTTTAACATGGTCAGGCAAGGTTTGTTCTCTAAGCCAGGCATGTCTACGAATGACTGATCCTGTCACAGCAGCTCTACTTGAGGCCTCTAGAGCATCATAGCCACACTGTAAGGTGTGTTTACCCACTTGTTCGGCACTATGCATCATATCCTGCAACTCCTTCAAATCTGGTTGTTCAGGTTGAGACATTTTATTTCTTAATTGTGATAACAGAAACTGCTGATATTTAAGCATATGGAACTGACAATTTAAGGCCCTCATGGCTAGGGTGGCCGAGGTATATACCTTTTTTCCCCACCTTTCTAAGGATCTAGACTCTCTTTCGGAAGGTAGTAGATTCTTAGCAGTAGAGGCCTTCATTCCCTTGGGACCTTGAGAAATGGTTTCAGGGTCAGCATTATGGCTCTTGTAGAGAAATTGGTGAGAGGTAGGAACTCTGTAGTACCTATCAGGCTTGACTGGGGCAGGAGGCAGGGAATCCGGATTTAGGCAAGCCTCCGAGTAAACATCATCAAGTATGTCCAAGACAGGAGGTATCACCAGAGGTCTGTGCTGAGGTAACAAAAGAAATTCCCTAAGTCTTTTCTTGGAATCAGAAAAGTCTTGGCCTTCCCAATGGAAGTGTTCCCTCAAGTTGTGCAAGGTTTCCCCAAAAGAGAAATCCTCTGGGGGAGATACAGAAGGAATGGACTGCTCAGCATCCGAATCTTCAAAAGGGGAGTACGAGTGTTCCTCTTCATCAGAATGTTTTGAAAGAATGGATTCCTGGTCAGAAGAGGGAGAAGCTTCCTCCACTCGGGGTCTCTTGTCTGGAGGGGGCTGGGAACCCCTGATAAGAGTAATTAAATCCTCAGCCATTTTTAGCATCTGCTTTTTAGGCATGGGGCCTGGAGATGGGCCCTGTGCAACAGGCCTCTTGGGATGCATGGCTGATTTGGACTTGGTAAAGGCCTTAATGGAGAAGGAAGACGAGGGTCTAAAAACACCTTGGGTGGAAGTGGAACTATCCACATTAGGAGGCTCAACACTCACAGTGGCTTCGGTGGTTGTAGTCTGGGTAATGGGCCGAGGAACCTGCGGTCTCGGGTACAGAGGAGTGTCGTCGGTAGTCAGGAGCAGAGTAGGCGCCTCACTGAGAACCGGACCACGTGTAGCCGGTTTTGGCGTGGTGTCAGTCTTTGTCCTTGCGTTTTTTGGACAAAACGGTAGTCGGAGTATCCGACGACATTTTATAATCAAAGGTTTTACCAAAAAAGTGCTGGGCGAACTCCGCCTGATGCTTAATAGTGCGTTTATTGAAAGTAGTGCAAAAGCGGCAGGCCGAGACGTCGTGGTCTGGGCCTAAACAAGGTATGCAGAGGGAATGGAAATCCTTATGCGGTATTTGCTTCCCACAAGAAATACAACTGTTAACTTTGTCTGACATCGGTCTGAGGCAAGAAAAGTTTCCAACGGGTACTTAGCTTTAAAGAAGACTTCGGTTTCCAATTATTCGTAATTTCAGGAGCTGGCCGACCGGCACTTGCGAACTGCTTCTGCTTCGGGCACCGCGCGGCAAAAAAGACTGAAGAATATGGCGTCGGCTGTGTCTTATATACCCCTGTCGCACTGACGTCAGGAAAGAAAATGACAACCGACGCCGGACCTAGACTTTGGAATTCGGCCGACCGAGGACCCGCCTGATGGCAGAGAACCCCATCTGTGATTACTGCAGCTGTATGCACGATGAACATCTGCAGCTAGACACTGACGAACACTCTTTGTGAAGTGGACAGTCTAAAGAGCAAGGCACATAATTGATAAGGTTGTGAGTGTCTGGATCACATTAAGAAATACCTGAAATCTGGATGAATAGGAAGGCGATAAGCATCTTTTAAATCTAGTATACTAGTATAACTAGAAAACTTAAAAGAACAAGAAGGGGAAACAGGCTGTGCAGTGACAGCATTGCGAACTTGGGCACTATCACAATTTGGTTTGGAAAGAAAGATCCAGAACTAGCACCAAAAACATGCTTGAATAAAATTCTTTTCCAAACTGGGTAGCAGAAACTGGCTCTGTTACTGCCTGAAACATGTGTTGAACAGGGAGTGCTAGAGGAGTCTGGTCTGGAGGATGGGGGATTACTCCCTGAAAGAGAGGAATTTCCTGCCACTGCCATCTGTAACTTTAATGAATTATCTTCAGAACTCATTTGTCCAAAACTGTCTATTGTTCAGACTTTCTGATAGGGATAAGGGACTGCCTGGGGAAGCGTTGGGTACAGTCCCTTAAACTGCCATTCTGACTTGTTTGACTGTGCTTTGTTTTGAGGTGTTCCCATTTTCTTTTTGGAATCCCACTGCTTTTTAAACATCTATTTAACAACCAGTATTTGCCTGAGACAGTTTATTTTGTTTCTTACCAAAACTGAATGGGGGGGTAGAGAATCCCTTGGAAAAATCTGTAAAGGGAGGGCTGAAAATTTTGAGAGATTCCATGAATCAACGTACCCCTTCATAATGTTTTGATAAGCTCTGCAGCAGAGGGTCCAAAAATTAACTCTCCATCTAAAGATGAATTTAAAATCTAATTATTTTTACATATTCTGGGAGGTTCTGACAACACAGCCAGGCAAACTTCCTCAAAACCTTACCAGTATCCATAGCTCTGTAATTATCAACAGAGTCACATGCACACTTCAAACAATCAGTATTAACCTGTGAAATGGAAGAAACCAAACCATTCAAAGCAGATTTTTCCTCACAATTAGAAACTGCGACAAATAATTCCTCGTACTTTCAGAATTTGCCATGATACATTTTAATATGAGCCTGACAATTCAGAAATCTGAAAAAATTAAAGTTGCAGAAGCACACACTCTGCTGCCCCCCCATATTTACTAATTATTTACCATCCTTGTCAAAAGTGTGTGACTGGAATTAATTGTTTAGCATTGGGATCAACTAAAGCTATAGCTGCTGGGTCAAGTTTGGGATGAGTGTTTGAAAACTTGAAAGACTGAGGAACTGTGTGCAATCCATTTGCTTTTTTTCAGGACAGCAGGCTGACTAGCAGGGAAACTGTAGGCAGTGACACACATTTGCACATATCCTGCAAAGCTGATAACAGAGGGAGGATGAGTGATGCATCTGGAAATCCCACTTGTAACAGTTCATAGTATTTTCTAAAGGACTAAGAAACCCCGGTGTACTTCAACTAAAAACACTGGCACATTCTAGAAACAGTCTCAGAGAAAGAGAATCCCTCACACGAAGAATTAGATACCATGGCTCTTCTGAGCTTGAATCATATACCGAAGCAGAAAACCTTGCATCATTACATTCATCTTCCTGTCCAGATTCAGAATCTTTAATCTCTGAAGGAAGAGAGGAATCCTTGTTTCTTTTACCAGAAACCACTTTATAAGACTGAACAGACACAGAGTCAGACCTAATAAACTACTCTTGTCCACAGAAATTTTAGTAGGAGCAGTTATACATTTAGTTTTCTGTTTCTTTTGGAAAGGAAAAATGATGCAAACAGCATTATTAATGGCAGCAGCCTCCCCAGGGATGGGCACAACTTTCTGACTAAATACAGAAGACTTCCCTGGCCCTTCTTCCAGTATCGACAAGAGTGGCTCTCCCTTGCCCAAAGAGGGGATCCCAACAGCCACATAGGATGTGGCTAACTCCTCGGTCCATAGTCGCTGTAGATGCTACACTGGAGGTATCTAGGGTAAAAGATGAGTGGTCTGAGGAATCTGCTTTGACCCCACCCACCTGTGGCTGTGTCAGGTTTCTAGCCTGCTGGGGTGACAAAGGCTGTTGCTTATCCTTTTTTTTTTTTTTTTTATGGCTGGAAGAAAGACTGATTGTGCTACTGGTAGTTTGTTCCATGGTCAAGCCAAAAATGGTGCCTCCTTCCCAAGGAAAACAATCAGCACAAGTCGGTAAAAATTCCAAGTCACTTTTTCCCCAGTAAAAAGCATTCTAATTCACTTTGCCAGTCAAAAAATTAAAATAATCAGTTTTTCCAGAGGAAAATGGTTTTACAATGTTTTAAACAACCTTTAACCATCAGGAGAAAAAAGTGTGTTCCCCGTTTAAAAGACTAATAATTCCTGTGACAGTCCATTAAAACACAAACTCCTAGGTAAAAAACATTCGTAACCATGAAATTAAATTAAACAGCAAATATTAAATATGGATATGTTTTTCTTCAAATTGAGCTTATCTGTCCATTAATCAGACAGAACAAGCAGACTGTCAATCCTCAAAAAGCCACAGAGGAGAGCTCTCTCTGTTGCCTGGAAAGCTCTGAAGGGCTTGGAGTGCAAACTGTCTTTAGACAACTCAGCTCGAGCTGCCAAATAGTTTGGTTGCATGGAAGGTGCCCTGAAGTTGTCTAGCTGTTATGTCATTTGCAGGATATAACCCATATAGCAAATACTTCTGCATCAGTAATCAATATAATGAACATTTTCTATTTTTAAAATCAAGGCTCAAGATATCACAAGTGGCCAGAAAGTAAAACTGCTGACAATCAGAAAGCTTCAGCAGTATGCTCACAAAACAGTAAAGTGCCTCCAAAACTAAAGAGCAGCTTGGGACAACCAGCAAATGGAAATAACACTTAGGAGCAGCAGAGAGAGATTGGGTAGGGGTCCTTTCACACAGAACACTGTGGCAAAAGAGTTAGGTGGCCTGGGAAAGTTTTAGTTGCAGTGCTGCCACATTCCTTTTGACAACCCAGACCCCAAATAAATGACGTATTTTCCCAACATACAAGAAATTTCATCAGCAGTTGTAGGATTGTGATAATCTTCCTCCATTCACACACCCTTCTCAAGTAAAACCTGAGCTGTCGTCAAGGTATGGACTCTCTCTCTCTCTCTCTCTCTCTCTCTCTCTCTCTCTCTCTCTCTCTCTCTCTCTCTCTCTCTCTCTCTCTCTCTCTCTGAAAAAAAAAATAAGAAAATTAATGAACCGGTTAAAGAAGATTTTTGGTAACACTTTTGAGAGGAAACATGTCCAATCTTTGTGGAATATCAGATAGGGCTCCTATAAATAATCTAGAAGTCCTGAGAACCTAAGAGCAGAGAAAGTCCAAAAAGAACAGTGCCTTTCAACTGTAAATTTTCAAGTGGTTAGCCTCTCAAGTCATGAATTTCAGGTCTCAAGGCAAGGTGTTCTTCAATGAACAGCAAAGATTAAGAAACCTTCTAAGGGCAGCTTAAACCAGCAACTGTTTTGTTAAATTACTGTCCTAAACAAGGTCATAATATGCAGTAAAGTACATCCCCCTGACACTCCAATAACTGAGACCCAAATAATAAAGGTATCTCAGATGGTCAAGATCAACTGTAAACTACCATTCTGAAATGTGGAAGAGGTTCTGTTTAGGCAGAGAGGCACCTTATGCTACCCTCAGTTCAAGTCAATTAATAAAATGATTTTGGAGCACTTCAATCATGTCAAGAGAATACAACCTGGAAGTTCAACAAGATCTAGGAAATGAGCCATGTTGTCAGCTGGAACTAGCTGTCACCCTAGAGAAAAAAAAGGAACTTCCCTGACTTGCAATGTGAAGGTTTCCTGTAATGCCAAAGACATAACAGATTGAACTGGCACTTTTTCAACCACCATTGGCAAGAAGGTTGAGTATTAGTCTTTCATCACTGAATTTTGTGATTAGGTGTGGGAGGAAGAAATCATTGTAGGAACGATAGAAAGGCATGCCACTGAACAGATATGTCCAACATCAACTCCCCCCTTTCACTGTTTGAACAAACAAAAAAAGACAGAGAAGACCAGTCCTCTGTGTTAAAAGAAGTTAATCTCTGGTGTACACTAGTCATGAAAGCCATAACCAGACAGGATTCCAAGATCCTCAACTCTAAAGATAACACTGGACTCTGACAGCATATTGAGCAGATAACACCCCATCACGTCACATATCATACTATGGCACAAATGCTGGACATGAGCAGGAGGTGGTTTTACTCCCTTCTACAGCACACAGAGCAAGGAACCCCTCAAATTTTTAGATGTATAATCTCTGCTTTGGGGTGATGTACTTCACCCTGATGGAAGAGCACAGAAGAGTTGTAACTCACTAGAGAAACAAGAAATATCCATTGTCAGGACTGGCAAAAACTTCTGATGTATGTTCAAAAGGTTCACAATGAAAATGGTAGGAATCTTCTACCACTTCAACAAGCTACAACAATGGTCTGATGCCAAAAGTGCGCAAAGGCATAATGACTTTGAAGTCACTGACAAATCACAGTCCACTGCACAACCAGCATCCTCACCTTTGCAAATGTATTGAGAAGATGGGAACAACCATAAGATGCAGCAGTCAAAACAAAGCCTTGGCCTGGATCCTTTGTTGCATACTTATTGAGGCATCTAAGGTTGTGAACTCCTGGACACTGTCAACAGATATAATTACACTTTAGTGTTTGTTAACTACCCTGAAGGCAATCCACTAAGCTGGGATCAACAGAACCTCATGCTTACAGAAACTCCTATAGCTCTACAAACACAGAAGCTCCCAAGCTAAAGACCATCAGGAAGTGTCCTGATGGAGCCATAAGAAGCCAGCAGTCAATGAAGGTAATAACATGAAGGTTACCCTCTTGCAAGGCCTCTATCAACACTATTACTGTGGTAAATCTGTGTGCAGAGGAAAAACAAAAACAGCATCACTTTGTACTGAAAATGGTGGCCCCCTAGAGTAAAGTAAATGCAGTCTCTTGTGAGAACTCTAAGCAGTGATGTACCAGAAAGCAGCCACACAGCCACAATACCACACAGGTATCCTGCACCAGCTGTACAATTCCAGCCACAATACCACACAGGTATCCTGCACCAGCTGTACAATTCCCTGGAAAGTAATTATCCTGAATTTGACATATCTGATGAGTTTGAAGAAGTCAATAGCTTCCTGATCGATTTGGTCCAAGAAAAATGGTGGTCGCACAAACCTGGTTCTCCACCAAAGTAGAAATTCTACTGCCCATGTGTGGAATGAAATCTCATTGCGTTTCAAGAGCTCTGGAGTGATTTCTTCGTCTATGAATGTATCCCTTTATCTAGCAGACACTTCTACTTTGTGATGGCCCACCAAGTTAGGACAGACCCTTGAGAAACAGAAATCCCAATCTTGGGGAGTATTTAGGATCTTAATTGAAAAAACAGAATTACCCCCCCCCCCCCAGAGCAAAACTACCACAAATCCAGCCATCCAGCACCAATCACTGAAGCTACAACAGACCTTCACAGTCATTCCAGTACCAATATCTACAATTAAACAATACCTATGCACCCTTAAAAAACAACCACTGCTGCTAACTTCCATCTGAATACTTCAAACTTGCTGCAGATAGCCTTGCATATCTAATCTCTATTTGAATAAACTGCTCCAGCCAAGAAAAAAACATGTCCCCAGCTTAGAGAAAAAATCCAACATACCTCTCCATACAGGTGGCTCTTCAGCTGAGCTCACAAATTATAGTCTGATCACCATTCTCTAGCCCGTATCCTTCAGTAACGATGTACTCACTCTCAACTTATTACATATATTACTTCTCATAAACTCCTCTCTCCCTCACAACTTGGTTTCAGACCAAATCACAGTACAACCACAGCCCTTCCAAGGTTCACAGATATAAAAGTCAGAACAGACATTCAGTTCTAACCTCAGCCCTATTTCTGGATCTACTCAAGGGATTCGACACAGTCAATTATCAAATTCTCTAGACTAAACTCTCTTCCTGTGGACCATCACTCTCCTCACTTAACTGGTTTCTTAATCACCTCACAAAATAGAACCCTAGCTAAATGGCAAAAGGATTTCTCCTCTTTCCTTCCTATATCTGGAGTTCCACAAGGCTGTATCCTAGGACCACTACTGTTCAATTTTTTTATTAACAGTCTAAACACATCAAGGCCACTATAGTACAACATGCGAACAACTCCACTCTAATATCTGCTGCTAGGTCACTACCCATGCTGTAAACACTCAACCGGAAATCCCTCTCCTCCACAGTAGCTTGGATCAACAATTTACAACTCCTCCTAAATCCAAAATCAAAACTAAACTATTAGTGTTCATCCCCAACTCCCTCCTCCTAAAAACAACCTTCAATATACTGTCATCCAACAAGCCCAATATAGAATCGCTATCCACCAAACTACTAGGTGTGAATATAGAGTCATGACCATATGAAATTTGATCTCCACCTTCAGCAAACCATAAAGAAGACATACCAAAAGCTAGGCTACCCCTGTAGAGTAAAACACTACTTTACTGATTTTGCTAGGCAAAACATAGCAAATTCTTTCCTACTCTCCACCCAATTATATGCATCTCCTACCCTAACCAATCTTAACTCCCTCTATCAGCCAAGCTATAAAAATGCTAATAATAAAGTAGCCAAATTCACAACAAACATACATAACTACCTCTCTATACATCAATTAAACAGGTTCAAACTAAATTCTCTACTGTATTCATGGTTACTTACAACCTTCAAACTACTGCACAATCCAGAAAAAACTCCCATCTCTTCACTCCATCACTCCATCACTCAACCTTACACTACTACTAAGAGATCTCTACACTCCACTGACAAATCAATACTCCAAAATTAAACCTAACAAAGCACAACACTCCCTGTATCACACTGCATTGCTAAGACCTGGAAACGTAACACTCTGCGACCTGAAAGACTTAAAATGTCAAGTGAAACAACACCTGATAGATAATGGCTCTTCACCTACACCAACCCTGGTTAAACTGGTACTAATACAGCTATACGAATGTATACCATATCTCTGTGCTGCACAAAAAGTACAGTTGTGTACACTTACCATAAATGTAGATGTTCGAGTGTATTCACTTGTTGCAGTCATTACATTTGGGTAATCTGCTGGCAAGTTGCCCTCAATCGGCCTAAATTCCAAAGTCTTGGGTCCTGCGTCGGTTGCTGTCTTCTCATCCATGACATCAGGTCGTCAGGGGTATAAAACATTTAGCCGCCATTTTCTTTAGTTTTTCTTGCCCCCAAAAAGGTAGCAAAATTATATATATATACATACATATACATATATATATATATATATATATACATACATATATATATATATATATATATATATATATATATATATATATATATATATATATATATATATATATATATATATATATATATACACACATGCATCAATATAAACTTTAACTTCATCTACAACCAAATACACCACATAGGTTGTAGAAGATAGAGAAGGAAAGATAAACTTCAGAATGACAAGGGGATGGCGGGAGGATAACCTGGACTGCAACAGTGAATACACTCGAACATCTACATTTATGGTAAGTATACACATCTGTACTATGTTCTTCGTGTTTCACTGTTGCAGTCATTACATTTGGGTAGTATCCCAAAGCTATGGTTGGGAGTCTGGAGCTAAACAGCATTAGGTGCGGCTATAAGGCCCTGCAGCACTGCAGTGGCAAAGCCTGCCCTGGACTTAAGAGTAGAGAGGCAAATGGTAATGCTTTGTAAAGGTGTGAACAGAACTCAAAGTAGCAGCCTCTAGAACGTCTTTGGTTGGTACTCCTCTGAGAAAGGCTGCTGAAGTAGCTGCAGCTCTGGTGGAATGAGACCTAATGCCCTTGGGCACAGGTTTGCCATGGTGTAAGTAGCAGAAACGGATGCAGTGGCTTATCCACTTTGAAATGGTCTGCTTTGAAATGGCCTTTCCCTCTGATCCTGCAGCATATGACACTAGTAATTGCTCAGTTTTTCTTAGAGCTTTTGTCCTGCTCAAGTAGAATCCTAGCTGTCTGTGTACGTCCAAGGAATGCAGAATTCTCTCCCCCTTGTTCTGCGGATTTGGATAAAAAGTTGGCAGATGAATTGTTTGGTTAAGGGCCACACTGGAAACCACCTAAGGCATAAAAGTAGGTTTGTCCTCAGAGACACCCTGTCTGGGTAAAATATGATAAAAGGCTCTACAGCCATGAGGGCCTGTAGCTCTGAAACTCTTCTTGCTGAAGTAATTGCTAGTAGCAGAGCTGTTTTCCATGATAAGAACTTTAGATCAGCGGTAGCAGCTGGTTGAAATGGAGGCAGGGTGAGCTTTTCCAACACATAATTGAGGTCCCATGCAGGTAATGGTGATCTTCTAGGAGGCCTTAAATTTTTGGCTCCTCTAAGATACTGCTTTAGTAAAGGATGAGAAAAGATTGGTGGCTCTGTATTGTAATGAGCTGAAATGGCAGAGGCATGGATTTTGATTGATGAGAAAGATAGGCCTTTGTTAAGCATCTCAGTTAAGTATTGTAATATCTGAGAAATATTTGGTTCTGTTGTATCAGTTCCTTGTGCTTGATTCCAAGCACATAATCTCTTCCATTTGTCAGCATAAGATTTTCTAGTACTAGGCCTTCTGGCTTCCAAAATGACATCCATCACAGCTTTACTGAGAGGTGTTGTCTGTATGACTACATGATTAGCCATGCTGCCAGGTTCAGAGTCTGTAGCTGATTGTGCAAAATCAGATTGTTTTGCTGGGACAGTAGTTGTGGTCTTTGAGGCAAGGTCCAAGCTGGGTATTGAGCCAAGTTCCTTAGGATTGGGTACCAATATTGGCGTGGCCAGTCCGGGGCAATTAATATCATCTTTGGCTTCTCTTGTATGACTTTTAGGAGGATGTTGGGTAGAAGAGGCAGAGGAGGAAAGGCAGAAACTGATAGGTTTTTCCAACTGAAGGATAGGGCGTCCACTTTCCATGCTTGTCTGTGATAAGTCCTTGTGCAGAATCTTTTCAATTGATAATTTTGAGGAGAGGCAAATAGATCTATGTCTGGGCTCCCCCATTTCTCTCTTATCATGCTGAAGACTTGTGGATTTAGTTTCCACTCATGAGGATCCATAAGGTTTCTGCTTAAATCGTCTGCCAGAGTGTTTTGTTTTCCTGGTAGGAATTGAGCTTGAAGATGTATTTAGTAGGTCAAAGCTGTGTCCCACAGTGCCATGGCTAATCTGCAAAGGGGGTATGAGTGTGTGCCCCCTTGCTTGTTTATATACCACATGACTGTGGTGTTGTCCGTCTTTATCAGTAGTTGTCCTGGATGAAGTAAGTCCTTGAAGGCTGTTAGGGCATTTTGAACAGCTAGCATCTCTTTCTGATTGATATGTAGATGCATTTGTTTTGGTGTCCATAAGCCCTGAATGCATCTTCCTGCCATGTGGGCCCCCCAGGCATAATCTGATGAGCCTGTTGTTAAGGTTTGGTTGGCAGGGTGTAGAGTGAAGGGCAGTCCCATGTTTTGGTGACATGCCTTTGCCTGCCATAGAAACTCCTGTTGCAGGCAGGGAATGAGAGGAATCACTGTTTCCAGACTGTGTGAATGTTGACTCCACTTTTCAGGTACCACTGAAGTTTCCTCATATGCAGTCTTGCATATGGAATTAGTAGGATGCAAGATGCCATGAAGCCCAGAGCCTGCAGAATTTGCCTTGCAGAAGACTGGGTTTTAGTTGCCATCAGTTTTGAAGTAAGCAGTCAGTTGCCTTTGCTTGTCTGGCGTGAGGTAAGCCATCTGGGCAGTTGCAACCAAGCTTGCACCCAGGAATGTTATCTTTTGAGAGGGTACCAGTTGTGATTTCTTTTCATTTATTGTGTACCCTAGGCATGTTAGAAGCCTTTTCACAAATGCCAAGTGTCGAAGAGTGTCCTTGTTCTCTGCTTGAATGAGATGGTTGTCCAAGTAAGGATATATTTGTATACTTCTTTGTCTGCAAAATGCAATTACTGGTGCCAGGCACTTTGTAAAGACCCTGGGCGCAGTAGATAAGTCAAAGGGCAGTGCAGAGAATTGGTAATGCATTAAGCCAGCCTTAAATCTGAGGTATCTTCTGCACGATTGTCTTATTGGGACATGCAGGTATGCCTCTTTTAGGTCTAAAGTCACCAGCCAAGCATTCTTGCCCAGCATGGGCAGAAACTGCTGCAAAGTCAGCATTCTGAACTTTGGAATGTTCAGGTATGTGTTCAAAATCAATAAATCCAGTATTGGCTGCCAGGCCTTGTCCTTTCTGGGTACCAAGAACAGTCGAGTAAAACCCTTGTCCTTTTTCCTGTTCTGTTACTGTCTGAATGGCCCCCATATCCATGAGGGACGTAACCTGTTTCTGTGCCTCTGCCCATTGATTTTTTGGCAGATCTGGCCAACCATTTGCCATTGGCAGAGTGTGGAAATGGAATCTATATCCCTGTGATACGATGTTTAGTACCCACTTGTCCTGGGTTATTAACTGCCAATTTTGAGCAAAAAGTGCTAATTCTCCCCCTATAGGTGCTGCCAAAAGATAAGTGCTTGGTGTAGGCAGAGGGAAGTCATTGGGATTGCTTTTTGTAGGTTTGCGCTTTATCTCCTCCAGATTTGGAGGTGGAAGCACCCCATTGCTTTGACCTGTATGAATCTTGCACCTGGTATCTGGAACATTTAGGGCGTCTGGATTTGGCCCTTTGAGCTCTGTCTGAGACAGGAAAGGACCAATTTTTTGTAGGCCAGTGTCTAGTGGTGCTGCGGTAGCATTGTCGCCTCACAGCAAGATGTTGTCCCGTTCGATTCTCAGCTAGAGCGTCTTCTGTGTGGAGGCATACGTGAATGGGCATGCCTTCGTTGAAGGTTGTGCGCCAGGGCTGGTAACTCGGCACGTAAAAATCCACTACCAAACATTAGCAGACCGGAGTTCCGCTGTGGCGACCCCTAACCGGGATAAGCCGAAAGACGCAACAAAAGTGTCTACTGAATCTTGCTGGCTGCACTTGTAAGAAGTCTTTTAACAGTTTGCATAGACTTAGCTTTGTCTTCCATTTTCTTTAAAACCTCTTCTGCCTTAATACCAAACAGAGAATCATGCTGTAAAAGTGCATCTAGCAATTTAGCTTTAACATGATCAGGCAAATTTTGTTCCTTTAACCATGCATGCCTCCTAATTACAGATCCAATAACTGCGGCCCTGCAGGAGGCCTCTAAGGAATCAAAACCACATTGCAAAGTATGCTTTCCAACTTGTTCAGCTGCATGCAATAATTCCTGCAATTCTTTATTTTCTGCACATTCTGAAATCATCATCATTTTCTGTTTCAGTAATCCCATAACACGCTGTTGGTACTTAAGCATATGAAATTGTCAGTTTAAGGCCCTGATTACCAAGGTTGCAGATGTATAAACCTTTTTTCCCTATCTGTCTAGTGCCCTAGAATCTCTGTCAGAGTGGGTAGGATTTTTTGCTGTTGAGGTCTTAACTCCCTTTGGACCCTGTGAAATAGTTTCAGGATCAGAAGCAGGGTTTCTAAACAAAAATTTATGTGAGTCAGGGACCCTGTAATATCTGTCAGGCTTACTGGGAGCCGGAGGTAAGGAGTCAGGGGACAAGCTTGACTCCAAAAACACATCATCCACAATGTCTAAAACAGGGGGAATGACTAAAGGCTTGTGCTGAGGGAGAAGGAAATCCCTGAGCCTCTTTTTTGATTCTGAGAAGTCTTGACTTTCCTAGTGAAAATGCTCCCTCAAACTATGCAAGGTTTCTCCAAATGAATAATCCTCAGGAGGAGATGCAGATGGAATAGACTCCTCAGCATCAGAATCCTCATAGGGAGGTATAGATATAATTCCTGATCAGAAGAGGAATCAGAAGAAATAGAAACCTGATCTGAAGATTCATAATCAGTGTCTTGCCTAGGCCTCTTCTTTGGAGGGGGATGGGTACCCCTGATCAAGGTAATATGGTCTTCAGCCATTTTGATCATCTGCTTTTTAGGCTAGAGGCCTGTGCACGTGGCTCATGTGTCGGTTTATTAGTTTTAGAAGTTTCTTTTGTCTTTGGTTTTGCAGCTGTCGTCTGTTTGATATACAAATGTTGAGGTCTGAATACACCCTCGGAAGCTGGTGCCTGCTCAGAGGCTCCGGACCCATCCGAGGGAGATACATCTGTCGGTCCAATACCTTGAGTATCTTGCGGCATGCCAGACTCCACATGGGTGTCGGTAGAGGCCTGTGACTCAAAGTTAGCGGGTATCGGGGGCTGCGAAAGCGCCTCACTGAGTAACGGTGAACCGATGACTGGCTTAGGAGAAGCTTCATCGTCGGTTTTAGATCTCAACTTCCTTTCTCTGTCCTTTTCTTTGCGTTTATGTACTCCGGTAGTCGGATTGCTATCCGATGACATTTCTGGGTAGTTAAATTGGTTTCCAAAATACTTTGATGCAAAAATAAACAGACGCTTAATAGTGCGTTGGTTAAATCTAGCACAAAACCAACAGCCAGGCACGTTGTGATCAGGGCCTAGGCAAGGAATACAGTATAAATGGAAATCCTTATGAGGTATTTGCTTCCCACAAGTAATACGATTATTAACTTTTTCTGACATCGGTAAAAAGCAAGAAAAAAGTTTCCCCAACAGGGTACTTCGCTTTAGTGAAGACTTCGGTTCTGAAACTCAAACTCGAATATTTCAGTAGTCGGCCGACCGGCACTTGTGAAATGCTTCTGCTTCGGGCAACGCGCGGCAAAAAAGACTAAAGAAAATGGCGTCGGCTGCATGTTTTATACCCCTGACGTCATGGAAGAGAAGACAGCAACCAACACAGGACCCAAGACTTTGGAATTCAGGACAACTGAGGGCAACCTGCCAGCAGATTACCCAAATGTAATGACTGCAACAGTGAAACACGAAGAACATGACTGCAACAGTGAAACACGAAGAACATCCTGGTGTACCACTATCGCAACTATATCCTCTTCTATTATCTCATCTCCTTTATCTTACCAGCAGCTCCCCCTTTGATCCCTTCTTAGGAAGATAAAGTGTTAAAGCAGTCCTACGTCCTAGATTTTTTACATAAGTCTTTATAGTAACACATATTCTTAACTAAAACCTGACAGTCTATGCATAATGATGACACTGCACTACATATACCTCCCTGTATTTATTAAGAAAAAGAGAGAGAACTGTATTCAAGTACAACCCATATAACCTAATTTTAAGCAATCTGTTTGTAAATGATGCAACTGATGTCACGGATGTCTGAATAATATAACTGTTGTTCATGAATGAAACTGATTGTAATGAAACAATGCAAATGATGCCCATGATGTCTGTATAATGGGGCTTTAGTTGGGCTTTCCAGGTAAACAAATGTCAATAAATAAAATACTAGTGTGAATCATTGTTCAGTATACAGTGATCACACAATGCTTCTGAGGTTACAGTTTGAGGCATTTAAGTGGAAACTTTTTTATGTTGAACAGACACACAAACTGTGTGAGTGATAGAAAAGAAAGGTTCAACATGGTCTGAGAATGTCCTCTTAGCCAGATGCTTGACATTATGGTATGTGCCGAGAGGAGATTAATGCATTTTAGAGTGGACAATGAGAAAATTAAGAAATATTCATAGATCGATATCTCAGAAGTTGAAACTCCATAAGATATTCACTGCAGAAAGCTCCTAAAAAAATCACATCCATTTTAGTATCTCTAGCAAACCCTTACAAATCATGGGAGAAACGCAATGTTCCTGAACTAAAAAGAACAGTCGTTTCAGGATAAAAACACAATTGTTTCCACCCAAACCCTCATTACAGTTATTCACTACTAAAGGACAAACTTTTGCCACATGTAAAAGCTTGTTACTTACTGCAATCAAGCAAAATGCACTCATATCAGAATGGCCATTCCAGATAAGATCTTGTTCTTTAGGTTGATGGGCAGTAAGTAAACAGCTACAACCTCTTTCTGATTATCTAATTAGATTTCAGGAAGGCATTTTAGAGAGTACTACACAAGATGAGTGAGCCTATAGAAGGTCACAGGGTGACTGAATAAGTACAATACATAAGAAAACCAGGACGACAATGAATCACAGTAAGTGGAGTCCATAAAGATGAAAGCAAACTTGCACACAGGGAGCCATAAAGGTGGTCAATATTCAATTAAATGACAATGCAGGTCTAAAAGGAAAAGTATGCTATTGACCTCAGCGGTAACTAGAGGACTGAAATCTCTCCTCCACTCCCACCCCAGACAAGTTAAGGTCAAACACACTGTACTGCATAATAACAGCAGCATTTTTCAGAGCTTCTACAAGCAATCTATTTTTCTTAAATTGTTGAAACTGCTGCTCTGTACTACAAATCTTCACGTTTCTGCCTTTCTGCACCCCCCATTCCACATATCAATCAAGATCACATTGCTTTCCTTGATCATTTCCACACGAGGCTCCCCATGCTAACAAGTGCACTTCTAAGCGTTTCTACAAGCAATGTTATTCTTAAGTTGATCAACTTCAAATACTGACCAAGCCCTGATGGACCTTTGGCACATCCACAAAATGATCAGCGCCAGAAACACTAGATCCAGGAATTTGAACTTTGCTTGCGATATAAATAGAACATGCTCACAACACAGTTATGTCTATCTCAAAAGATCCCCATGCTCTGCAATAGGCTCTCCATCCATGTGAAGCAGAGTCCATCCCTGACCCTATTCAAACATAACCTTGGAAAATCATCCCACGGCTGGCCCCCATGTCTACTACAGAGAGAGGCCAACAGTAAACATTCCTAACCAACATACCCTCACATAAAAGTTTTTAGCAATCCCTTAACTAACATATCCCTCCTAACTAACATACCCCTCCAGTTTAGATGCCCATGTTACAAGTGGACACGACTGGACTGGATTGTGTGGCTAGGCTTAAAAAGGCCCTGGTGGTCACTAGGCTAGTATATACCTATGAACCTATAAGACATGTAGCATGAATGCCCTATTAACAATGACTAAGCAATATATGTTAGCATTTAGGCAGCACCTTAAGTCCTGTTCGTTTGCATTTATAGGTTATAGTAATGTGAAACAACCTTTAATGCAACATTTATTGTTGTTGTTTGTCTTTCGGCTTTTTCCCGGTAAGGGGTCGCCACAGCGGAACTCCGGTCCGCTAATGACTGGCAGTAGATTTTTACGAAATGCCGAGGTGCCAGCTCGACGCCCAACCTTCAACGAAGGCACGCCCATTTACACACACGTCTTTCGAACGCTACATTTATAAGTGAATCAAATTCCTTCTTTTTAAAAAGAAGTCCACATCTGTATAATGCTCCCTTTTCAACACAAAAGTTATGCAGATATTTAAGTTAGAAATAGCCCAATAGCAGAGCTGCTGATTAATGTGTGTAATTTAAATTGCATTTATTTGCTGCCTGCACACACTCCTAGCAATATTAACTAACCATTTAACATTGACAATACCACCTCTCCTCTGAAATTTAAGTACTAAATAAGGCAGTGATTTGCGAAGTTCCAACCTTTGGTGATGTGAAGTGAAATGCTCGCTTCTTCCAGAGTGCAGCAGCACAATCAACTGCCTTAAAATCCTTCAAGTTGAGCAACTCATCAACTTGCAAAGGGCACAGATGGATAATCCCTGATCATGGAGGACTGTAATTTTTTTTTTTTTTTTTTTTTTACACCCTATGTCCCTTCTAATACTCCCATATCCCTTGGATCCATCCAGTGCTGCTGAGTTGCATCCTACCATGATCACAGTCAATGCCATCCACGGTTTACTAGGAAAGTAGGGTAAATGCTAACAGATTCAGTCTCCTTTCTTCTGCACCAGATGCACACACATGAAAAATTAACTCATTGATCTACTTACTCGTCTTTGTGATGTGGAAGAAAACCCATACAAACACACGGAAGGCATGCAGACTCTACACAGATGGCATCTTAGCCAAGAACCAAACTACAGAACGTCTTGTTGTGAGGTAACAATGCTACTCATTGTTCCACTGTGCTGTTCAAGCCTCGAGATACTTTCGGTTAATGATCCTTCCACATTCAACCACTAAATCACCACTGTGAAAATCTTTTCCCTCGGTTTAATTGCAATGTCATCTATAGTATAGTAAACTGAATAATTCAGTATCTAACTGTATTCTAAATACACTAAATCTTTCTACACACCTATTTTATCTTTATGATATCTGGCCTCTCTAGCCTCAAACATCAATCTACATCTAGACTTACCATTATCTCTCTCAAAATTCTCTTTCACTTCTTCAGCACTGCAACAACATCCACTCAAGCTGCAGAATATTCCCAGCTCTTCCTGACCCCCTTTTATTCCCAGTTGTTTTAAACACTACCTTTTCCCCACCCCATCCTTCATCAGATTTCAAACGTATTCCATCCTTTTCACTTGTACAATGCTCACTTTCTCATCCTTTAAGTTACCATTTCTGCTCTCTTCTTCCACTTTTTTACGACCACTTTAGAAGTGCTTTCTGTTGCACCATACTATTACTTGCATCCATACTATTACTTGCATCCCTTCTTTTTCTAAGTGTCTTGTACATTGGTGATAAAGGGGAAACTTTATAAATCCTTCTACATACCTTCCACATCAGGATATAACTTCTCTTCTAGTGAGTTTCGCTTTGTGTCAGTAAAGGAAATCCAACAACTAGAATGTCTACCTACCCACTCAAAGCACTTAAAAGTCATCAGAAAATACAAGCCTTATCATCAATTATTCTTCCCAGACAACACAAGAGATTATTTCTCATCATAATACCAACATGTCCCATAAAGCAGTGGTTGGAAATTTAAAGCAAACCACCTCCATCAACTATCTTCTCAGCATCCCTTGGCAGCAACAACAGAACCTATCAACATTCCCATCTCACCTCTTCCTTCCTTATAACTGCATATTTTGGCACCTAGTTAAAAGAAGGGTGCTCCAACTCCTTTCATCCTTCTCGATTCTTCTTCCTGAAGCAATATCTGTACTTACCCCTAATCTTTTCCCAAATTTCATTCTCCTACACCTCTATTTACCCAATCAACTCTTCATTCTCCAACCTCCCTCCAACTTCAACACCCCAGTTCTCAGTCATAATGTATATTTACTGAGTTTAGCCACTTTCCTAAACTCCATTTCAGCCTACTGAAGTGAAGTTCATTATTTTCACTGCAACATACCTATTCTTACTCTATCACACTCACAATCTGCTTTTCCTTTCCATACTTTTTTAAACAGATTAAGCATCTTTCATACATGCTTGTAATCTTCATTGTATTTCACTTTGTCATTATTTCTCTCTAGCCATTATATGCAGCCTTCAAAATCCTAGCTTACATCTTACAAACTTCTCTGACTTGCCTCCTCACCTATTATGCTTTCCTTTCCCTGATTCACCACCTCTATTTTCCTTTCCTTATAGATTCTGCTCGAAACACAAATGGTGGCAGCATAATCTGCGATTCTGTCTTTATATCCTTATATTCCCTCTCTCTTCTTTCTCTTTCCTACTTATTCACTAATCTAATTATTCAGCCAAAGGCATAAATATTGGTGGCAAATAGGGCTACACAGGTTCCTCGAATTCGCCTCACTCTCCTCTCCTTATAAATGTTTGGATATTTGCAACAGCTTTATTAAACTCTAGATTCTTAGGATCCTGTAAGATACATTTTTTGCCAGCCTTCTGCATGCTCTCTAGATGAACATCACCACTTTACCTTGAAGATACCCTTTACCTAATATTACCCCCAGGGATAAGACTGTACTAGTGGTGGGCTGGAAAGGGGAAATGTAGGCCAGCAGCACAGCATATGCTGTTGACACACCAGGCCGAAACCCAGCTATTACATTTTTTTCACTCCCCACCACCACCATAGCAACTTGCATGGATAAACCTGGTCTTTTAAGAGTAGCAAGCAGCTGCCACTGATTCTAAGGTTGTCACTTTTCTAAGACTGCTTGCAGTCATCAATAGTAGTATGGCCCAAATGCCTCAACTCAGAAAAACATGCAGCCCAAATGAAATCTTAAGGTTTTTATTGTCTACTTTCATTATCTGTCCTGACTTTGAAAATCCTCTTAAGGGCACTGCATCATGTCGTACGTGCAAAGATCAATACTTGTTTTTTTTTTTGAGTGACTAGCACCGACTTTTCTGGTCTCAGCAGGCATGAACTACTCAGCTGTCTGGCAGTATACAACCTCACCCAACTTTTTCAAGAACCCATTAAAACCTAATCACTTCTTGGATAAACACACCAACGGACCTACTTAATAACAACAATCAAAAAAAATTCACAGTCCCACCTTCCCATGTTCTCTACATGATTAATAGACTTGCAGAATGTGATTGAGCAGTAAAGAATTCTAAATCCCAGACTGCCAAAATTCTTAGGAAAAGATTTACTGACAATATTTATTATGCCACTTCTCATCTACCTATGCAAAGACTGGTCATTACTCTACCAGTCTAACTTAAACTTGACTCTTCCTGCCAAGCTTCTGCTTGCCTAATCCTTGTCCTTCAAAACAAATGCTTCACCCAAGTCCTTACATACAAGGGGCATAACGGGGAAGTTTGGACCCTCATACCTTAAAATTAAAGGATGAATCCTAGGCACCATACAAATGAGATAAGTCTTAGGATTAAAGAAATGAGGTCAAAAAAGCCATCAGGAGGCAGAAATCCACAATTTATAGTGGACAAATTAGGTTTCAATCCAGTACAAAAATGCTCTGGTCAGAGGTTAAAAAACATTGAAAAAAGGGATTTTAAGGAATTCTACTTTTGCTCATAAATAATTGAAAAATGAAATTTCTGCACATTAACCCATCACAAAACCATCATCCGTCTGCTGCTTTTTTTCTCAGAGCTCCCCCCCCCCCCACTTTAAGATGCAAAAGTAAAAATCACTCTCAACTAAAATAAGCAAGCTCCTTGATGGTATTCCAAATCACTAGGAATGTATCTCCCAAATCTTTCCATTCATTTTGTCACATTACAAACCTCTTTCGCTCTATCTGTACTTGCTAAATTGCTGGAAAAATCCAGTCTATCCTTAAGTTTCAGACTTGATACCAAATCCCGTCCAGGTATCAGCATGCCCTCATGCTGCGTTACCATATCCAGACTGTTTTCTTCTCATTTACAGGCACCATTTTCACTGCTAAAGATGAAATTCTTTTCACTGTTTTTATTATTAATAGATCTTAGGAAAGCCTTCAAACTTGTTAACTACCTTAGTTATGTAATTTCCACTGATTTTGCCTCAGGTGCTACTTCCAGACTCAGAAGCTACGACAGCAGAAGTTCAAAGAACAATTAGAATCCCTCCATATCTGAAAGATATTTTAAGCTGTTGAATCCCTAAAGTTTCAAACGTGGAGCATCTTCTATTCAGCTCATTTAAAACCTTGTTCTCTTCTGACCCACCTCTTTTCAATTATCAAGGTATAAGCAGGAAATCATGTTATTTTTGGATTTGATAGTAAGGTTATGATGTGGAGAATATAATTTCCAACAAGACCTCAACCTCAACAATCTACTGAACTAGCTTAGTTACAGTAACATTATTCTACACTGGAAAAAAATGAAACCTAAAGCAATGTTCATTGGTACCTCAGCAAGGTTAAAAGTGCTACCACCTATCAAAGAATTTCTCTGTCAAGACCATCACATCAGACTGCTCCTATCTTTTAAATATTTAGGGATTTTCTAGATTCCATTCTACCTATAGACACCTACATTTAGCAATGCAGACCATTAACCATATGCTTGCTGGCTGCCACAGAATTTCTAGACTGCTTTCACCTGAAGCTAGAGTCGTCGTTGACAAAGGAATACTACAAACTTTGTCTAGCCCTTACTGCATACAAATGCATTAAATAAAAATCAGAACTGCTTCCATGTTCTCTCTAATGGGATCTGCAGATTTAGTCCATCTTCCCCTAATTACAAGTGCTACTGTGTCACCCTCTTGAGAGATAAATGGCTTCCTAGAAGATAGAGTACTGACCTCATCCTGTTAATTCAAGCACAGCAATGTCAAAGTAAAATAAACAAATAGAAATAAAAAAATAAAGTGTGATCATGCCCCTCAAGGATGTACATGACTATAACACCTTACTCCTTTAATACCCACCCTGATGATGCACTGGTACTCCAGCAAACCTCTAACTCACTTGTTATACTCAAAACTGGAATGCCCTTATCAATGTCATAAGAAACTTAGAAATCTCATTTAAGAGAAAGTGCAGCTTGCAACTGTTTTCACCATCTTACCACAACATAACTGCGTCAGAAGCCAGCTATATTCTGATGAATTATACAGAAAAAAGAAGTTATGTACTTACCATAATGTTCCATGTATGTTGTCCATCTCCGCCTTTACTCTCACTTGTGGGTTGGATCCGATCCAGCGGATCCATCTCAGCCTTTTACAAAAGCTCGAGGCCTTCAACAAAGCTTGTGGACATTCCACCTTACCCATAATGCAGTTCCCTACATCCCTCAGATCTTGTTTGCCAATGATAAATAAGCATTAATGGAATTCAAGGTAAAAGTATTTACAGCTTAAAAGGAGCAAGCAGTTTCTGAGGCTATAGATTCCAAAGATTATCCAATTACTACTACTCGGTCTTCCAGGAGCATAGGCAGGGGGTAGGTGGGTGGGTTGTGAGAATAAAGGTGAAATTGACAACACACATGGAACGTTATGCTAAGTACATAACTTTGTGCGAGGTTGTCAATTGTGCCTTTATTCTCACTTGTGGGACCATGTCCCAAGCTACTTGAGTCTGAAAAATCAAGTACGGTGATTTGATAAAACTTGCAATTCCGAAACTCTCCTCACTCTGGTAATAGCTACCAGGAAAAGTGTCTTCCAAGAAAGTCACTTTAAATCACAGGTAGCAGAGGGTTCAAATGGAGGACAGATAATATCTGACAACAAAAAATTTATATCCCAAGGTAGAGACAGATCTTTGCACAGAAGCCTTAAAAGTGTAGTTTCTTTCAAGAAGGCTTTACAAAGCCTGTTTGACATGATTCTGTAGCATTTTCTCCTATATGGAAATATGAGGTTGCTGCCAGTTGTATTCTAATAGTAGCTACAGCTGCACCTTCATTAAAAAGTTTTGCCAAAAAGTCCAATATAAATTGAATAGGAGCAGTAAATGGATCAACCTGATTAGAATTAACCCATAAAACAAACTTCTTCCATTTTCCCTTGTACAGTTTTCGTGCAGATGACTTATGTGACGAAATTAAAAATGTGTCTAACAGGGGAGAAAAGGGAAGGAAACATGGCTATCAGGGGAATTAGGGCAGCCAAGCTGTCAGTTTGAGGTTGTTTAAATTGCGGTGAACCATTTCTGATGAGCAAGTCAGAAGACCTGGAAAAGGGTCCAGAATCCACGGTCCATCCTGAATAGGAGGCCAGAGAAAGGGGAACCAAATCTGTCGAAGCCAATAGGAAGCAACTAGGATTACTGTCATCTTCAACAAGCTTGCTTTCTGAAGTAGTTTGGGAATCAGAGGGATTTGGTGGGAAGGCATAAAGAAGTCCCGAGAGGCAATCGTGAGCAAGTGCATCCCTGGGGAACTCCTCTGGAGAAGGGATTAGGGCAAAGTAGTTGCTGCATTTGGCACTGGTGTCAAAACCAGGCTGGCGTCACTTCCAGAAAAATGTCTTCTGCAACTTTTTGATTGAGGGACCACTCGTGTGTCTATATAGTATGGCTCTGCTGAATGTGTCTGCTATTACATTGGACCTCCCTGGAATGTACATTGCTATCAGAATGCGATTGGAAGATGTAGTCCATTGCCAGACCCTTGGTTTCCTGACAAAGGGGGTAAGATCTGGTTCCTCTTTGCATGTTTATGTACCAGTCCACAGACATGTCATATTGGATTGCAATCATTCCCAGAGGAAGGGAGTCTTGAAATGCTTACAAAGCTAAAAGCACAGCCTACATCACCAGAACGTTTCAGAAGGGGGGGTCTGAGGCCTGGGGTCTCTGTGATGCTGTGAAAGGGGTACATGAGTAGGCAAAGACACCAGTGCAGGAATGGAAGGAAGATCCTGGATAGACTGTGTCTGAGACAGGGATGTAGTCATTACCCTCCTCATAACCTCAAAGGCACTCAGCTCCTGATCTGAAGAAAATCCCAGATCTGACAAAAGGGAAGTTGGAGCCGAAGGCATCCAATGCACAGGTAGGCTCAGAACTCACCTGTGCCAAACTCCGAGAGGCACGGTCAGATCCGGTGAGATCCAAACCCGCTCGCTGGGTTCAACCAGGGAGTGTTGGCTCCTAAAGGTCACCTGCTCCAACTGAGCAGAAACACTCAGGGCAGACATCGGATCTGAAAACCCATAGGTTTAGGATCAGAGACGACACCAGATGGACATCCAAATCTTCTGGCTCCAAAAGAAGGGGATGGATCAGAGGAGGAGGAGTAGGCACCCATGAAGAGGACTTTGTTGGATTTGATGTCCTTGGCCTTGGATTCAGTAATAACCTGGCCAAAGACAGTGTCTTCAGAAGCTTCTGCACTACCCTATCCACATCATCGTCTGACAAACTCCAGGTAGATAAGGTAGGTGATCTGGACTTAGTCAAAAACGGCGATGAGAGCCAAGCAGGTATGGGCTCCAATGAAGGAGAATGGCTCAGATTATTGAAACTCAGTAGCAGCCAAAGAGGTCGGAGTATAAATTTCAAGTTGGTCCAAAGACCTCTCAGATCCGATAGCTCCCAGCTGCTCCAAAGAATCATTAGGAGCAGACAGTTTAGAAATTTCTTGTTTTGGCTCCGAAGATGACTTTGGAGCAGAGGAAGGTCATTTTTGTGCTTTGTCAGACTTATCTGATTTAGAAGAGGACTCTGGGAAAATAGCCTCAGAAAAAGGAGTTTTAAGGTGTCCTTTCGAGATAAGTTTAATTTTGCACTCCATAAGAGCCCTCTGGTTAAACCCATGACACAGAGATATAGAGGCCCCAGACAATACACACACAGTGTGTGTGTCGCTTAGAGGCATCTTTTTCCCCACACTGCTCACACTTCTTAAACCCAAAGGGTTTCTCTTCTTGTTTTTGAGACATTATTAACAAACAAAAAACAATTGAGCTGGTTACAGTAGATAAGGAGAAGAACTACACATACACACAAGGGAACGCCCTCTAATTAAAAATGGATGTTAAAGATGAGGGAAATTAGTAAGTTATCTTTTTTTTTTTTGAGATAGAAATTAAAGAGCGTCCTCTAATTTAAAAAGGATGTTGAGAAAAGGGCAAAGGGAGAGACCACACTTGTCCCAACAACCAACCAACCAACCAAACGTTCTCTAATTTAAACAGATTGTGGAGGCAGAGCTAAGCAGAGGGAACACCACTCACAGCTAGAAGGATGCCCTCTAACTAAAACAGATGTGAAAGGGTAAGGAACTATAACGTCAGAGAAAGGATTAAGTGAAAAATTTACTAAAAAGAACTAGAAATATATGAAAAAAGCTGTACTTAGCCCAAAGCTTCCTGAGAGGACCAAATTTTCCACTGAGTGGCAAATGAGATCTAAGGGATGTAGGGAACTGCATTATGGGTAAGGTGGAATGCCCACAGGCTTTGCTGAAGGCCTCAAGCTTTTGTAAAAGGCCAATACAAATCAGATGGATTGGATCCGACCCACAAGTGAGAATAAAGGTGAGACTGACAACATCACATCTTACATTATCACCATTGTCTCAGTGTACTGTTTAATATAAACAAGTAGCATTAAGGTAAAACAAAGTTTACTGTATTTCATTACATTGCCATATTTCAATTAACAATTTTCTTCATTTACATTAGTGAACACTGCTTATTTCTGTTTCATTCAAATGCAATATACTTCCATACAACTCAATGCAATACATCTAAACTGCAGTGTTTAATGATGGTGAATTGCTTAGAAGTACCTTCTGTACATTTGTACTCTGCATACTACCTTCTACAAATAGTTAAAATGGGTCTTGTTATCACTCAATAAATAAATACACAGATATTCAACAGCACTAATGTGCAAGATATTAAAGAAAAGATGGAAAAGGATTTGACAAGGCTGAAAAACGGCTGCAATCCTGGGAACCAATAACCTGCAAAAGAAGTACAGAACTGGAGCAGAAGCAACACAGAAGACAAGATATTTCAAGGAACACACATCATGTAAATTTATAAACATGTAAACACAGCAGCTAAGAAGTCAGACGAAATAACATTCACAAGATGGTGCATCGTAAATGCAAAACAAAGTTATTATCCCTCGACATGGTTAACTGCCAAAAATTGTCTACAGTACTGCAAGCACTTGTGGAGACTACTTTCAAAGGCATGACAGAGGAAACAAGTGCATGATCTTTGCAAGAAGCTATGTAAAGACAGACAACAGCTTAATGTCCAGGCAGAAAGAGTGTATGACAAACCTTTAAGTAGTTCAAAAGAATTCACAATAGAAAAAGAAATGGACTCAAACTGAGAGTTAAGACACAGCCTGAAGAAAGGCTCAAGGGACATACAGGGACTTTTTTTTTTTTTTTTTTAGTTTTTACAAGGTGGTAGATGATTGGAAGAGTTCATCTAGGCGAGGTTGTTGCATATCAAAAACCAGAGACAAAATTCAAGACAGTATGGACAGAAAAAAGCAAGGCAATTCTTACACTGGGTGGAAGAAAAAAAGAAATGACTTGCTAGTTAATCATGCTTTACAGTTTATCCAGAAGGAATGGAAGTCAGGTGACTTAAGTGGAGCAAGCAGTCCTTACCTAGTAGCAAAATACCACATCACCTAAAAGAAAGCTCCATCATCTCTGGGCATATGAAACTCAAATGACTTGGAACTCAGGACATGAAAAAGAGAAGGCCTAACTAGACAAATACAATGTCTACGCACTGTGCATACTTCTCAAAGCGAATGTGTCAAACCTACCATGAACAAACAATATGCACTTGGGCTGCCAGAACTACTGACGCTGTTTTCCACAAATGATTACATTGCTTTCCTTCACTAAATGTACATTTTTTTTAAACAATTAACTTTCTTTGAATACTAATAATTACTACAAAAACTCCAAATTTGAAATTTACATCCCACAAAAATCTCAGTCTCATCTGTGGAACTGTTATTTTGTCAAGTTATATGCTTAGAACTATTAATATAACAACCTCTACAAAAACACAAACAGAAATGTGGATGGAATCTCATAGTGAAATCATAACTATCTAATCTAAGAAAAGAAACTAAATAAAATAAACTTGCAACACAGTCACTCTCACTGCATTAAATGTCATTTAAAGGGATAGCTTCTTTAATTATAGCCACGTGCTGATCAAAGATCAGCGTATAAAAAAATAAAAATCAAAGGCCTGTTAAAAAGTACTTGCTTTCTTAGCGGACATTTTTTTTGTTAGGGGCAAGTGCATCACTGACTAATCAACTCCAAAGTTGTGTGTCTAAGGGAAAGGGCAAAAACTTACCTTCAGCAAGGTGGGAAAGGCCAAAAACTTGCCTTCAGTAAGCTGCTTTCACAAATGTGCATTTCAACCAACTATTATTTAAACATTTGATCACTGCACAACTGGTAGGATATTTAAACTGCTAAAAGATTAGAGATGTGTGGGTTTCTTTGTTAGATAAATGCAAAGAAATCTCTGAAACCAGCCTGACCAAATGAGAACTGTGTATATGCTTCTCTCCATACACCCAGTTGGAGGATTACCTAAACAAATGTTTTTCCTACTGGCTGGCACGTAAAAAAAAATGTAAGTTCTCTAGAAGACAGTAGGCCAGGGATATCCGGTATCTACTGACTGGAACTTCAATGCACGCTGCACTGATAGGGGCTGTCGCTAGCAGCACTTTAATACAACAGGAATTTTATGAGTAGCACTGGGCTTCAACAAATTCCACTTTTAAAATACAACCAACTTTTGCTGCCAGTAAAATCAGATACAAAAAAACTGAGCTCAATGTCTTCTCCAAATTTCTGTATTACAGAACACAAAGAAAATGGTCTCTGTCAGCACAGTATGGTTACATCACAGTTAATGTAGAAGGTTCTCTACATCTTATTTGAAGAATCATTACTTACAGGTCCAAAAAAAATGTGAAACCATGTACTCTCTCCATGCTGAAACTCAATTTTAGTGAGCCTGTTATACAAATTTGCTTTGTGTGTGGTGGATGGGAGAGGCCCACAATATCTCTTAAGACTCCAAAACACAATGTTGGTGAACCCAGATCCAGTGGACTTGTATTAAGTATATGCACTCTTATAACCACTGAATAAGGTATTTGAATTCTACCATTCTTCTTAACATAAAGGGCAACTTCTGCTGCATGCAGAAAAGGGGGGGGGGTTTACAATTATTTCATTATCATGTTAATACGTCTGATGATCACGAAGGGCAAAAGATAGTGAGCATGAAAACCCTAGGACCACCGGTGTAAAAAAAAACAATACCTTTTGTTTCAAAATCATGTAAGTTAAAAAAACATATGGCATCACAAAAACAAAGTAAAGCATAAGAGATCATCAAAAAGGTAGGGACTCAAATGCTCCAAATGCACCACTACCTTCTGCCCACACAGACCAGCATCTGCTGACAATCCCCACTCCCGTACTGACAAACCTCAAACAAACCTTAAAATATATACCTACACCCACCTGTAGCAGAAACAAATGGAGGAGCCCTACTTACATATATTGACTAGAGATCATAAGGATGCTCATGCCACTTCAAAAAATTTCAGCAGCTCAGTTTAACCGCTGCAAATCCTAAAATATGGAATCTCAGGGTGAATTTGGCCAAGGTCCTGTATACAGTACATCTCAACAGTGCCAAGCCACTATCATAAGCTCTCACTTCAACACTCTACCAACCTACAGCCATAGAAAAGAGAAAGGTACCAAACTTTTAAAACCAGAGTAGACACTCTCCACAGAGTTAAGATTGGTTTCATTGTGGACCATACAGCTTAAAATATTAGTGACATTTGTCCACAACTAACTGTTAAATTATACCATGGCCTCAGACCAAATAAACTATAGTGTTAGCACTGACTACAGCAACATTATAGCACTTGGAGTATTACCACAGCACTTTTCATCAATCTGCCTAATGATTAAATGACTGCTATGGCAAGAGTTTTTAAATTTTTGCCATCTTGAATCAATGCTACAAATGTTATACTGATGTCACTGCAGGACTGTAGGCATCTAGCAGTATTTTTGTTTTTTTTAACAAGAAGCATCTTTATGATCACTTACGACACAGGCAACCATACAGTTATACAAATGAAAAAAAAAGAAGGTATGTTCTTACTACAATGCTCCATCTATGTTGTCGATCTTCATTCATTTTTGACAGTTGGGTTTCGGTTCCGTGCTCAGAACAGACTTGGCCGTAACAAGCTTGCACCAGCCAGAAACTTTCAAGCTAAGGCTACCCATAGTGCCTCTCTTTCCTTCCCTTCAGACAGAGTTTTACTCCTAGAAATAAAAAAGTGGAAGCTTTGCCTGACCAACTGCCCTACTACAGAACCAGGACTAGATCCGAACCTCCAGGAGTCTTTGGAGGGGGTAGGAGGGTGGGATGTCAAGAATAAATGAAAATCAACAACACAGATGGAACGTTATGCTAAGAACATAACTCCTTTATCTGATGTTGTCAATCTTCATTCATTTATGACAGTTGGGACAGAGTCCCTAGTTACTTTATGTTCCAGGAAGCCCTATGGAAGGATATTCCTGACCACCATAGATCAGGGGTGGATGCTCTTCCCCTGGAGACCATATCCAATTTGTAATGAGTGATAAAGGTATGAGGGGTAGCCCAAGTAGCTGCTGGGCAAATGTCATCAACGGAGGCTCTAAAATGAAAGGCCACTGAAGTGGAAACTGATCTGGTAGAATAGGCATTGACTTTAGTTGACAGATTAATTTTATTTTAATGATAAACAAAGGTGATGCAATCTTTCAACCATTTCAATAAGGTGACTTTGGAAATTGGTTTGCCTACTCGAGTACCTGAAAAAGACAGGAACAGTTTGTCTGATTTCCAGAATGATTTTGTTTCAAGTAAAAACATAACTGTCTGTGTACATCCAACAAATGCAAACAATATTTTCCTTTGTTTGATAAATTTGGGAAGAAAACTGGCAGGTCATTGGATTGGTTAATGTTCGAGTCTCAGCCAACTTTAGGTAGAAAAGAGGGATTAGTCCTAAGGAATACTCTCTCTCTATGAAAAATTATGTATGTGCGCTAAACACACAATGCCTGCAATTCTGATATTCTTCTGGCTGAAGTGATGGCTACGAGGAATAAGGACTTTCAAGATAAAAATTTGGCATCACAGGGCTGACTTAAAGGGCTGACAGATCAAAGATTGTAAGACTAACGTCAAATTCCAAGGTTCAATGGGCTCTTTAAAAGGTGGCGTCAAATGCATAACTCCTTTAGGAAGGTTTTGCAAAGGAGCTGAGATATCAAGGAAAAATCATTGAAGCCATTATGGAAATCTGAAATAGTCGCTAAATGAACTCTGATAGTAGAAGTCTCAATTGAAGTAAAGTTGATAAATATTCTAGTACCTTATTAATCCAAACTGAAAAAGGGTCAACTCCTCCTCCTTGACACCAGATCACAAATCTGTTCCATTTACAAAGATAAAGTTTCCTGGTGGACGGTTTATGGGAAGCCAAAAATATCTTTTGAACTAGGGAAGATAGATTATTCTCCCTGGCAATTACTGGAAGTGGAGGTACCAAGCGGTCAGTTTGAGACTTCATAGTTTGGGATGGACAAACCCCCGCAGATGGGAACAGCAGTCCTGGAGTTGGGTCCAGAGTCCATATACTGTGAACTAGGTGAGGCCAAAGAAAGGGGAACTAGATTTGACAGGGCCAATAAGGTGCAATGAGGATCAGTTTGCTTCTCAACTGTTGTGCTTTCTTCAAAAACTGAGGTATTGGAGAAAAAGGAGGAAAGGCATAAAGCAGTTCCTGGGGCCAATCGTGCATAACAGCATCTCTCGGGAACTCCTCCTGAGGGGGGATTTGGGCAAAGTAGCTGCTGTATGTGTGGTTCGTGGGAGATGCAAACAGATCGCAGCAAGGCTGGCCCCATCGACGAAAGCTCTCTGCCACTACTATGGGATTGAGAGACCACTCGTGAGGCAGAAGAATGCATCTGCTCAGTTTGCCCACAATCACGATGGAATTCCCTGGGATGTGCGTTGCTATCAGAAATTGGTTGGAGATGATCACCCACTTCCATACTCCCAGGGCTTCCCGACATAACGGATACGATCTGGTTCCTCCCTGATTGTTGATGTACCAGACGAGCAACATGTTGTCTGATTCGATAGCAACTTACCCCGACAGAAGGGCAGATTGGAATGCTTGCAACGCTAAAAGCACCGCCCTCCATTCTAGGACACTGATATGCCAATTGGGCTCTAAGGGGGACCAAGTGCCTTGGACTGTCTTTCCCTGAAATGCCCCCCCACCCCATCATGGGTGAAAACAAGCAACTCCATAGCTCCTCTTCTGGCTTCATCCACCAGTTCAGACCTTGCTTGCATTGATTTGTTATGTAGATTAGATAAGACATCGGGTGTGTTAAAAGAGACCACTGTGATGCAAGAAGCCATTGAAGCAGCCTCATACGGTACCTCACCAGGGGAACTAGGGTGATTGTCACTGCCATTGACCCTAGTAGTAAGACTAAGCGAGCTGGGAGTATGTTTTGAGAGACTATCACTTGGAGCTGTGACCTTAATCTTTGTAGTCTGTGAAGAGCAACCATATAGGATCTTGTGTCGAATGTTACTCGAATTAATTCTATGGTTTGAGCGGGTTTTGACTTTTCTTTGTGTAAAACTATGCCAGCTCTTGAATTTAGTATAAGGTGTGAAGCAGTAGATGCCTGGTGGGGGCAGTAAGGAGCCAATCATCTAAATATGGAAACACCCTGAATCCTTGCAGTCTCATATGAGCTGCTACCATTGCCATGCATTTGCTGAAGACCTGGGGGTTGTGGTGAGACCAAAGGGCAGTGCACGAAATTGGTAATTACTGGCTCCCAGCCAGAAGCGGAGGTATCTTCTGGAGCACTTGTCTATTTTTATGTGGTAATCCGCATTCTGAAGATCTATCGAGCACATCCAATAGTCTTTCTCCAGAAACGGAGGGATAGACTGAACCGTGACCATCCGGAATTTTGTCTGTTAGACAAACTTGTTCAAGATACTGAGGTCCAGAATCAGCCTCCAGTACCCTATCTTTTTTGGCACTAAAAAGAATCTTGAGTAAAATCCAGATCTTACTTGGTCGTGTGAGACTGTTTGGATGACTCTTTTTTTCGAGCAGCTTTTGAATTTCTTGAGCTGTTGCATCTCTCTGACTGGGTGGAACATCGGGGATTCACCTTTGTGGCCTTGGAAAAAGATCAAAGGGGATATGGTAACCTCTGGTAATTACTTTCTGCACCCAGGAATCTGATGTTATTGAGAGCCAGGCTAGGTGGTGCAGAGAGACTTCCCCG
This sequence comes from Protopterus annectens, assembly GCF_019279795.1. Lineage (NCBI taxonomy): Eukaryota > Metazoa > Chordata > Ceratodontiformes > Protopteridae > Protopterus > Protopterus annectens. The sequence goes on along the minus strand of NC_056725.1, from coordinate 1,169,156,839 downwards.
ACTGCCTCCAGAGGCAAGCATTTGGGCCGCTCCTCAGGAGGCTGATAGGGTTTGCCCAGAGAAAGGATCTCTGCAGCCCTGGTTGTGCAGACCCCCTCTGCCACGGGAGGGGTATCTTCCCGGTGAGTTCACACCTCTGCCCCGGGAAGGAAACTCGGCACGTGTGTCCCGAAAAGGCCCTTCGGACTTTTGAAACACATCTTTCCACTCTGATTCCTGGAATAGGGTCATTGAGGAGTGGAAAAATGTATGCCCAGAGCAGAGAGGGTCTTTCCATCCTTTTCACACCTGGCTAATGTGTCTAACTTTCAGGCCAAACAAGAAAGCATCAAAGATAGCATTGACAAAGGAAGACTTGAAGGGGTCCGAGAAGTCACAGAAGCGCATCCAAGCATGACGTCTCATGACAAAGCCTGAACCTGCCACTCTGGCCACCCCTTCAGTTGTATATGCAATCAACCACATGGACGAGTTAGGGATGGATTCTAGAGTTGCAAGCTGGGAGGCAAATTTAATACGTACCTCATCAGACACTGCTCCTGCTAGGGTTCCTGACAGCTCATTGATCAGGTACCTTTGAAGATGGGTGAAATGTGCCAAGAAATTCAACGACTGTATGGCAAAGGTCACTGAAGCATAAACCTGCTTCCCTAATCTGTCCAACATCCGAGACTCTCAGTTTGGAGGATGGACAGTAGGACTCGCCTCTACAAGTTCCTTCTTTGAGGCTGCCACCACCACCATTGCATCTACTGCTAAACCCATGGACCAGTGGGGTTGATCCTCTGGGGGGGGGAGAGAATTTTGTCAGGTCTCCGGGGAATTGGCTCAATACATCAGGGGCCTACCAAGCATGCTGCACAATGAGCTTGACTAACATATCTGCAGGCGGGGTCAAGCAGGAAGTAGAAAGTCGGCACGGAAAGCCTGCAAGAAGACAGATTCCTGGGAGGAAGTGTTGGTGGGCTTCCAGTCACCCCCTCTAATTTAAGATTTCTAGGATGTCTCCTTCCCCTTCATCGTAATCTGTATCCTCAGTGAGAGATTCTTCCATAGAATCAATGTACTTCCTCTTGCACAATCTCTTATGGGGTGGCTCATCGGGGAAGGCCTGAGAAGGACTCCGAAGAGAGGGTTCCCTGTAGTAGGGTGTCTTCTTGCTGCTTCCGTGCCCGCTGTCCCATTGTAGTAGATGGACAGCTGCGAGCCAGAGGACACACAGATGTGACATTCCGACAGAGTGGGTGCCAACTGTGAGCCTGCTGAGGAGAGCACTCTCTCCATAATATGAAAAGCAGGCCCGCCTGAAGAGGGCTGGGAGCCCGGTAACCGAGAAAGACAACCCACACAGAGCTCCACACACCTCTGCTCCAATGACCCCACACCAACAGTAGGAAGGAACAGAGGACCGGAACCGTAGACAGTGCTGTGGAAACAAATCGGTGCGATACTAGGGATTCCGGAGCTGGCAGCCAAGCCACGATCCTGTGGGTGGGGCATCTCCAACTGAGCCGAGGTCCACTGAGTGGGTTCCAGTACTAAGGTGAGATCCACCATCAGAACCGAAGAAGTTGGCACCAACAGAGGCGTCTACGTTGAGGGCTCAAAACCCTGTGGGGAGGTTGAAGGAGGAAGATAAGTTGGAGTTCTTAGAGAGAAAACCTCGGCTCCAGATGAGAGGGAGGTCCTAGACAGGGTTGGAATACCTCTGGCCGCCAAGAACTGATCCACCAATCTAACGACATCAGCTCCAAAAGGCTCCTAGTGGAACAAATAGACATCTCCAATAGGACTGAGCTGCTGACCAACAAAGGGGTCAATAGATGGGGAATATCGAGTCCTGGCTGTGGATTCGACCTTTGGCACAGAGTTCAGTTGACCAAAAGCTTGTGTTCGGGGGAAGTAACTGGTTTTACAGGAAAAACTATTCTTGGTGCCAAGAGAGTCCTACGTACCATTGAAGGGGTCTGTACTGTGGTAACTTTCAGTTCCATAAGAATAGGAAGGGGTCGCAAACTCCAGTGCCGAGATGGTTGTTGGTGCCAATTTGGATTGTTTTAGCTTTTCGATGATTTTGATTCTTGAGATTGAGGAGCTGCTGGGACTGAGTGGCTCCTCTTTTTTGCTTCTTTTTTTAGGAGGGCTTGACGATTCCACCTCAGACAAAGCCTCTGAAAAAGGGGTTTTTAACAACCCCTTGAGTATCAATTTGTTGCGACGCTCTGCAAGGGATCGGGCACTAAAACCCTTACAGAGGTCGCAGGGAGGCTGAATTTCCAAGTGTTGCACTCCCAAACAATAAATGCAAGAAGAAAGGAAACAAGAGAAAAAACTACCAGCAATGGTATTTAAGAGTTACCAGAGGTAAGAGGGAAGGGAGGGGCCTATACCAACTATGGTAGTGAACAAAAACCAAAATAAAAACAGGTAAAAAACAGCACTCACACACAGACAGTCACTAATTAGGTAATAGAAATATAAAACAACCAAGAAATATTAGAGAGAGAGGTGTGAATAAGAAAAAATATTGAAAAACAAAGCACTTAGCTTGATAGCACGGCCTGATGTGTCCTGAAAATCTATGCGGCGAACGAGATCTGAAGGGAAGATAGGCACTATGTGAAGCCTTAGCTTGAGAGTTTCTGGCTGGTGCTAGCTTGTTACAACGGCCGAGTCGGTTCCAAGGACGGAACCGAAACCCAACTGTCATGAATAAATGAAAAGTGACAACATCAGACCAAACCATATTGACGCAGTCCTAGCTGCAATATTTTACATCACAGATCATATAGACAATTTTAGTTGCAAATATTATGCATCACTTATGATCTACTCAATCACTGGTAGTCATACATTAAATAGCTCATTCAAATCCTGCCTTCTTTTAAACCTCATTCCTCCCCTGTATGTACTGTTCCAACAGTTCCCCTTTCTAGTAATTGCCTCTACCCTTTTCTAAAGATCCCAATTCTAGCTGCTTTATTTCTGTTACTATATTATATATATATATATATTACTATGTTTTTATATATACAGCAACGGAGAACGCAAGATCTCCGTTGCTTCACGCTGTCTCGCTATGTTAAACGAGTTTAACATAGCGAGACAGCTGTCACGGAGACTCTCCGTTGCTTTTTAATGCTGTCTCGCTATGTTAAGCGAGTTTAACTTAGCGATAGCGTGTATAACGAGAGATCTTAGTTCTCGTGCTATATATAAAAAAGAGTTATAGTAATGGAAAAGTCCGGGTGACGGACCTTTTCCATTACTATAACTCTGATTTTATGCGCTGACCAATCAGCGTGCATGTTTTTTGAATATTAATGGGGGGGGGTCGTTGTATAATGTTATTTAATAAATGCAGCTCTAGAATCACAGCTAAATGCAAGTGCTTTTGCAGAAAAGGGCCTAGAACGAGAATCTGAATAATCCTGCAAATTATATGCAGCACTCACCTGTCCATAATAAATTAGGGCCAACAAAAGATAAAGCCTTTAAAATGCCCACTTTTAGACCAGGTTTTTCGAAGGACTTGCAACAGATGAACAAGATGAAAATCACTGAAATTATGGCCACTTGGGAGTACAGCAGCTATTGGAGTGTTGATTTGCAGGGATACAGAACATCTTTTACAGCAATCATTCTTTTACTTGCTTTTGTAAGTTTATCAAAGCTTCCTTGGTGGCTTACCCAAATAAGGACATTTAATACCACATATAAAATTTCTCCTTTGACATATCTTGGGGAAGGCTTTGTCCTTAAAGCAAGTATGCTGCCCACTGATCAATGGTGTAACTACAAACTTCAGGGAAGTATTTACTACATTACATGTGAATGTTGTGGCGCGAGTACTCGTTTTTGTCTGCAGAAGAGTGACGAATAAACCAGTTTTGCTGTAGAGGAATACAATTTTAGTGTTTTGTATTTACTGCCACTTATACCATGTGTAAGGTCCCCAAAGGTATAGACAGGCATGCACCTTGTACATATATTCGCTGCATAGGTGTAGTCAGGCATGGACCATGTAGGCCACAGGATACAATTTTAAAATAATTTTATAAAATTAAATGTGCTAGAGCTCAAAATAAAAATAAAAAATCCCCTGACATATCCTCTGTGGTTTTATTTAATTTTGTAAAATGGCTTTTTTCAGAATGCCCGGTTGATGTTTTGTTTTTGCTTATGTGCAATGCCAGTGCAGGATATTTTCTGCATGCACTGAAGTATGCAGTTCACAAACCTGCACTGCCCTTGGGAGAGCTTCATTCTGGAAGGTGTACAATGCTAAAAATCCTGGATATGCCCCCTGCCTTTATCTATTGTACAATGGAGCTCTAGTATTCAGTCGTGACTGAGATAAATGACTGCCATCAGTGTTTCATATAAATATCTTGAGCATCACAAAGTATCTTTCTGAACCCAAGGCATAAGGGACTCAATACAGCCTTCCCAACAAAATTAAATATTTTTTAAACTGCAATTTCTTATTTCCATCCCTGTCCTTATGCAATTTTTATCTTTCTTTTTCTAGTCCGATATCTTTTCAGATACACTTATCCACTGTTATTTATTTCATTATACAGTCATCCTGTATTAAGCTCATCTCCATTCTTTATACTCTTCCTTTTTCCTTGTCTATTTTCCTCCTCTTTCTCTTCTCTCTCTCGTCTTTCTTCTGTTATTCAGTTAGATATTCACTACTCTTCTGTCTTCTGGTTTTCTTTTCCATTTTTTTCGTGCTTTTTTTGTCCTGTTTTTTCTCTCTCTCTCTGTCTTTGTCCTCCTGTCTCTGTCTCAAACAGGTTTTTATTTATTCTCTTTGTCCTCTTTACTGTGCCTTTCTGCATGTTTCTTGTGTCTGTTGTCTGTTGTTGTTTTCCCACTATATTTTATATCTTGTGTCTGTGGCATCTCTTGATCCACTGGCTGTTATTTTTTGTCTTCGTATTTTCTTTTTTATTTTTTGTTTTTTCTACAGATTTGTGTTTGTCTGTGGGTTATGATATTATACAGATTAAACAAGGTAACAGTTTTTGGTGTTTTGTATTCATATATCAAAAACCTGGCATTCCAAGGGGTTTGTACTTTCACCCCAGGGATCAGTCCAGTGGCTTTTCACGACAGAAACACTGGGAACTAAGGACGTGCCAGGGTAATTCCATGGGGTAGGCTTGTAAAGGCGCCAAGGCCATTAGCCTAGTACACATCTATGAACCATATATATATATATATATATATATATATATATATATATATATACATACATATACACACACACATATATATAATACACAGATCTGTATATACAAACACACCCACATGTATATAACATGTGTGTGTGTATACACATATATAAACACACACTTGCATTTACACACAGACACCATCGAACTACACTTTTTATCAATACACCAACATTGAAGAAACACTGCTGAGCTGCAAATGCATAAAATTAAAACATTTCACCAGTCACACTATCAAAACATTATGCAATAAATTAAAAAAAAAAAAAAATAGTACATACAATCCTCCCTTCTCCACCCGATGTGGAAGGCAAGCTGTTCAGTCAACCAAACTTATACCTACCAACTCACGGTTTACTCAGAAATGAAGATGCAAGAATCTCCCGACAGAAGCAAATCACTGCTAAAGCACAGTAATAAACTGCAGTGGATACCATCCACATGCAATTACTGTTGACGTAAACCTAAACATAAAAAACTACATTTAACATACTCACAACATACCAGAGATTTCTCCTGGTAGACATCCATAACCTTCAATCATCTAACCATCTGAGAAGAATGCCATAGCCTTCTGGCATTTAACCAATATGTTATTCAACCACACATTGCACAACAATATTACAGATTTATATACATTAACACACGCACACAAGTATCACAGTGGATACAGTGTGGGGAAAGACCGACTACACAGTGGTAGACCATATGATGAGGTGCTACTTTTATGGACAGAACCTCAAACCCAGGTACTATGCCCTTTAGAAGCTTGACAATTCATTGCTTTTACACAAGTAGCATGGCAACTGTGTGCAAAAATTACCCAAGAAGTAAGGACGGCACCGATGTAAGAAACCAAGCAGTGCAAATAAGGTAAATCTTACATAGCTCTGGAATGTCAATCCAATACTTAATTATTTGTGAATGTGCAAAATTAACCTTGGGCAGCAGCTTTACATATACTCAGAACAGATGCATTTTTAAAGAAAGCAGTTGTAGCCTGCTACTGCCATGGCCTGACCACTTCAAAGTTGTGTTATTTATCATGATAAAAGGTAATGCTGCTTCTTAGCCAAATGGAAGTCACTTGCAGATTTAGTGGTATCCCTGTTTGATAAAAGGAGACAAAGAACTGGTAAACAGTTAAAAGAGCTGTTTTAACCGTATGATGCCTTGTATGATTTGTATACAATACCCAAGTATCTATGGATAACCAACATGTTAAGAAATCTTACTGTTATTCTCTTGTTTGGAGAAAGTAGGGGGAAATGCGCCAACAAGACTAATTTTAGTATAAACATAGTACTTGTTTTCAATGAAACCCTATTATACATGGTTGCTAGCACATCAAAACTTGTAACTCAAATACTGACTGAAACTACCACCATTAAAAATAAAGTTTCTCAGGAAACAAAATCAACAGAATAGGTTGGTTTGAAAAAAGTACAACAGTGATGTGCATCAATCATAAAATTCAAATACTTGCTAAGAAAATGTTTCTCATAAAAGACCTAGGATGCAAAGTGCCACCAAGAAATTCATAATATCAAAAGTCATAGAATGGCTATACAAGCAAAAATAACAGACAAATACACAAAAGGATTGTAAAAAGCCAAAACTAGATTTTGGGCATCCTGCAAATCCAAGGTACATAAAAAAATACCAAGGATGTATGTGAAGAACCAAATAAAAAATGCGTTCCATTTTGCCAAACAAAATTCTTCTGAAGAAATGTCCCTTGGAATCCTTTTACACATACACAGCCCAGAAACAAGTGACTTGGGATTAAATGCAAATCCAACTAGGCTGCTTACGTGATGCAGAGTGCAATGAAAGACCTCTCTCTCTTACAAAGTTAACAGATTACAACTGGTAATAACAATGTGTGCGGTATCTGCTGTAATAGTGTGAAGGATGGGCAGCCAAAAAGGAGTTATTAAAACGATTTTCTTTTTTTTGGCAATAATTTATGAATAAGATTGATTAAAAATAATACAACAATGCACCTTTATGTGATCAAAATGTGTGCGACAGGGGTGCACACTGGAAAAATGCTGGCAACCAATGAGATCCAAACATCTGTTATGGCTGTCCTCATTTTTCTGCAAGCTTGACATCTACTCATTTGATGACTTTCTGTTTTCATGACAGTGAACTTTTTCTGATTTTGAAATACATCAGCATATTTACTTTGGATGTATTTAAGCAGTCTGAATTTTTGTCCTCACAGAAAGCAATCAAGCGAGCCTGTTCCCAAAGTACCACTCCTGCTCTGCAACTGTTCCTCCCTATCAATACAGATGGCAGTATCACTTATTGTACTGTCTAGGGCTCCTGTCATACAATCTAGCTTTAATACAGACTTTTAAGGCAATCTGAATGGCCAAGAACTCCTATGTGTTTTGTTTTTTTTTTATTTGAGAAGGGAAGAAGGGAAAGGGAAGGGAACACACTGTCCTGAGATTTAAATTTTGCAGTTGCATTCCCCAAGCTCAAGTCTGGAATACCTGAGTTTAAAAACTGCACAGGAGGTACTAGCTGAAAAACTTCCTGAGGTGGCCTGAAGTTAAAAAAATCCACTAGTTTAGCTTGGTGAAGGAAGCATGTCGATCAAAAGCAATTCTGGGGAAGTCAGTTTGAAAAAATATGCCAAAATAACTTTCACTGAACTCAGAGAGAATTATTTTTACACATACCTACTCCTAGGTCACACAGCAAAGGAACAAATAAAAAACTCCACTGATAGCAAAAATTGTTTAGGCATAACTTCTCTGTCAAACTAACTTAAATTACATTTGACTGGACTAGAGCGGCTCCCTTGGTGACTAGATGGGGAATTAACTCAGAATGAGTTGCACTGTCCATTATAACCGAGGTAAAGACATTAAGATTCAGCAACATCAAAATAAGAAGAAAAAAAAGAACCTGATTAGGACAGATCATTAGAGAAGTAAGCAGTAATTAATATACAAGGATTCTCACTTCAAAAGTAAACTGATCTCAACTAAACTTTTACCAATGCCCCCCCCCCCCCCCGAGTAAGCAGACAAAGGTATCATGTGATTGTCAGTAGTGGCATAGGGTGGAGTGTGTCCCTTTCTTTAAATAAGCAGGGAAGAGACCATTTTTCAGTTCTTGTGCTGCAGCTTGAAGCAACATATTAAGGCAGAACAACTATTGCTACTAGCTGACAAACAGCATCCTAAAACTGTCATATTATCATGTATTTTTCATAGGTAGAGAAACATTTAAATGAGGATTATGAACTTTGTAGTTTTAATAAAGTAAGCATGAGAGAAAGCAAACACCTCATACTTTTTTCAGTAAAAAAGTTAAAGGGGAAAAACACAAAAGAAATTCAGCTGCTGAAGGAATTGTCTTTGGCCTAACCAACATCAGCCTTTAAGTATGCTGGCTCTAATTGGAAGATAAAGCAAGGACCATTCCAAAGGGAATAAAGAAGTTTTCTATAAAACATGCTAGTTACAGAGAAGAGAAATCTTAGTGTTTGAGAAATAGAATCTTAACTACCTGCAGAATTCATGGGGAAAGTGAGGCCTACTATACTATAGCAATAACCCACGCCTGGGTGTGGGTAATGCTGGATTTACCCATGGTTGGTGTGGTTTGGTCACGAGGGCGAAGCCCGAGTGACCAAACAAAGCCAACCGTGGGTAAATCCAGCATTACCTACACCCAGAAGTGGGTTATTGCTATTATATAATGACATTATTTAAGAAAAAAAATAATTTTCTTAAATAATGGCATTGTATAATACCTCCGTGCTGCCCTTCCGCAGCTGTCTGGTATTCTGCGGCAGTTCTGATGTACTGCGCATGCGTATGCCTACGCAGTACATCAGAGTTGTGGGCAAAAGCAACGGAGAAAGCAAGATCTCCGTTGCTTTTTACAAACTGTCTCGCTATGTTAAACGAGTTTAACATAGCGAGACAGCGTGAAGCAATGGAGATCTTGCGTTCTCCGTTGCTGTAAAAAAAAAAAAAAAAAAAAAAGAGTTATAGTAATGGAAAAAGTCCGGGTGACCGGACCTTTTTCCATTAACTCTGATTTACAACATGCACGCTGACCAATCAGCGTGCACGTTTTTTGAATATTAATGGGGGGTCGTTGTATAATGTTATTTAATAAATGCAGCTCTAGAATCACAGCTAAATGCAAGCGCTTTTGCAGAAAAGGGCCTAGAACGAGAATCTGAATAATCCTGCAAATTATATGCAGCACTCACCTGTCCATAATAAATTAGGGCCAACAAAAGATAAAGCCTTTAAAATGCCCACTTTTAGAACAGTTTTTTCGAAGGACTTGCAACAGATGAACAAGATGAAAATCACTGAAATTATGGCCACTTGGGAGTACAGCAGCTATTGGAATGTTGATTTGCAGGGATACAGAACATCTTTTGCAGCAATCATTCTTTTACTTGCTTTTGTAAGTTTATCAAAGCTTCCTTGGTGGCTTACCCAAATAAGGACATTTAATACCACATATAAAATTTCTCCTTTGACATATCTTGGGGAAGGCTTTGTCCTTAAAGCAAGTATGCTGCCCACTGATCAGTGGTGTAACTACAAACGTCAGGGAAGTATTTACTACATTACATGTGAATGTTGTGGCGCTAGTACTCGTTTTTGTCTGCAGAAGAGTGACGAATAAACCAGTTTTGCTGTAGAGGAATACAATTTTAGTGTTTTGTATTTACTGCCACTTATACCATGTGTAAGGTCCCCAAAGGTATAGACAGGCATGCACCTTGTACATATATTCGCTGCATAGGTGTAGTCAGGCATGGACCATGTAGGCCACAGGATACAATTTTAAAATAATTTTATAAAATTAAATGTGCTAGAGCTCAAAATAAAAATAAAAAATCCCCTGACATATCCTTTGTGGTTTTATTTAATTTTGTAAAATGGCTTTTTTCAGAATGCCCGGCTGATGTTTTGTTTTTGCTTATGTGCAATGCCAGTGCAGGATATTTTCTGCATGCACTGAAGTATGCAGTTCACAAACCTGCACTGCCTTTGGGAGAGCTTCATTCTGGAAGGTGTACAATGCTAAAAATCCTGGATATGCCCCCTGCCTTTATCTATTGTACAATGGAGCTCTAGTATTCAGTCGTGACTGAGACAAATGACTGCCATCAGTGTTTCATATAAATATCTTGAGCATCACAAAGCATCTTTCTGAACCCAAGGCATAAGGGACTCAATACAGCCTGGATATTCTTTCCATCTTGAAAATATAGCTCGTATAACATTACAGACCGAGTCAGCAAACAACCTCCTTTTTTTTTGTTTCCAAAAATGGATCTTATACGAGTTCAAAAGTACAGACACTGTAGGTGTGTAGTCAGGCACACAGACAACAACAATTGCAGTAAGTGAAGCAATCTTTAATATAACAGTAATATAATGGTAAAACGATCCAATAAAAGCACACACAAAGAAAGAAATAAAACCTTAAACAATTCACAGCGTTTTTCGTCCTCTATGTTGGGACTTGTCTGAAGAAGTCCCAACACAGGGGACGAAAAACGCAGTGGTTAAGCATTTTATTTCTTTGCATGTACTTGTATTGTGTCATTTTACCATTATATTAAAGATTGCTTCACTTACTGAAATCGCTGGTGTGTGTGTGCCTGACTACACCCCTACAGTGTCTGTACATTTGGATTTATTGGTTGGCATGGTGAGCTCTTTTGGCACAGGGCTTCGTTGAGTTTGGGTCTTATACGAGTTACCGAGGAGCTGTGGAACACTGACCAGACTCTACTCTTGGACCCAACATTAACAAGAGTTCTGTATTTCCAAGTAATATACTTAATCCTACTTAGCACACATGGTTCATTACCAAATGGCCAGTGCAAAAACGATCATACTCAAAGTCAAGATACAAAGGGACCTTAACAAATGAATACAGTAACAAACAAATGTAAAATTAAGTAACCCTATTCATGCAGCTAAATTACAGCTAAGCACCTCTAGTAACACAAATGGAGCTTTAAACAGATACTAAAGACAATCTCTATTCTACAGTGGGCTATACTGGGCGCCCTATTAAAATGTTGGCACTTGAAATGCCAAGTGTGGACAAGTGTGGGGGGGGGGGGCTGAAAACACAGAAGAGTGAATTACAAAAACAAAAACAAAAAAAAAAAAAAAAACATTTGCTCTTCTTTCAACTTTTATTGCAGAGGACAAGCCCCCACTGCACCTCCCCCCAACTTATATATAGTAACTCCAAGATCACCATGTCTCACAGAAAAGGGAATATTCCTAATATTCCGAGAAATGGCATTTCGGATTTAGTATATGCAAGTCAGTTCTTTCAGGCATTCAGTCTCCATATTTTGGGACTCAGTCTAGCAGGTCACATTTCAAATGGTCACCCTATATTGTTCTTGGAGTTTTCTCCTAGGGATACCTGAACACAGTAATGGCCACATTCTTTCTGTAGCAGGTATTGAGGTTTTGGTAGAAACTGCTAGAGAAAATGAATGAGTCAACATGCCTACTCTCAGTATTCGTATCCCTGAATTCCTTTTGTTACAAGCAAATATCCTATGTCATACTGGAAGCAAGTCAACAGAGCTCTTGTCCATTTTTATCAGGGTTCAGAAATACACTATTGCCACTCAGGTTCACAAAGTGATAAAGTTTTAAATGCTCCCCATGTATATCTAATGATTTTTCAGTCACTCCACAAAAAGGTGGCCTCCTCTTGGGGAATTTCTCATTTTTAATCAATCATTCTGTCCATTTTCAGACACTTATTGCTACAAGAGAATACAACATTAGAAAAGTACTTATTTAGGCCACAATAAAAGCAACACGACTGAAGTTATCTTTCTATGACTCTTCCTGCAGTATTGTCATCTCAAAGCAGCACAGATTCTTGTTCTATAGCTAGCAAATTAGCCTTACAAGGTTCATGACCTAATAGAGTAGACAGTTGACCTAGGATAGTTCGGATAATGAAACTGTTTGGACACTCAAACATATAACTGAACCTGATAAAAAAACTTATAAAAAGGTTTTTGATGAACATTAAAAAAAAAAATACTGCAATTATAAAATGGTACAGTAATTATTGTAGTACAAGCAAATATGTACAATGTTTACATATTCAGACTTTATGATTTTTCCTATCCAAAAACTTTGGAAGGCTGCGCTGGAATAACTGACATTTCTGATAACTGACTTTCTACTGTAATGAAGGTTTTAAAATCCCACCCAGGTAATCATGTGGAAGCTTTGCTGTTCAAGCTGTCTGTAAATGAAGTTGCAAGAATGCCATAAATACAAGATACCACAAAATACTGATAACAGTATTCAGTTCTCAGCTAAAGGCACCCAAAATAGTGGAACCTGCAATAGGGCTTAACAGCAGGACAGCCACAGCTCTGTTCTGAAAACAGAATCCATATTATTAGGCTGATTAACCTGATTTAGACACATTTCACATTCAGGTATCAACTATTGTTTCTAACGAATCTGGAGTGTAGTACACTATTTGCTTTGGCAAATTATTTCCTTTAAAACTGAGCAAAATGGCATTAGAAAATAGAGAGTAAACGTTTACAAGGGAAATAAAGCCCCCAAAGCCTTCAGTGCAGGAGGAACCACACTGTAATATCGACTTAAAATTACAAACAAATGCGTTTTAACAAGGTCCCCTTTCTTCAAATGTCTCTCTTCCAAGTTTCATTCAAGAAAATACCACTCACTGAAAAACATTTTTGCTCAAATATATTATCCTGAAACTTGTTTCAGAATTTAAATACTTGCTCAATTCACCTTTTGTATATCTAACAAAAAGTAAAAAGATTGGCCACCTCTATGGGATTTGCAAGTTAACTAAATTAAACCAAATTTAAAGCTGCACACAGGAGGTTCTCCTGACAGTTCTAGGAGAGCCTTGGACTTCAATGCAATTCTTTACAACAGCCTTACCTTCCATTAACATGCCTACCACCACAACATTAAAACACTAAATGTGTTGCAGAACCTTCCCTGCTGTTTTCTAAAACTCAAGAGATCCCCTTTTTCTCTAATCACTTAACAATATATTCAACTTTGCATGGTACAAAATTTATTCTCCAAAGCCCATCTAAGAAACTGAAAGCAAAATTTCTCAAGACATACTTGAAAGGATTGGGAACCTGAGTATTCCATGTACACGCAGAACTCTAGTGATAAAGCTTTCAGCATGGCACTATAACAACTCAGAATCACCAATTTACCTCCCAGCATCCCCACTCCTCCTCATCAAAAAGATTCAAGCAAGGGCTAGAATATCAGACTAAAGCGAGGCTACCTGCTTGGGGAAACAGAAACAGGCAGCCCTGCTCAAATGAAGCTGCTTTAAAAACTCACCAGCTGCTGCTATGACATAGTACCTTTAATTATTTTACTTATTTATTTTACATTTGTTAACCGGGAAAGTCAGACGGGAATAAGACCCATTTTCAGCAGAGACCCGGGCAGAAAAGCTCCATATATAGAGATTACACAAAACTTGTATAAGAAATTATACAAAACATACACAAGGCATACAATACACCATAAATTACATTATATGCCATTATAGCTGACATCTGTATCACACAATCATCTGATATAATTCCTTATTATAATGTAGACATTGTAGTTCCTCAAGTAAGCTAAGGGTGGGTTTGTAGGAGGCAAATTGGATAGAAAAGGATGAGGTTAGAGATTATCTAGCCACGAGAGAGAGAGACAGCATAGATTATGAAGTGGTCAGGTTGGAAAAAGTATGACCATAACTATTAAAACTAGTTGGCCTGGAGTAGTACAGAAACAAAGCCCGGTGTCATTAAGATAATTTTTAAGAACTGTTTTGAAATGGTTGGTATTCGTGTTGGCTCTGATACTGTGAGGTTGTGAATTCCACCTTGTTGCTACATGATGAGAAAATAGGGAGTCCCCTGCCATATTAGTGGATTTGGACACTTGTAGTAGAGACTCATTTGTTGAGAGAAGACTTTGGTTTGTGGTATGAGGCTGGAGAATATTTAGAAGGACATGATTTTTTTTCAGGTTGATATACTAGTTTGTGTGCTAAGGTTAATTGGTTATACGATAAACGTTGTGGGAGTTCTAACCAGGAGAGTTTTTGAGGGAGTGACAGTGGTGGGTATCTTTTGGGCAGTCAGTTGCAAATTTAGCTATTTTATTGTAGCATGTTTCAAGTTTAATTAAATTGGTCCTTTTAAGGTTGGTGAGAACTGGGAAACATACAGAAGTGGTGATAGAAGATGGGTTCTAGCAGTGGCAACCCTAGAAGTGCCATTTAGATACTTTTTATTTCTGTAGAGAATACCCATTTTTGTGAAATTTCTCAACTGTTTGTGCTATATGTAGGTCAAATCTTAGGTTATTACCTATTATTACACCTAGTAGTTTTGTTTGTGAATAGACATTAATTTTAGTATTATTCCTAGCTGTGATGTAGAAGGTGCCGGAGAGGGGGGGGGGGAGAGAGGATCTTGTGGGATGGAAGATCATGAGTATTGTTTTATAGGGACTGAGTTTCTGCTGATGGCTTAACAGCCATAGCTTGGTATCGGAGAATGATTTTGGGGTTATATCATGGTGATGTTGCAGGTTATTAACGGTGCATATAAGTGTTGTGTTGTCTGCATACTGAATAGTTGAAGCCAGTGCACTATGGATGTTGTTTTAAAAACAGTGAAGATTAGCGGCCCAAGAATTGAGCCTTGAGGTACTCCTAGTGTGACGAGAAGAGGTGGGGATAGGACATTAAGCCATTTTACAGATTGTTAGCGGTCCTGTATACAGCTTTGGAACCACTGAAGAGGGTCTGAGGTTCAGTTTAGACGGTGTATTTAACAGGTTGGCACTGGAGACCATACCAATAGCCTTGGACATGTCTTAAAAAGGCTGCAGAAACTATTTTACCATTTCTAAGTTGGTTGATGGTATTGGTGAAACTGAGGAGTGCAGTTATGGTACTATGATGAGGCCTAAAACCATGTTGACATGTTGCTTGAAGGTTGTTGAAGGTAAGATAATGAATCAGTTGGGAGTGGATACATCTTTCGAGGAGTTTAGATAATGAAGAGAGAATGGTCTGTAGTTGGACAGCTCTGTGGAATTTCTGCCTTTGTATAAGATGTTAATGTGTGCAATTTTCCATATTGCTAGGACATCTTGTTCTGCTACAGACCTGTTAATAAGGATAGACACTAGAAAAGATATGGCTTGACCTGCTAGTTTTAAATATTTGGCTGGTAACTCGTCAGCTGTTACTGAAGTAGGTTTGAGTTTTTTGAGTAGTTTCTTAATGGTAGCTTTGGGAACAGACTGAAAGGAGAAGTTGTTGTAGTTAACATTGAGAGGTTTGGAGGCTAGTGATGGCTCTGTGGAATTGCTTTCAATTAGAGATAGTACACTTTCAGTGAAGTATTTACTGAATTCTTCTGCAATGGTGGTAGGAGAGTGTGGCAAGTTGGGGGAAGGGGTAGTGGAATGTCCTGGGTGGAGAATGGCATTTATGGTATTCCAAAATTTTGGGGGGGGTTATGCTGGTGTTTATGTTGCAGGTTATAGCAGAAGTTCTTTTTATCTAGGTTGATTTGGTGCTTAACCTAGTTTCTACTTTGCTGGAATGCGATACAGTTGATTTGGGGTTTACAGGTGAGCCATGTTTGCCAAGGAAACACCAACCTCTCTATATATTACAGGACTAAGTCACCTTCTTGTTTTTGTAGGACTACCTACTCCTGATTAATGTTAACGTTACTTCTTTAAATTACTCATTATTTTATGTTGTTTGAATAGATGGGAGTAATTAAGTTGTGCAGCTGCTGGTAAGCAATGAATTAGAATAACACGCCTTCTAAACATGTAAAAGCTAAAGAGATGGATCAATGAAATGTGTTTTTGTACAAACGCACGTGTACATATTTATTTATATATGTGTACATACACACACATATATATGCACATATACATACACAGCATACATACACACAAGTGCATACATGGATCTTTATGAAAAGGGTCAGAAAGTAATAAGATGACAATGGTAACAGCTGCCTTGATTAGCACAGCAAACACAAACCCAGTATCGCCCCAGAGCACACTACTCATATTGTTCAGTAGTGTAATACTAGTAGTGCAGCAGACACATGCAAGTAGAAAATAAACAAAAACAGTTTCCTTTAAGCACAATAAAGTAGCTACAGAGTACATATGAAAATATACCATGAATATCAGTTTTGAGTTTTTTGTTATTATGCAAACCAAAGGCTATGACAAAAAACATCCTGAAAACCAGTGACTGGATGACAGACACTTTCAAGAGAAACATTAAGGAATCAGAAGTTGCACAGCTACGTTTTCTGCTTCGTCGGGGTGCTCCACAATACTATGACAGTTCTTATCTGGTCCTGTTACAGTCACTGCTGAATGAGTATGCAATAAGGATGGCGGAGGAGCCATTTCTGTCCAATTGTGGCCCTGTCTCTCCATTAAAAACAGCAAAGTTCTCTAAGTACTGCACTGATCTTGCTCTTACCAGTCACGCTACTACACCACCAGCTTCTTAAACCATGGTCAAGCCACTTGGTCGTTCAGGTATATTGCTACCTAAATTAGCCAAATGCAAAGGATCTCTATTCTTCCTTTTGATCTGCTGCTTTTGAGAGAAAAGTACCTTCTACCACATAAGTACAACAGGCTAAACAAACAGCCAGTTATCACTATTTTTTATTTCCATTCTATGACACAAATCTAATATATATTACATTGTACTTGTAGCTGAATGACAACATAAATGCATGAGCAAAACAGCACTGGAAATGCTATGAAAGCTAAAATGAATGAATGGCAAATACTTCAGTGTTTACAATAATGTCACGCATATAAAGAAACTCTCCCCATCAACTATGTGGCTTTCAAAGACTTCCATCTGCATTGGCTTTCGTAAATAATATGCTATACTTTTACAAACATTTGTGTATGCTTCTTCTGTGACATCTAATCTGCTGAACAGGTTAAAGCATTTGCATTTTCTTTCTCAGATGCCAGCAGTGGTTATTCTTCCTGCTAATGACCGTGAAAAATGCATCTCTATATGGGAACCTTTAGTTATAAAGTCAGTCTTTGCTCAGAGAAAAACAAATGTCCTCAACAGTACACTTGCCAAAAGGGAATAAAATGAGGTCCCCTAGAGAGAGTACAGGTAATTTACAAAATCAAGTCTTTGGATTACTGCTCTCTAATTTCACCAATTAGCTTTTTACCTGGACTTGCCATTTCACAAATAAAATCATTAAGTCTTTGTAAGTGTCCAAAACTTAGAAGAAAACCTCAATACTGAGCTTTTCTTAAGGCGAAAACTCTAGTCTGGTAATTTGATAAGAAGGGAGTATAAATGCAGAGGGATTAGTCAATTGCCTTTGTTCACAGAATAAAGATCAAATCCTGTGAAAAAAGGACTCTCAGAAGGTTTCTTACTTCTGGACACGGAAGTCTGTAAAGTTAATCCTTGAAATAACATATCATAGTTACGGTACAATGACAGGATACAAGCGTAAGCCCAGCTCATATTACCACTGAACTTCCCTTTTGAACTCTTGACACAGTCCTATTTATACTGCTATCATTCTTAAATAAATCCACTTTCCTTTTTTCTATTACTGATGCTTAAACATTACAAGTTTGCTGTGTAGTTTTCTTTTCATTAACCGTACAATGCTTCTGGCTTACTGTAAAGGCTATTAAACTGTACTGCACAATTAAATTGCGTCACCAAATGAAGGCAATAAGTCACAAACTTCATCCACCTGAACCAGCTATAGGGAGATTTACAACTTAGCAAAAATTTACCAGTTAAATATGATCTCCCCAAATGGAATAACAGACTGTTCAACAGTGAAACTGCAGTATGTCCAAGTATGCAATTACATTTTTTCACCTTTGCATGGCATTCATATTTTACTCATGGCTATGCAGCTGCAAAGAAATTACATTTCAAAGATTTTCATAAGTCCACAAGAAAAAAACAACACTCACACCATACCAGAAAGATTTTAGCTCCTTCATCTGCATTTTTAGAAAGACGTTTTCAGAACTTCATTCTGAAGAAGGCTTTGCAAAAATAGACAAAAGCACTAAATTATTTTTGGTGGAGTCAGAGTGGTGTTATTTTCTCGAGTTTTTTGGATTCACTACTCATGTGGTAAGCAGCTTTTAGTTTTAGATTTTCATTGGTGATTAATATGCTGATGACCCCAAGGGCCTTTTTAAGCCTACCTACCTCTGCTTCCCAAGGTGAGAACCAATTCATGTACCTTATATTTGTAAAACAAACACTTTAACCATTATGCCAACATCCAAGGCACAACATTTCACGTTGCAAGGGAAGGCTTGAGCCCTGTAATATTGCTTTTTACAAGTTACCTATAGGTTCATTAGGTGCAGACTTCAATGTTGGACAGCTTTTCAATCTCGCCACACAAACTATGGCTAATGAATAAATCAACTTAACCAAACCAATATCCCGGGATTAGTCTAGAGAATCGAATTAAGAAAAAATTTTGTACAGCAACTAGAAAATTTGTCTTCTCAAAAGCAAGCTTCAAGGCACAATTAAGAATATGAGAACACGCAAGAAACCGAATTTTATTACAAACCTACTGTGGAACTCATCTAGAATGCATCACATGAAGGCAGTATTTAAGTAACAATAAAAAAATGAACAAAATTGCATTCTGCTAAAAATAGTGTCATGCTGATCAGGACACAATGCATAGAAAATGAACAAATGTTTTTCAGAACTAGAACCACATTTACTGAATCATCACTCAATAGGCAATCATACATTTATATATAAACAAACCATACTGACATTTTCAGGTACAAACATCACATATAATCTTCTATACAGTCATTGTCAGTTGAACATTATATAGTTCATTCAATTCATGCCTTTCTTTAAACCTCACTCCTTCTCCAAAACATTATTCTGCATGTTTTGTTCCCACAAATACCATTTTTCTATGTAATTTGCTCTCACCCATTTCTAAAGATCCCACTTCCAGTTCTTTTACTTCTGTTACTACAGTCACTACTTCTAGTATGGCTGGTTTAGACTTTAATTTCCATTTTCTAGCAATTGTTTTTGGCAGCCTCCAGAATAAAACTCAGCAAGTTAAATCCAGCAAGACCTTACTACATCTACACAATTCCAATTATGTATCACAGCTCAAAAAATAATTTCCTTAGTTACACAAATTTGCTCACCCAGGATTTCTGACAGAGTGGTTTGTATGGAATTTTTTAAATCTGCCAACTCATTACACTCACAAAAAGTATGTTCCCAATTATCTCTTTCTTCACCATGACATTTGCTGTCTACCTGAGGAAACATTTTTTGAAGTCTGCTTGGGGTATAAAAGTATCTATGCAAAATACTGGCAAGAAAACATTCTAAATCTTCTAGACTTTGTTGCATATTTGGGAGCCATACATATACCCTCCCATTAGTTCTTAATCTCTCTTCCTAATCCTTTCTAACCTCCTCCAAGTCCTGTAGTTATCATGCAACATCTTATATGCCTTATTAATCACCAATTTTTTAACAAGAGCTTCTGTTCTAGATTGCACTAAAAAGTCTACCAGTGCTTGACTTACATTTAGGATCCCCCTATTCCTTTCTCTTTGCCTATATCAGTCCTTGATGGAGAAGGAAATCTCTAGCCTGCATTCCAAATGAATTCTTGACCTATTGCCACTCTATCATTCCCTCTTCAATTATTTGTTCTCAACATCTTGGTTCCTTTGCTAGTTTTCTGCAGTAAATTCCAGTCCCCTCTTACTTATTAAACTGCAGTTCTTCCTACAGGCAGACTCTTTCTCCATTCCAGTGCTGGCTTAGCTCTTAAAAATACTTTCGCTACTTTATGAACAAAATATTCTGTAGAGTAACTGTTATTCTCCTTCAGGATTTGCAACCAAAATCACAGTCTCTACTTATTTCTTGAGCTTCCCCCCATTTTCATCATCCCTTTCCACTTCGAATTACAGCTTTTTAATTTTGCTATGTACATGAGCCTTGACTGTGTAGCTCTGAAATACCTCTTCAAATCAGGTAATCCCAAACCACTTTGTTCTACTGGAAGGATCAACTTATCCCAAAAATCCTTTAACTCTATTAATTGCTATCCACAACTTCTCCTCTGTCAGATAAAAATATGCCTGCTTTGCGTATAAAAAGGGACTAAACATTTTTACTGCTTGTATCTTGCTATCCATATCCATTGAAAAAAGAGCTGCCAGTTTTTCAGTTTTGGTATTATCCTTTGCTTAGTCTCTTTCCACATATCCTTAGCTACCGTAACGGAATCCTTTTTAACCCAGACTTCCAAGTACTAGATTTTATCAAGTCCCCATAAATGTGGGTATTGCTGAACCAATTCATGTGGGGGTACATGTTTTCAGCTATTGCCTTGTTTCATCTTCATTAATTTGAATCCTGAAAAGATTTTAAACAGTCTCAGAGTGTTCCAAAACACTGAAATGTCCTTTTCTGGTTTTTAGGTACAAAATAGTATCATCTCCAAATATGAATATTTCTCGACTACCAGACCAAGTACATCCTTGTGTTTGAGTCCCTTATTTTCTTTGTCAATGGCTCTACACAGAATTCAAACAACAAAGGGGAAAGAGAACACTCCCGCCTGTTTCCTCAGTTCAAACAGGGCTTATCACAGAGGACCCTCACACTAATTTTCATCTCCGATCCCTCATATAGCTTCCTAATTACTCTTATTACTGTCAGTGAAAGCAAATGCTTCAATTTCCCTACTCAAATTCCCAGCTTATTTTGTTGAATGCTTTCCCTGTATCAAGACCCACAAACAACAGTAGTATTTTCTTACATTCCGCTTCTCTCTGGATTATCACCATTCTATTAATGTTGTCAAATGTTTACCTCCTGCCCACAAAACCACATTGAGCCATATCAGAGAAATACTAAGTCATGGTTTAGAATCAAAATGGGCCTATATGAAGCTAGATCTGAAGCGTCTTAACCACCTTTAGGTATTAAAGCCACCACCTCTATCTTCCACGATGTTGGTGCTTCTCCTCCTTTTAAAATACTGTTAAACAAAACCTTACACATCCTACCACTTTCTTCTCTCCTAGCTTTCAAACTTCCACAGGAATACCATCTATTTCTGGAGACTCCTGTAGATTGGTTATACATCACCATTTTATCTCATCTCCTCCTATCCTTTTAATAGCTGAGTTTCATCTACCTCTATTGTGGACTCAAATATGTTTAAAATGGTTAAGCGCTTTAGTCTTTATTTTAATCAGACTGTGAAAATCTGAAGGGCTGCCAGCCCAGACAAATAGAATTTTATAAATAATTCTATATCATTGCAAACATTAATATGAACCACAGGCTTGTGTAACAAATGTAAGAAAACTGTGTCATGTTCTGAGCTTCATAAATGTAACCACAGTGCACCCTGCTGGACAAAAGTTGATGAGTAAAGCATTTTATGCCTGTTTGATCTCAAGCTAGGAGACAGAATGTCTGGGCTAGGAAATTCCATTGTTCTAAGACAGAGATAATTACTAGGTTTCACATGAAAGTGTATTTTATTGCTGTGGCTTACTTTGCCTTGTAAGTAGAATTTAAAACATAGTTTCTCTTAGAGACGGATAGGAATATAGCCAGATTAGTCTGGCTGTTTTCTATATTTATGTGAGACTATCCTACAATATTGTTTTAAAGTATTTTCCTGTGATCTCTGAACTCTCTATTAGCACTGTGCTGAATTGATGAGTTTTGTCTTGTGCTTTTATTATTTATTATTAAATACTTTTAAACATTTCAATTGTGGCTGTTTTGTGTAGACATAATTTAAACTCTGAGTACTTGAATGTATTTGGTGATACTGTATAAGCCACTCCAATCGCCTTAGCCCTGGGTTACACTTATTATTTGGATAACAGTAATAGCATACAGTGGAACTGGTCACCCTTTGGGAAGGGCCTTATAGTATCTGATAAATAGTGGCTGTTTGCAGTGATTTCTACCTTATAGTCTGGGCATAGCTGGAGAACCTGTGCCAGCCTTCCCAAAGAGTGTCTGTGCATCTGTATATAATTCATATCTGTGTGTGTGTGTGTGTCAGCTACTTGGGCAGGGACATGAAGCACTAGCTGGACAGAGAGGGTGCTGGAGGTTTTGGCTTGACCACTCGGCTGAGATCTGCACCCTACAGCTGTGCCAGTGGGGAGTCTTATTGGGGATCTGGGGAGAAATGAAGAAAGCATCCCCAGACTGATTGTGATCTCTGTGTACTCTTAAGGGAAACTCTACTTTACTGTGTGTGTACTTGTTATCCTCCCAGTGTGGACGCCCTCTCTGGTGTTAGTGGTGAGGATTGAGGCTCCTTGATTACTAGGCCAGTCCACGGGCATCACACAGACATCATTAGAACCAACCAGCAAAGTAACAAAGACATAAATACCTTAAAATGTTCTACACACCTCTAAAACTAACCAATCACAACACTAATAACCCTGTGAAAAAACTTAAAATGCCACTGCCAAAATATTACTAAATTAGATTAAATAGTATTTTAGCAGTGGCTTTTTAAAAGTTTTTTCATGGGGTTGTTTTATTAAAGTGTTGTGATTGGTTAATTTTGGAGGCATGTGGAACACTTAAGGTACTTATAGGTCTTTGTTACTTGGTTGGTTGGTTCTGATGATGTCTGATTAAAATAAAGACAAATGTTCTTAACCATTTTAAACACATTAAATTTTTGAGTCCACAAGTTTTAGTTTTTGGTACAGTTTTTTGAAACCTCCAACCTTGGCATATTTTATTTTAGCTGTGGCTTTTTAAGTTTTTTCGCGGGGTTGTTTAAAGCATTGTGATTGGTTAGTTTTGGAGGTGCGTGGAACATTTAAGGTATTTACAGGTCTTTGTTTCTTGGTTGGTTGGTGCTGATGTCTGATTAAAATGGTTAAGCACTTTCATCTTTATTTTAAACCTACTCAATTTGAGTCCACAAGTACATTTTACTGTTTTTTTGTTTTAGTTTTTGTTACAGTTTTTTTAAACCAGTATTGAGCTATTTTCAGTTTTTTTACCTCTAACCTTGGCATATTTTCTTTTATAAACATCTCCATTTGTTATTTTTCTTGATTTCCACATTTTTCTGCATTATACAGATTTTCATAAAATGTTCTAATATTTCTAAAATCTCTAGGATCTGTATTTATTTTCATTGTTATAGGCTCCCTAAACTTGGCAAAAACCCATTCTACTTTCTGTTGTGCTAAAACCTTTTGTGCTGTGGAGTTAAACAGTTGCTTAACAGCAATCTTTCAAAAGCCATGCATATTACCCAAGTAGTCCCTTATTTTCTCTTTAGAACTATGCAGTTGCGCCTCTTCTTGTTCTGCGAGATTCTCCCTCTTCTGAAATTACTTTCACCTTTATCAGTCCCTCTAAATAATTCTTGTAATTTTGTAACTGTATCTCCTTTTCTTTTATTTCTACTCTATTTTTAAACTCCACTTTCATTTTACCCAACTCCCCAGCTATATTTTCTGAAGAAATTTCTATCTTCTCTATTAACTCCCAAAGAATTTCCACGAACCATTCCTTAAATTCCTCTCTTTTTAACAGATAGGTAGGAAAATGCCAGTCTCTCATTTTTATTTCATTACCATGCAGATTTAGTTATTACAGGAGCATGATCTGAAATAGTTATTGGATGAGTATCAAAACCTTCAAAACCTTCAATTAAATGCACACGCTCCTGTGAAACACAAATTCTGTCTAGTCCAGCCCAGTTTCTGTACCGTGAGGAATATGTAAATTCCTCCAAGCTCCTATTACTGAATTCACTTCTTCTATACAAAATAGTTTCATAAATTTCTTCAAGAATCTACCCTCTTTTGTTATGTTTCTCTTCTAGGACTCCCAGATACATCCTCACTGTTGCAAATCAAATTCCAGTCCCTGCCTATAAGTAATATTCCTTGCTGCAAACTGATTTCTCCTAAAATGTTTTTAAGCTCCACTGTAGCAGTTTTAGGTGGAATATAAATAAATGCCAGATTAATCCTTCTCCCTTTCCAATAGCCCCTTACTACTAGAAATATGCCATTATAGTTTCCCTCTTCTATCACTACTGGTGTCCCTCTAGCAATTAAAGTACTCCTCTTTTCCTTTGCCCCAAATATTCCTATGAATAACCATCCTAAAATCCTTCTTTAAGAAATTTACATGCTCAGTTCTTTCCAAATGAGTCTCCTGTAGCATAGCTGTTTGCACACTGCACTTTTTAATATAGTTCACTATTCTCTTTATATGTACCTGTGAGACTACTAGCATTCAAAGATAATATGGAAAATGCTGACATTATAAGTTATTATTCCTACCTTTTATGTACAACAGCTTTTTTAAATGTCTAGTTACTGCTTTTGTGCTTAAATGCATACACTAATTGGAGAAAGTTTGACTTTTTTTTATACAGTTGTTTCTGGTCATAACATAACCAGCCATTTTTGTTTTAAAACCATCAAAAAAAACCTCCCCTGAACACCCTATAACCTATTAACTTAATATAAACACACAAAATTATGTGCATCTTCAAATAATGAAGCGTAGCAGTTGTACCAGAATGACAGCCACACTTACAAGCTTGAATTGACCTATAATTAAGGTTATCCATGTTAAGATATATGGCACAGCCTGTGCTTCTACTTAAACTAATAAGCACTGTGTTTCAGTCCTCTCTCAGATGTAGAAAACATTATTGTTTAGTCACAGAAAAAAGTATTATGTTGTTTGCCCTCATCAGACTGCCTCGACAGAAACATGAGAACCAGATACACAGTTGCCTTCAGCTACAAGCTTCTTGTGTTGCACTATGAACATTTATTTGTTAAAGGAAAACTTTTCATTACATTCAATTTTCTTTTATTTACTTATTTGCAATCAACTTGCTGTTGGATCTAGCCATAGGCCTTAATCCATTCATTCCCCTATGCAAAACCCTATGCAAAAGTAAGAAAAAGCATATACATTTTACTTATATCAGGCTCTGATTGCTTTTAAAACCAGTCTTACCTCAGCAACCGATGACTACAGCCTATTATCTTAAACATGTTTTTGTCCAGGATTTCTTCTCTTTTTACACTGATGTGCCTGCATTTCTTAAAACTAAACATGAAGAAAGAAGCAAACAAAGGGCACCTGATTACTTCAGTATCCTTATAACACATAAAAATGACTGAAAGTACTTTATGACATGCAGTACATGTCATGTTTTGTGATTTTCTAGCTCAGCTACATTTCACAAATGTGACTGTTGCTTTATAATCCCACACTTATTCAACAAATGTCCAAGTTGTTGGTTATCTCCTTTGGATCCCCATCTCCCAACTCCAGTCTCTGAATCTTTTCCAACATACTTCCAGTTCCTCTAGTCAACTACAGTGGTACTCTCTATCACTCAAGAATTCACCTTCAAATATTGCAAAAAGGTTTCGCTGGCACAGTCTCTCTATGAACTTTACCATCAGAAGAATACGCAGAGTCCCCCTGCATTCGACAGCCCACCTTCTGGACAAACTTCTGCATCTCTTCGCTAGCATGCTCTGCACCAAAAAATGACAGCCCTCTAGGGAAAAAATACCCAAAGATAGCTGGATACAGCAACTTGAAACTCACACCTGCCTCTCAACATTCCCCAACCACTGGAATAAATTTACTCCTTCCCTGTCTTCCTACTACACAGTGAGCAATCATCCTCCACAATAACACTCCATCTTCAGCTTTTAGTACTTTGTCCTTCTGCCACGGTTTCGTCAGAATCAACTCTTTCTGCCAGTAAGATTGCATCTTTATTACTACAGACATTGGCTGCTTTCTCATGGCCATGTATGAAGCATACACATGATGAGCCCTATCAAGTAACTCCTCCTGCTCTGAAATACCAGTCCAGTTGCATATTTAGCTTTTCATAAAATTAATGCAGTCTGTTCCTTCCAGTTTTTCTGATACAGCAGAAAATCTCTGGTTTTCCCTACACGCTCTGTCCTCTAAATTCTATCATTTTTTTAGACATCTTTTCTTGAGCAGTTTCATACTCTGTCAGCATTTTCTTCATTTTGACCTCTGATTTTTGCAGTTTTATCAGCTCATCTGAATATCTGTTGAGAACCTTTTCTATTTTTTTCCAGTATTTGCTATTCGAATCGATATATTCCTTCAGTGATTCATTTATTTTAATTACGTCTGAGCACATTTGACTTTTTTTCAAGCTCTCTGGAAAGGTTTTCTGACAACTGTTTATGAAAAAGGAAGAAGCAAAAGACTCGTGTATCACCTTAGGTGACTTCAGGTGAAGAGAAAAGGTAGCTCCCTTAGCTTGTGTAATGGTCTCACTCTGCAATAACTGTAATAGCTATAGTAGCACAACACCCTTCCAGCTGATGTATTCCGGTTTAAAGATTTAGCGAGTCCAAGCACAAACTTTAATGTACATCAGAGATGAAATAATAAACATGAAACTGCAAGTTTGATAAATACAAAACTTGTACTGAAGGAACTAACACAGTTAAGGGCTTTCATCCCACCATTCGGGACTTCATCAGAACAGTGTTTGTAAGCATAATCAAAGTATATGAAGACATTTGAAAATAAAACAGCCAATGAGAAATGACTTCCAATAACGTGATACAGAATTCTTAAAGTAAAACTGTCAGTAAAAGTGGAATAATGTGCAAGACTTATGTTCCACGTGAATGTTTTGCTATCTTATCTGTGTTAAAAACACTTCTATTAAAAACAGTTAAAATAATTCTTCAACAAAAAACTGTCCTAAAAATAATTAGTGCTAATACACGTAGAAACTATTAAAAAGACTGAAAAAAAACTATAAACAAAAAATAAAAATCACAAATACCAACCTGGTATGGGTAAGAAAAATATCCAAGTAGTATTACTGAAAAAAAATATTTTATGTAGTGCATCAGTACAAACATACTTTTGTTTCAAAGCTTAGCTGCCCTTATCTTAAGTATAAGAGTAATAGATGTATGTTCCTTGAGACCTGGTAAAGTAACTGAATTTAGTCTCAATTGCTAAAATAGCTCTCTCCTTTCAAGTTCTTCTTCCAATGCCCCTCCTCTGGGTGAATGAGGTACTACCTCAAGTATACCAGAGTAGAATCTAGTGACATTAGAACATACTAGAGAATGTTTACAATGAGTTATTAATGTTTTTCCTTCTGAATTGCATAATTATGCTCGTAAATCCTCCTGCATAGTTGTCTGTCTTGCCTATATAGAAATTATCACATCCATTACAGACCGCAAAGTAAACAACCCCTTTAGTTTCACAATTCCCACTCTCCAATGTGACATCTATGGGGGGGTGCTCCTTTCTGAACCTTGTTCTTGTGTAGAATGTATTTACATTGGTTACAAAAGCCACAGCATTTAGTATCCTTACTTGCACTTCTGGGGACGTCATTTTTTAGGATGTTCTAAAATGGCTTTAATGTTTCTACCTGTTTTATAGACAAATATTGGTGTCTTCCCCCAGGTGTCAAAAATTCCAGGTGTCAAAAATTCAAGGTTACTGTTAAAAATGCACCAGTTTTTCAGTATGATGTTCCTGATTTCCTTTGAATGTGGACCAAAAGGAATCACCATAGAAATGGTGAAGTTAGTGGGAGTTTCTTGCAAACCTCTAGGAGTTAATCCAACCAGTGCATCCTCTGTCCCTAAGAGGGGTATGAATTTTTTACCCCACCCTGTGAACATTTCTTCACCAAGAATTTCTAAGATAGTAAGGGGATAGCCTCTATCCAGAAACATGTGTGTTAATCTGTCCACCTCTTCCTTTAGATGTTGCAAGTCAGAACACATTCTGGCAGCTTGTACTAGTTGCCCTTTAAATATATGTCTTTTTGTGTGTTTAGGATGACTGCTAGTGTATTCCAAATAACGGTTTGAAAATGCTGGTTTTCTATAGACCAAGGAACCAAAACATCCTTTTGATGCATCCTTATACAACATAACAGCCAAATAATTGATTGCATGGCTGCAATGTGTGTGAATTTTAAGAATGTAGTTCTGGAATTAATGTAGGAAATTAATTCTTCCATATCTGAACCCTGATCCTTCCACATGAAGAGGATATCATCCAAAAAATGCAAATATGCATGCCACAATTTGTTAAACTTTGAAGTATAAATTTTTGTTCCCAGCTATACATCACAAGATTAGCATACAAAGGGGCACAGCTTGCAAACATTGCCACCCCTCTTAAAGTTGTTTAAAATATTCCCCCTCAAATGTAATAAAATTGTTGTGTAAAATAATACTCATAATTTCCATTACAAAATTTACAATGGAATTATCTAAAGTGGTCAGTTCAATAATAGCATGATGGAACAAATCCAAGCCTTCCTTGTGTGGAATGGAGGTAAATAAACAGACCACATCAGTTGTAGAAAAGCTGACATTTGGTTCAAAAAAATTCTGTTTTCATCTTCCTCAGAAAGTCCCATGAATCCTTGAGTATGTGCTTAATGGGACATAGGGAATTGTTTAAGATTCTGTCTACAAAACCCCTAAGTGGTATGCAATAGAATTATGTGCTGCCACTATTAAACAATAAGGGGGATCAGAAATGTCCTTAGGGACCTTGGGTATACCAAAAACACAAGGGATAACTGGGTTCTTGTTATTCAAAAATTCAAACAATTCTTCGTTAATAATCCCTTACAACAAAGAATCTTCTAACATGCACTGAATCTTTTTGAATGTAACGTGCATTTCATTTTTGGATAAAATTTCACATTTGTCAAGGTTATAGAGTAAACTGCATATCCTACTAGTGTAATGCATTTTATCCACAATAAGCGTCCCCCCCACCCTTGTCTGGTTTCATAATTCTTAAGGAACTGTCACCCCTTAAAGAATTCAAAAGATTTATTTCTTGTTTGGTCATGTTGTAGCACTTAAGCTTACTTTCTCTAAGTAATTTGTGAATCTCTGTACTACATGTCTTTTCAAAAATAGCTATCATAGGGTGGAGGGGTGGGTTGAATGTACTTTTTCCTTTCAGACTTATTTCTGACGTATTGTATAAGTCTTCGTGGCCTGTTCCCTGTTTTATAAACATTACCTGGAAGTTTAGCTTCCTGGTATAAAGTTTCAATTCAACTAGTGTGTCAGCTATGTCCATTTTAAAAGTAGGTACAAATTTAAATCCTTTTTGAAAGAAGGTGAAGTAAGTCTTGTCAATATTCAAGCTGGTGTAATTAAAAATATTGTATCCCTGGAAAGTACAAACAATGCCATTTTGATAAAACAGTATGTCTGCAGTAGGTGCAGGTTACATTAGTGTAATTTATAGCAATGACCAGGCTTTGGATTTTGATTCTGAATTTCCCCCCACTTAGGAGGTCTGAACATTTTGAAAATCAAGAGAGACAGGGCAATCTTCTACCCAGAACTTAGAGCCTGAAAGGTCAGAGAAACAGGGGAGGGGGGAGAGCTTGCAAGAGAAATTATTAAACAGAGATGGAACATCTGTTGTCCAACCCTCCCCACCATCTTCACCTACTGCAGACATATTTTAAACAACTCAAGAGAAGTGGCGATGGGTGCAAGCTGTACCCCTTTGTATGATAATCTTGTGATGTACAGCTGGGAACAAAAATGCATACTTAATTCAAAGTTTAACAAATTGTGGCATACATATTTTCGTTTTTTGGATGACATTTTCATCCTGTGGAAGGATCAGGGTTCAGATATGGAAGAATTCATTTCCTACTTTAATTCCACAACTACATTCTTAAAATTCAAACACACACACACACCAGTCACACGACCAGTTACTTGGATGCATTGTATAAGGATGCATCAAAAGGATGTTTGGGGGGGCGGAGCCAACATGACCAACTGATAGCAGCAATTTTTCAGAGCTCCAAGAAACTAGTATAAAAACAGGAAATAACTTATTTTATTTTAGTAAAAATACTTAGAATTGATAGATGAAAGTATAAACTATATTATTAGTAACTTTGGTGAACTTAGGAAAGTTTTTTTCATGTCATATTGTAAAGGAGAATATATAATTTGTGGAGATGAGCACTTCAAAGACTTCTCATTCTGACATGGCTTTAAAAAAGCAGCTTGTGACATCTGAGCTACAAGAACTCTCACTAAAAATGGATGATTTTAAGGAGAATTTGCAAAACCTCAAGGAAAATTGTCAGAAACAAACAGATTCTGTCAAGGAACTTGTAGAGCAGCATCAGTCCAGAATACACACTTAGAAGCATCCCTGAGTGATCTTGTTCCCAACAACAATAAAGCAATCTATGTATAAAGCCTACTTAGTTCTCTGTCCAGCCAAACTACCCCAAGAAACCATAATACTGATTTCAAACATTGATGGAGAAACCTGTGCAGCCCAGAGAACTACTACTTGAACCATATTGGTTACATGGTTACCTCAATAAATAACAACTACTACTACTAGACCACATAAACCAAATAAGAAAGAAACAATTTGGATTTGATTCTAATTAATAACGCCACTTACTATACTCCACTTACACTGATAGTCCTGATACACACTCACACATGTGATCAGACAATCAGATGATCAAAAATATATATATATTTAAAAGATGCAGATGCCGTAAAAGATTTTTCAACCCTGATAACTTCCCTACCTAATTACACAAGTTACGTGACTGGTCACCTTTATGAACCAGTTACCTCAATTAAGCATACCTATTTTAACACAAAAAACACAAAAATTCCCATTCAATCTACCCTATCATTCACCACTAAACTAGGATAAGAGCCAAACTGCCCCACAACTAAAACAAAGAAAATGATAGCTACCAAATCTCCATCTGACCATCTCCTCTACAAACAGTTAAGAAATACTACCAAGAAAGACTTAGAGACAAAGAAAAGGATCTTATCTTCACCTTCAACAAACAAAATACATATAAATCTCAAATGGTTTGGTGGTCAACCTAAATAACCTTAAACCAGGACATTCTACTACTCCTCCCCCTGTGGGAAACATCAATACCTCCTCTGATCTGATCCCGATGCAATATAACTACTTTACAGTTTATCTGTAACACTAGCAAACTGACTAACAACACCTACACATGATACCTCACATACTCTCCACCAGCCTCTACTAATGTCTTTTCAACCAACCTGTATCTTCTTCTATCATATATAAAAAAACTAAACAAAACCATCACCATGCACCCATCAGCTGACTGAACACTTCTTAATACTTGCAAATTTGCCATCCATCCTATAAAGCTAATCATATCTAAATATCAGAACTAAAAAATCAACCAAAGGAAAAAGGAAAACTTTTATTTGATAATCTCATATAAGGGGCCAAAGGGGGAATTATCGAATTATCCAATTATCGGCCCCATTCTATCATTAGCTAAGATAATGGAGCTAAGATATACACAAACAATTTCTTAAAACAATTTTCTTACAACCTTTCTTCAAACTGTCTTCTAGCTGACTGTCAACATCACTTTACACCAACTGCCCTTCTGTCACTTGCCCTTCTGTCCCTTAAAAAAAAACAGTAACCTTCTCGAAACTGTAACCTTTATAGATCTATCATCTTGACGGAAGACTGAAGGAAGAAGAAAGCCAGAAAGATTTTCTCATCAAACAAAACTGAGCTGAAGGAGAATATATCTTTTCTTTCCCGAATACCTGGATTTCAGAGATTTTAGATTTAAAGGAGGATCTTCCTTTGGTATTGAAAGGGCTCATAAAGCTTTAGGGACGCCAGTGTCAACATCCTCCTCTACTCCTCCCAGATCAGTAGTTATAAAGTTTCTATCTTATCTGGACAAGGAGTTGGTCATAAAATCTGGCTGGAGGAAAAGTATATTAAAATTTAATCAAAACCTAATTAGATTTGATAATGACTATTCTACCAGGGTTTTGGAACAGAGAAAAAAAGCTTGGCCATTAATAAAACTGTTAAAGCAGAATAACATCAAAACTCAGCTTGTCTTTCCTGCCAGAATAAAAATTCTATACCAGAATGAAATTAGATCATTTAATGCCCTAGAGAAAGCCACTGCCTTTATTAAAAACAATAACATTATTTCCTTACCTGAAGATATGGAATAGGCATCTGCATCTCTGAAGAGAGTTACTGATAAATCTTCTTGGAATGATGTTAAAAAGAAAAAAACAAAATACTTGAGTCAAAGATTGCTGTTCCCACTAAATCTCTCATAGCATCTACTGCAACTGGATTTTAATTTGTTTTATACTTGCTAAATTTTCAAGTAAGGTACGTCATGACACGATTTTTCTTATTGCTTTTTGTTCTCTTTTTGCTTTTCCATTTCATATACAAATTAAATAACTGTTTATGCTTTTAATATATTAAGTATAATATTACTGGTTCATTGAGTGATATAATTGAACAGTAAGCTATCTTTGCTTTTATGACCTTAAGATGACATGCTTTACTTCAAATAATATATAGCCCTTTGCCCTGCTAAATGTTCTTCTGAGTTATTACACAGGCATAGTCACTGCTTAGATAAACTTATGAAAACTGTTTTGGATACATGGGATAACAGGGCATATCTATGATTTAGTATATATTAACTAGTTTCTTTAATATTTATAACTTCTGATTGTTTCAGAATATATATATATTGGTACCTGTGTGAACGAAAAGCTGTTTGCCGGCTTTTGACATAAATTGGGTCTCTCTGACAGTTATATGCTTGTATGTTTTACGGCAGAAGGTTTTTAAATGGTTACAAGTTATGTTTCCTGTAGAGTTTAATGTTAAAGTACTGTTTTCTCTCTCACTGGCATTGAATGTTATTTTACTGTTTGGAAGTATCTGACAGTTAAACTTTGCATTGTTACTGTGAATAAGCGGAATTTGTGATACAGTTAAAGTGAGGTCTGGAAACTACTGTGTAGCGTGCTGGGTGGGAAAATGCCAGTTTGAAATTTAAGAAGTGAAGCGTTCTTACTTAGCTTGTGACATCATACATTCTATGCATGCAGATCAGATTACATTACATCTAATGTGTATATGCAAGCCTAATTGTGAATGTCAAATATCCAATTGGTTAATTTAGCATAGTAGGCTTCTCTTATAAGAATTATGAGCTACACTGTCTGCAAACATATTCATGGTTCCCTTTTATAATAGTGACTATATTTTGTGATCAAATACATACAGAAATTTTATTTTTTCTTGTAAACAGTTCATTATAGCCACTATTTCTAGTGAATATACTGAAGTTTTTTATAAACAGATCTTTATAAATAACTTTCCTATGCAGTTAGCAAGTGTTTCGTATAGGCTTATACATTTGCAGGAAATGCTTATGACTAATGGTAATAACTAAGGATACTCAAACACCATACTAAATCCTAGCAAATATTTGTATGAATAATTTTGATGGAACTATAATTACTTTGCATTTAATATGTGTATTTCCTTACTGTATCCTAGATATTATTTATATT
>NC_056725.1:1168917962-1169117962 GCF_019279795.1 Protopterus annectens | reverse complement strand
TATATATACACATATAGATATAGATATATAGATATAGATATATAGATGTATATTTCTAAAAAAAAAAAAAGAAAATCCTTAAAATCACTTCAAATCTGATGAAATTCATATGGTACCTCTGATGAAATTCATATGGTACCCCAAAAAAAATAGAGTGGCATATTCTCATCATATCAGAAAATGGGAACAAGGGGGGGTTAAACTTCCCAGAGATTGAAACTTATATAAAGGCATCTATAATTAAAATAGTGATGAATTGGATAAATCCTAGATATTCTTCCAATTGGAAACAGTTATACTACATTATACTAATGAATGAAAATTATTCATCAAAGAATGCTTTGGTAACTGAAAAAGATAAGATATGGCACTATTTAAGTTTAAATTTACAGTATAGTATAACAAAACTAACACTAATAAACAATATTTTTGATGTGTTTAGAAAATTCATTAACACAAATTTAGATATAAAACTGTGGCATAGATTTTTAATACCATTTACTATTACAAGGGATTTCCCTGCTAAAACACAGAGAAAGATTTTTGGTTTATGGGAAAATAATAACCTATTTTGTTGATTGCAATGTATTGAAAACCAACCAGCTTTGAACACACAAAGTACATTGTCAACCTATGGCCTATCCCCTAACGACTGGTTGGTTCTTCAGAGTGTCACAGCATACACTTAGGATCTGTATAGAATAATACAAAACTCATCCTTCAAAACCGTACCAAAAATTATAAACTGGATTTTTGGAATTCTATATAATAATATCAATGTTAAGAATGAATTATCATACCTCTATAACAATTTGTCTATAAGACAGCTCCTGAAGATTCTTACTGGCAATACCCAACTAAAGGGTTTCAAGTATCATTATCAATGGAAGATAAAACAAACATTTTATTTTCAGTTAAACTAACTTCTTACTCACAATTCTGGATGATTTTTCATTGGAAATTTCTACACAGATACTGTCTGAAGGGTTCATTTTTGAGAGTTTCTCAGGTGTTAAAAAGAAAGTTATATTGGAGATGCCATCTTTCCACTAATGCTGACTGGTCTTATTTTATGACTGTACTAATATTAAACCATATTGGAATGAGATTGTCAAAACAAATATATCAGGATCGATAGCTTGAAGAAATTTGTTAAAGTCTTCAATTTTATTGAATGTTGTTAATAGCAATAATATGAAGAAAGATGA
Source organism: Protopterus annectens (assembly GCF_019279795.1). Classification (NCBI taxonomy): domain Eukaryota; kingdom Metazoa; phylum Chordata; order Ceratodontiformes; family Protopteridae; genus Protopterus; species Protopterus annectens. The sequence goes on along the minus strand of NC_056725.1, from coordinate 1,169,116,754 downwards.
CCTGTATTTATTGTGGACAATGTTAGCAATAGCTAGAAAATGTATAACTAGAAGACGGAACTCTAATGTAGCACCCACAATGGAGGAATTCCTATCATCACTGAAAAAATGCATACTAATGGAGAAAAGAACTAGAGAGTTAAGAACTTTTCCTAAGCCATTGGTTAATTGTCCATGGAGGAAAGTTTTTAATTTGATTGATACCCTACAGATGGAACCAAATTCTTCCTAACTATCATTGTTTATATATTAACTTATTATTTAACTGCAAATGTTTTTATCTGAATTATTTTTGTCAAGCTGAATGTAAATACTGTAAATAGTTATTGAATGTTATAAATGTATTAAATGATTGTGTTATTTCATCAAAATAAAAATAATTTGAGTAACAAAAGAAAAGGATGATTTGATTCCTTGAGCTATAGAAAACTAACATTTTCAAACGGTTATTTGAAATACACCAACAGTCATCCTAAACGCACAAAAAGACATATTTAAAAGGCAACTGGTACGAGCTGCCAGAATGTGTTCTGATTTGCAACATCTAAAGGAAGAGGTGAGCAGGTTAACACATGTTTCTGGATAGAGGTTATCCCTTTACTATTGTCGAAAGTCTTGGTGAAGAAATTCTCACAGGGCGGGGAAAAAAATTCATACCCCTCTTAGGGACAGAGGATACACTGACTGAATTACCTCCTATAGGTTTGCAAGAACTCCCCACTAACTTCACCAATTCTATAGCGATTCCTTCTGGTCCACATTCAAAGGAAATCAGGAACATCACATTGAAAAACTGGTACATTTTTAAGGATAACCTTGAATTTTTGACATCTGGAAGAGACACTAATATCTGCCTATAAAACAGGTAGAAATATCAAAAACATTTTAGAACATCCTAAAAAAGACCTCCCCAGAAGTACAAGCAAGGGTATTAAATGCTGTGGCTTTTGTAACAAATGGAAATACCTTCTACACAAGAACAATGTTCAGATAGGGGCAGCCCCCACAGACGTCACATTGGAGAGTGGGAACTGTGAAACTAAAGGGATTGTTTACCGTAATGGATGCAATAATTTCTATATAGGCAAGACAGAAAGCCAACTACACAGGAGGATTTACGGCTATAATTACGCAATTCAGAAGAAAAACATTAATAACTCTCCTTGTAAACATTCTCTAGTATGTTCTACTTTCACTAGATTCTACTTTGGTATACTTGAGTTCTACCTCAGAGGAGCATGGAAAGAAGAACTTGAAAGGATAGAGCTGTTTTGGCAATTGAGACTGAATGCAATTACTTTACCAGTTCTCAATGAACATACATCTATTACTCCTATACTTAAGATAAGGGCAGCTAAGCTTTGAAAATAAAAATATGTTTGTACTGATGCACTACATAAATATTTTTTCAGTAGTACTAAAGATTTTTTTCTTACCCATACCAGGTTGGCATTTATATGATTTTATTTTTTGTTTATGCTTTTTTTATCAGTTTTTAATAGTTTCTACATGTATTAGCACAAATTATTTTTAAGCCAGTTTTTTGCTGAACACTGTTTAATAAACGTGTTTTTAACACAGATACGATAGCAAAACACTCATGTAGAACACAAGTCTTGCAGTTTATTCAACTTTTACTGATAGTTTTACTTGAGTTCTGTATTACTTTATTAGGAGTTCTGTATTACTTTATTGGAAGTAATTTCTCATTGACTGTTTTATTTTCAAATGTCTTCATATACTTTGGTTATGCTTACACCCTTCTGATGAAGTCCCGAATGTTGGGATAAAAGTGCTTAACCATTTTTCTTCCTTCAACACAAGTTTTTTTATTTATCAAACTTGCAGTTTCGTGTTTATTATTTCATCGCTGATCTACATTAAAGTTTCTGCTTAGACTCGCTGAGCGTTTAAACCAGATTACATCAGCTGGAAGGGTGTTGTACTACTACAGCTGTTCAGTGTTCAGCTCAGTGTTTTTGCAGTGTGATACCATCACACAAGCTAAGGGAGCTACCTTTTCTCTTAACCTGAAGTCACAAGAGGTACTATGTGAGCCTTTTGCTTCTTCCTAGTTTTGCTCTGGCTGCATGGACACATGCTGGTTTTGAATTTGTAACCGTTTATGAAAGGAAGATAAAGAAACCAATGTGACTGGCTAGAATTTGACCAGCTCTTGCTTAGACATAAATAACAGCAGTGTTGAAATGAGTCATCTTACTTCCCAGCTGACCACTCCCTATGGGACAACTATAGTACGTTACTCTCAGCATGAACTCAGTCATGGCCCCTAGTTGCCAGGATTAAATAAAGCCTTTAAATTGTAGTTGTTTAGTATTGCATTACTAAGTAATCCATACTAAGTGTATCCAAATCACCATAAATATAGAATCTGGTGAAGAGAACTGTGTGAGACTGCTCATCATAACAGGTCTTTAACAGGAAGAGATTCTAGTGTTAGCATAACAAATGGAGGATTTAGTCTCCAGTCATAACCAGCTTATACATTTGAGTCATGGATGCCAAGCACTTCACCTAGAGAACATTCTCTTGCGAGGTGAAAATCTATTTGGATAGCCTCACCAAATTTGTCTGTTGGAGAAATTTACCTCTGTTTAACTGCAGGTTTAATTCAAATCTAACTCCATGCTTAACATCACAGTAATTCACTTACCTTTCGCACCGCAGTGTGATGTGTACAGGATGAAGAAACATTCTAGTTTGTTGCTCGTCTGGTCAGAATAAAACAGATGAATATTCGTTGCTTCTGTTCAAGCAGCTTTATTACACACAAACACATCAGGAATGAGGCTTTGTAACTTAAACTTAAATAAAATTATAAGCAGACTGACTACCACACGCATACATGTTAACACTCTGGCTGTTCTCTCAAAATGACACTGCTGCCTGCACGAGCTCAGTATTTATATGCATGTGCTACATCTGGAAATGCTTTTTAATGGTACATACACACGCTCTGATCTACATCCTCCCTCTTTGAGAAATGATCCATATACGAAATGAAAATACTGAATGACATGCAATTTACATAAATGATCTTTTGACATGCAGTTATACAGAACTAATTATTTGACATGCAGTCATACACAAATCAGACACACACAAAACAATTATGTCCAAGTTGCTGTGTATTTTACACTAGGTCTTAAAATACAACCTGACCGTGTAACATAAAAATCAGAACTAGATCTAGCAACGGGGAGACCATCGTCAAGAAGATCTAGCAACGGGGAGACCATCATCAAGGAATGTTCAACTTTGGAGACATCTGGGACATCATCAGGAACAGGAATGGATATTGCGACATTTTCTTCGGTACGAACATGGTCAGGGTTGCTCTGAGATCTAGAGTCTGTATCACAGGTATGATGCTGCGGTATTGTTTCTGATATAGGAAGAAGATGTCTGCAGTTTCTCCTGCACTCTGTACCCTCAGATAACACTAAATAGGATCTCGGCTCAGCACATATACCTCTCACTTGACCAATCCAAATCAAAGCCTTTCACCGTTTGTATCCTCACTGTCTCTTCTTCTTTTAAATGGACAAAGAAATCTGTTCATTTTATCATATTTGGACTTTTGAGAGGAACGCTCTTTAAAATATTGTACTTTGATTGCTCTGCTGTTTTTAGCAATAGGCACTAACAAACTAGAATTGATAGACAGGGTTGTTCTAGTTTGCCTTGATAGTCTCTGAGCAGGCGAGCCAAGTAGATTGTCACGGGGTATATTTATGAGATTGAGTAAATTCAAGAAGATATCAGTATTGTCATATGCTTTGCCCTCTGTACTGCATGTTCACCCAAGCCGTTTGACTGTGGAAATTCAGAACCGCTAGTAACACAGATAAAGTCCCACTATTTTGCCAATCTGTGAAACAATTTACTGGTAAACTATTGTCAGACATACGTTTGTGTGGACTGCCATGGACTGACAAATGTTTCATCTTAGTAATAACAGCACTCGACGTTCGGTTGGGTAGCAAAAAGATCTCAAACCAGTTCAAATAAGACTTTACCAAAACTAAGTAATATTGACTGTTCCACTCAAATATATGTCACTTGCTACTGTTGACCAAAATAGTTCAGGAATTTGGCTTAGTTGAAGTGGCTTTTTTTGCAAATGTGGCTTAGTACTGTTGCACACTGAACAAGAAGAAAGTACTTGATCAACGTCTTTTGCTAGAGAAGGCCAAAATACTAATTCTCTCACCCTTCTTTTGGTAGGATTGGAACCTGGGTGGCCACAATGCAAAAATCTGTATGCAATCACATTGTAAGGAAGTAGGAACAATAAATTTGTGACCTCTGAAAATTATACCATCTTCCATCAGCATCTCATCTCTGTATGGAAAATAAGGTTGTACTTCTGTGGTGGTGCTGCGGTAGCGCTGTCACTTCACAGTAAGACGTTGTCCCATTTGATGGGAGTACCTTCGTTGAAGGTTGTGCGTCAGGGCTGGCAACTCGGCACGTAAAAATCTACTGCCAATCATTAGCGGACCGGAGTTCCGCTGTGGCGACCCCTAACTGGGAAAAGCCAAAAGACACAACAACTTCTGGTGGTAGACAGGACTGATTCGATGGCGATCCTACACTGATGAAGTGGTTGAGCTTTTGCAAAACTGGATCAGTCTTTGTATGATCTCTTAGCTCATCAAGTCTTGTGGTAGAAAAATGATGCACAAGTCAAAATTCTCTGCATCAAGCTGTTGCATGGTATTTTTGGGTGATCAGGATAAGGTATCAGCCATATAAAGAAGTTTACCTTTTGTATAGATGCTTTTGAAATTGCATTTTTGCAATTTGAGCATCATTCTTTGTAGTCTTGCTGGAGCTGAATGCATAAGCTTCTTTAAAATAGTGACTAGAGGTTGATGGTCAGTTTCTGTCTGGATAGCTCGGCCATAAATATAATCATGGAACTTTGAACATGCAAACACAATTGCCAAAAGTTCCTTTTCAATTTGAGCATACTGCATTTCAGTTTGGGTAAGAGTTCTAGATGCACAGGCAACAGGTCTGCCCTCTTGAAGAATAACTGCACCAAGACTGAACTTTAAAGCATCACAGGAAAGAACTACTGGTTTGTGGACATCACAGTATCTTAATATAGGTAGGTTAGCAAGTTGCTGCTTGAGGTTATCAAATGCTCTCTTTGTTGTTCTAACCATGACCTGGCAAAATTTTTGCATGTCAGCTCTCTTAAAGGCACTGATAACTCACTAAAGTCAGGGATAAATTTGCCCAAATAGTTAACCATACCAAGAAAACGCTGTAGGGCTTGGACATTGTCTGGAGCTGGCATCTCAAGAATGGCAGCTTGTTCAGAAGAATCTAGTCATAAGCCTGTACTGGTAAATACATGACCTACCTAAGTAACTTCTGGTAGTCTGAATTAACATTTCAAAGGATTGAGCTTTAAATTCACTTCACATGCTCCGTCCAGAACTTTCCTGAGGTTTCTGTCATGGTCTGCGTCACTATTACTTCCAACTAGTAAATCATCAACTATTACTGCACACGGGTAGCCTAAAACAATTTGCTCCATTGCATGCTGAAAGACTTCACTGGCAAAATTTATTCTAAAAGGCATCTTGACAAATCTTTATCTACCAAATGGGGTACTGAATATAGTATGTTGTGAAGATTTGCTATCAAGCATTACTTGCCAAAATTAACTCTCTGCATCTAAGACAGAAAAAAAAACAGTGGCATTTGGCATGAGGGTTGCCATCTCCTCGATTGTACGCATAGGATGATGAGGTCTCTAATGCCTTGTTTCAAGTCTCTTGGGTCAATGCATATTCTGAATTCATCTGAGTTTTTCTTACGAGCAGCTACCATGGAGACACCCACTTGGTTGGTTCTGTGACTGGACAAATCACATCTTACTGCACCAATTTGTCTAACTGGACCTTGACTTTGTTTGGCATAGCTATTGGAACTCTCCTTGCTTGTCTGTCCACTGCACTGACCTCTGGGTCTACTTTCATGGAGTAGACAACTGGAAGTTTGCCTAGCTTGCCATCAAACACATCAGCACACGCTGAGAAAATAGTATCACTGAAGCTGGAACTGGGACAAGTGCTTACATGATGGAGTTCTTTGGTAAAAGAAAGTAGCATCATTCTCAAACTGTCTCTGAGACCTAATAATGACTGCACAGGTATACAAACTGCATAAAACTGTTCCCAGACGAATAGCATGAAAGGACTACTGAGCCTTCGGTTTGAATCTTTTCATCTCCACAAGCAACAAGCTTCACACAATTGACCAAATTAGGTTGCTCACCAGCCCTCACTTCAGCAAATGTTTCTGCTGACATTACATTACACTTTGAACCAGTATCTATTTTGAGCTCTACACATTTACTATTGATCAGGACAGTACAAAATACTTCATTCTTTTCCAACAAATCTACTGCATTAACCTCTTTACCGACCACTGACACACCATCTACATAGAAAGTAGGGTTGCAGCTCCCTACATAATCAACTTGTTTTTTTGAGTGACCTTTTTTAATAACGGAAACTTTTGAAAATGGTTAAATTTTTTACACTTGTGGCATTGTTGACCAAATGCTAAGCATTTCTCTCTTTTAGACTTATGGTTGGCTCCACAATTATGACAGTTAACAATAACACTTGACTTGGCTTTTGCTGACTCACTCTTACACTGCACTGAGCATGCCCTTTTACTGAGCTAGTCTTGGAACTTGCTAGAAAGCTATGAATTCTCCTTGCCACATGCACAGGGGTTGCTGCTGCCATGTGCTAAGGCCCGTTTCTTTTTGCCACGTGTTGCATGCTGTCTACGTTTGTTCTAGGGGCTGTGGCTGTTGAAACCATGCCCTTATCACTTGTAAGCATACTTGTGTGCCTTTTTGTGAGCGCATGGATTTGACAAATCTCTATGGCTTTGTTTAATGTGAAATCACTGTCACGAAGCAAAATCTTTCTCATTGCAGCACTACTAACACCACACACAAGCCTGTTCTTTGTTAACTCATCTTTCAAGTCACCAAATCTGCATGTCTTGGCTTTATTTCTTACGTCAGTGATACAAGCTGCACAGGTTTCACCTGGCTTTTGGTATCTTATATAAAATAAGTGCCTCTCTAATGTAACATTTATCTGGGGGTTGCACATTTCTCTAAATTCACGTTTTAAGCACTCAGGGTCCTCCCTGAATTCAGCTGGTACCACAATAAGACAGTTTCCCTTTTACTGCATATACTTCTGGTGCACACACAATGACACTCTCTTTCAATAGCTTCTGACCCAGATAGGTTAAGCAAAATTAATGTCCTTGTATGTGAATCTTTGTCAGAAAAAGCTGCTTGTATGAAAATATCATATTTCTGCTCGAATACTCTCCAATTCACTGCTATACTATGACCAAACACAAGTGGACTTGGTCCGAGAAATGCCTCTACTGTATTAACACACAGTAGTGAAGGTAACTGGAATTATGTACGAACATACACACATGCTAGTACTTGTAACTATGCCCAATATGACAAACTCTTTGAAATAACTGCACTTTGCCAAATAAATCTCAGTAGCACAAGAATACTCGGAAATCACTGTACTTTATAAAACCACTTCTTATCAGTGTAAGAAATACTTCAAAATGACTGTATTTTGCAAATAAACTGTACACAGCAGAAGAAGCTCAGAGTAAGAAACACTTTGAGATGAATGCACTTTGCAAATAAACTGTACACAGCACAAGAACCTTTCAAAATGGTTGAACTTTGCGAAATAACTCTACAGTCTTAAAAAACACTTTGAAATGGCAGCACTCTGCGAATAAATGCACACAGCACAATAAACTTTTCAAAATAGCTGCACTTTGCAATATAACTGTACTTTGCACACAGTACTCAAATAATTGCACCATAATAAAGCACACACTCTGCAAACACTTGGCACAGTCTGAGATTCTTCTAACATCTCTAGTTATGCTTTGAATGGCTTGGGGCAGTGTGAAATAGTTTGTGCCCAAACAGTTTTTTTTGTTTGTTTTTTCTTTTTACTAAAAAACATGCAGTCGCCTTGCCCATTAAGCTTAATTTTGCCATTTTTGTTGTACCTGTTCTTCTTCTTTCAACTTTACCCGGTTAGGGGTCACCACAGCGGATCATCTGTCCGCTCATGATTGGCAGTGGAGTTTTACAGTGTCGAGTTGCCAGCCCGGCACCCAACCTTCCACAGAAGGCACACACACTCACACACACACACCTAGGGTCAACTTAGAGTGTCCAATCCACCTACTGAATGTCTTTGGGATGTGGGAGGAAACCAGAGCACCCGGAGGAAACCCACGCGACCACAGGGAGGACATGCAGACTCCGCACAGAAGGACCCCAGCTGAGAATCGAACCGGAGAACCTCTTGCTGTGAGGTGACAACGCTCACCACTGCACCACCGTGGCCGCCCTATTATTCCCTTTTAATCTCTCATCCTGCTCATTATACTTTTCTTGTGCCCGTTTTACTTTAAACATACTCATTATGCAAACCAAAAATAATTCTGAGCCACATACGAATATCTCTGCTAGTTTTACCAGATATCGTGGTTTCGAACATTTCGTTTAATTAATAATACAGTTTGTGTTTTTACTTGACTAATAATATGTTCTGTGATACTCATTTGATTGTGCCTTATAAATACTCAGTTTAATTTTCTTTGCCAAATAAATTATTTGTGCAGTTTTCTTTACCATTAACTTGTTTCTGGCCCTTTTTCGTTTGTTTGAGCTCCATTTCACTCAACCTGCTTAGTCTGCCTTCACCTTCAACTTCTAATCCTGGTTCTGACACTATGTTGCTCGTCTGGTCAGGATAAAATAAACATTTGTGAGTTCTGTTCAAGCAGTTTTATTACACACAAACAAATCAGGAATGAGGCCTAGTAACTTAAACTTATAAGCAGACTAACTACCACACTCATACATGTTAACACTCTGGCTGTTCTTTCAAAATAGCACTGCTGCCTACACGTGCTCAGTATTTATAGGCATGTGTTACATCTGGAAATGCTTCTTACTTAAAGGTACATACACATGCTCTGATCTACACAGTCTACTTCTGGCTCAACATATTCAGCAGGTTTTAAATACATCCTCCATAAAATTCAATTTTACCACCCGTAAAGTCTCTGAAGTTTAAGTTTTACTTTAGTCCTCTGTAATTTCACAAGAGTGAAAGTATGCAAGTATGTCCACAGACTAATGGGTTTATTAGTGGGAATGTAGAGGGCCTCTTCCAAGCAGAGGCTGAAGAAAAAATATATGGGCATCTTTTAATAGAAAAAAAAAAGTTATTTATTTTTTTAATTAAAATATGCTCCATGTTAGAGTAATGCATACTTACAGAAAAGCATTACTGCACTTAAGCTATCAAGTGCTAGGATACATCTTTTAAGTGCGACTATACATTTCAATAATCTGCTTAGCTGGCATGTAAAAAAGTGCCTGAAAAAGTGAGCTGCTGTAATATAGCTCTCTTGCAAAGGATCACTATTTCTCTGCATAAGGGAAGGAATGTATTATCTTGTTTCCTTGTCTGATGACATGCAATATTACAGCTGTATGAGCTGTCTGTATCAGAGTAGATAATGGATGCAGACAGGTCTTGAAGGGGATCTATGGTGAGTGACTGAGAGTGACCACATCATAGGATCAGAGCAGATTACTAGGCTAATGGCCCTGGGGCCCTTACAAGCCTAGCCAAGAGTTTATCCCCAAAAAAAGAAACCTCAATCGGCACCTTGTCACCCCTGTCAATGAGGGACACAGGTGGAACCCCTGGGACAAACTTGTGGTTTCCCATCCACTCATCAAGGCTGTGCTTGAAAAGGATCAGCGATGTACTTTGTTTGGTGTGCATGGGAAGTTTATTCCAGAGTTGGGGCAGTGGGAGACAAACCTGTCTCTCCAGCAGGTTTTGTTAATGTCGCACATTAGATTTAGGACTTTCAATCGGGTGATGTGCAAGGAATTAGACTTGCAGATATGGACCATCTCTATTAGAGCAGGGTCTGAGATTGCCTTGTAGGTGAGGCACAGATCAGCTATAAGCAATCTGTATGACACAGTAGAGTGACAGTGATTTGAGCCTCTCCACATAGGACAGGTGCTGGAGGCCATGGATTCTCTTTGTGAGGTATTTCTGTGGCCTTTCCAGTTGGTACAGGTGTTTGAATAAGTACATACCAAGTGGGGTGTTATACTCAATTATTGGCATAATGAGAAATGAGTACAAAGAGGTAATAGGTTCATAGGTATGTACTAGGCTATCTGCCCAAGGGCATTTATAAGCCTAGCCAGAATGTGTTGGCTTTTGCCACCCCTTAGATTAGTTCCCAGTGCCTCTGTACACAGCAGAGCCATTAGTTCCCTGTGCCACTGCCCAGCAGAGCCACTGCAGTGATCCCCGGGGTAAATGTTCCGTTTCCCATCCACCCGGCAAGGTTTCTCTTGAAGAGCGTTAGTGAGGGGCTCTGCCTGATGTATACTGGAATCCTGTTCCAAAGCATGGGGAGTCTCTGTCTATTTATCGTTGCGGTGAGGTTTATATCTCTAGAGCGTGTGGCTCTCCGGGATTTGTTTTTTTTAGGTGGAGCATGTCCATCAATTTTGGGTTGGACATGGCCCTATATGTCAGGCAGAGATTACCTCTGAGTAAGCGGTATGCAACCGAGTACAGCTGGAGTTTCTTGAGTCGGGCTGCATAAGGCAATCTGTGAGGCCAGTAATCCTCTTGGTGAGGTGAGGTACTTTTGTGGTCTTTCCAGCTGTTGCAGGTGTCTTGTAAGGTACATCCCAAATGGGGCATTGTATTATATGATGGGTCTAATGAGTGATGAGTAGAGAGGCACAATAACCTCTTTTGTTCAAAATGCAAACCCTTTTGTGATTAGGTGGGCCACACCACATAGAAGGATCCTCTAACCTCCTTGGCAATACGATTATCAAAGGAGAGATTACTATCTACTTGGGTCCCCAGATCCCTTATTACATTTTCTGTATTTAGGGGACTACCCACCTATGTGGTAGTTCGTGGTACTTTGTTTTTTCCAAAGGGGATGACTAATAACCTACTTTTCTCTGGATGCAATCCCTTTACTTATGAAATGAACCAAGTAAAAAGTTTTTCTGACCACTGTCGCTACATGATAATCGAATGTGAGATTGTTGTCAACCTGTGTACCCAGATTTCTCTCACCACAGATTGTGTGCTTAGGGAACTGCCGTTGATGTGGTAATCAGTAGGGGACGTGTTTTTGCCGAATGCTATAATACATATTTTTGCATTTAACTTAATGCCATGACTTTGGCACCAGTCATTTATTGCTGTGAGACCCTCTTGTAGTATGTTAACATTATTTGGGGAGTCAGTGACAGTACCGAACTTACAGTCATCTGCAAACTTGGTCAGCCACAGGCCTTTTGTCTTTGCCTGGACCTCTGAGAAGTAGAGGTCAAACAATAGGGGTCCCAGGACAGATCCCTGGGGAACACCACTAGTGACAGGTCTGCTGTCAGAGGTGGAGGCACCTATTTTGACCTTGTGGATCCCATTGGTGAGCCAGTTGGCCACCCACCTGACAGGGATTTACACCAAGTTGTGTTAGCTTTTCGATGATGCCCAAGAGGGGGATTGTGTCAAAGGCTTTGGCCAAGTCAAGGTAAGCTGTATGTACTGACTTTTCCCTCATCCACTGCCTTGGTGACAGTCTATAAAAAGTCAACCAGGTTCAACAGGCAAGATCTTCCCATTACAAATCCGAACTGGGTGGAGTCAAGTGCTTGGGAACTGCCTCTGTCCTTGTTTACGAGGTCCATAATAATATACTCCATCAGACTTGTCAAGCTAATGGGGTGATAGTTTCCAGGGTCAGTAGTGGCACCACCTTTGTGCAAAGGGATTACAATGGAAGTTCTCCACTCTACTGGAATGAAGTCTGTACTTAGGCTATGGCTGAATAGGATGCTCAATGGTGAGGCTAGTTCTTGCTGGAGATGGTGCAGAATACAGCCTGGGATACTGTCAGGTCTCATGGAAGATGTGTTCTTTGCCTTGAATATGGCCTTTAACACTTCATCTACGGAGATGTGAAGTGTGGAACAAGTATCGGGAATGTCAAATGGGCCTTTGGGGGGAGACAGAGGGTGAAGTCTGCGCTGAAACTATCTACTAGCAGGTTGGCTAAGGCAACAGGATCAGTATAAGTGGTACCATTAAGAACTAATTCGAAACAAACCTGGGCTTTGCCATGGAGGTTCCTAACATAATTGAAAAAGGCTTTACGGTTAGCCTTTGTTTTGAAGGTTAGTTTCAATTCATAATTGGCTTTGGAGGTTTTCACTAATGATCTAATTTGCTTGTTAAGGCCAAGGAGGGAGTTTTCCCAATTGGGAATTTGTGCCTTTTTAGCCCTGGACAACAGTTTCTTCCTTTTGTTGTAAAACCTGTTGATAGAGGATGTCCACCAGACAGGTTTGCATTTCCTTGAGGAGCAGATTTTAGTTCCGCTGGGTATGGCGGAGTCCATGCAGTTGTACAGGTGCTTGTATACTGCACTGGCCTACTGTTTAGCATATTTGTCTGCATCTCTTGAGGGGGGCGGTGGTGTGAAGCTACTGATACCCTCCCTTAAAAGGATGTAGTCAGCTTTTGAGAAGTTTTTAGCCTGGTTACATCGGGGGGGGGGGGGGTTGGATGGGATGGACACTTTAAATGAGACAGACCAATGGTCTGATCTCACCAGGGAAGAACTTATGGCAGTGGTGCAGTGGTCACCCATGTTGGTGAGATCCAAGTCTAGAGTGTTATTGCCCCTTGTAGGGGGATGAGACAAGCTGGTGTAGTGCATTAGAACTGATGAAGTCAAGGAATCATTAGGTGAGTGCATTAGAGCAGGAATTGTTCACCCAATGTATAGTAGGGTAATTCTACGGGGTACCTTGATGGAGCCAAGTAGGTCCAGGTAGGAGGAGTGGGTGTCCCGAGTCATGGAGGGGGTCTATAGCGGACTATAACTTGGATGGTTGTCTTGCCAATTTTCAGTTGCACCTGGAGTAGTTCTAGTGCATCATGCTGGCAAACCAGTCTGGAGGTGTGCTTGTCTTTAATGAAAATAGAAACTCCACAACCCTTAGTCTTCCCGACCTCATTCTGGGGTCGGAATGTGTAGAATGAGGTATAGCCTGGTAAAGCAGGGGTGCTCTCCGCAGCCTTGAACAGAGTTTCCGTGACTGCACAGATGATGGGATCTTCCAGTCAGAGGACAGCCTCCAGTGACTGCATTTGCAGTTTAAGGCTCCTAGCATTAAGCAGCATGACCTTCAATTTGCTTTTTGACAGATTTTTTATGTTGGAAGATTTGTCTTTGGGACATTGCCTTAAAAAGGCACAATGGGGAGGCAAGAGCTTTGGCCAGAATCCTGAATCCCAAGGGTGACAAGAGGAGGCCATCTCTAGCAAAGTACTGCAGCCTGTCAACCATGTCATCCCAGGCACAGAGATATTGGATCCCCTTGGAATGACGCCAGAAACTAAGCCAATTGTTGAAGTCAATTATTTTTTGTTGGCATTGTGGAGGTACGTCAAAAATACTTTTGGTCAAACCACAAAATCCTGAACCCATTTTCATGGAACAAGCTGCACCCCCAATGTTTAATCAACTCCAGGGTATCTCCATATGGTGGTATTCCCTCTTGCAGCAATCTTCACGAGATGATACAGTTTCATCCAGTAAATTTAAAACTGCAATTTTCATACATATTCTAACAGTTATCCTTATGTTATCCTATGATGCAGACTGATTGCAATAATTTTGTAATGCAGCTTCTACGCTCATGGTGACAGCCCAGGTATCCATTTACTTGGGGGGGGGGGGCTGTAAGCTTAGCATTCTGCACTTTCTGACCAATGCATACATAATTAGAGTACTTAAAACCAGGAAGGGGCATACCACTGTCCTTGCTGCTTGCCTTTTATGAAAAAACTGAAATGATTTCACCTACCTTTAGTATGGTAACCCAACAGCACGTCTGTGCAGGACTTTCTGTACTAGCTAACAGGCTACTTTTTTCTGCAAATGGCATTTCTGTTACTGTTTGCAGAGGAAGTTTATTCTCAAACTCAGCATGCCTCTCTCTCCAGATCATTTGCAACCAGGCAACTTGAGTTTTCGATTAGTGGCATGGAAGTTGGAGGGAAAAGGGCATGGATAAAGGAAAACAGTGACATCCTGAGGGAAGGATGTGTCTCTACCTGCCACTTGAGTGACACCTAGCAGTTAGACTAACCCTTGAAGTTTTAGCCTACAAAGCACATACAGCCAAGGTGCCAGGGTGAGCATGAGGGCCAAGACATGCCTGCTCCTCACAGCGTGCAACCCCACCAGAGAAAGTAGGAACTTCTACAGGAAGGGAGGAGAGCCCCCTGGCTCGGGCAGACTGGCCCACTTCCTAATGCCCAATTCTCAAGAGAAATGAATGGGCTGATTAGGCCCAGCTGTCACCCAGGCTGGGGGGTGCCTGGCTCGCATCCCAAGAGAGGACTGAATGGGTCAATTGGGCAAAAGGACAGCCACCGTGCAAACACACAGGAAAGCACAAAAAAGATAATTTGCTATTTTTCTTCTCCATTTTCTGCATGTCAAAAACATATTTCCTTGCATAGGTTACTAGAATCTTTTGAAATACAGGATATTGCTAGGCACACAGGGCAGAATTTTCATTTACACTTTTTTGGTAAGCTGCCTACAAAGATTGTGAAAAGCAGGTTGTGACCAAGTTGTTTGTTAAAAAAATGAATAAGTGAGGTTCTATATTACCAGAATATGACTGTGAATTTTCATGCTGACAAATTTAAGATGTACTTCCAGTACATATGGCACTGATTAAGCTGCACCTGGAATGTGCAGCTAAAACAAAAGGGGATAACTAGAGAAGAAGACAGCATTCCGAAGAGAATCACCAAACGCTAATAGGAACCTGGCATGTGCCGGATGGATGGGAAACTGAAAACTTAATATGCTAGAGTCCATGCACTTGCCAGTAAGCAGTGTGGTAGGGTGGAATTCAAAAGGCAGGAAAGATGGTAAAGAAAGGGGCACAGGTGGCAGCTGAAAGTAGTCAATGCAAGACTGATTCAAGGAAATACTTTGTGTGTGTGTGTATATATATATATATATATATATATATATATATATATATATATATATATATATATATATATATATATATATATATATATATATATGCGTGCATGTGTGCTGTAACACCTGAATGGACTTAGCAGATCACAAGTCTTCTATTACTATGCATCCGACACAGACTTATAAACATGAGTGATTATTTGATTCATAAAAGTGTGTAACATGAAGATTCATTCTACTATTTAGAGGGATGAACCTGGTTAACAAAATTAAGTAAATAGCAGAACTTGGCCTCATCAACTGGTGCTGTTTAACAAAGTTTGCAATTATCTGCTGGCTAGAACTATACCAGAGCAAAGATGAAATCTTTCAGTAAGAACAATGCCACCAACCTGATTATTTCCCCATCTATTACCAGTTGTTAAGATATCTCCTTCGTGAAGTCAAGCAGCTCCCCAGGTAACTCTTCTCCAATAACCTACACTCCTGAAAGGAGAAGCTGTCTGCTTTACGGCCCTATACAATTTTGGTTAGCAGCAGCAACCACAACAATTACAAATTTTATCTTCAAATGCAGGAACACAGAAGTAGTTTGTTGCTTTTCCACTAGACAGGTGAGTATTAAGCTGTCATAAAGAACGAGCACATCACAGTAGTGACATGGGTGCAAAGTCCGAATTAACTACTGCAACATTCATAACATTTTAAGAGTGCCTCTAAACAAGCCTTAAGTATACACCAGCAAGAAGTTAATAAGGATACCAAAACAAGACATTCAGTTATCTCACTTCACTAAAAACAAGCCTTTATATCCAAGACATTAAGCATGAAGTGTAAGCTTAAAGAAAGACTGTACCAAATTCCAAGGATCAGCTGTAAAATATTGCAAAAGCGAGCAACAAAAGTAGATATAGTATAGAACAACGGCCAAGTACAATATCAGAAACCTCTTTTCTAGAATGTCAAGAAATAAAACACGGATAACCATCTAAATGAACAGGATGCCCTCAACAAGGACACATACAATTAAAAAAATGAATGTTCAAGATAAAAGCAGAGTTGGGAGTGTTCCTGACATGGGAGATAAATCCCAGACTATGGTCCAGGCAAACTGGGTTCAATAAGCAACTCAGTTGAGTGTTCACTGATGACGCTTCCTAAAGGAAGGCGTTGTACAAAGAATAGAGTTGCCCTTGAAAGTAGTTGACATGTGGGGGTGAGGAAAGGAAGTGGGTGGGGCATATAAAAAGAAACACCACCTGCCAGACAGCACAGACATCCAAGCCACTAGGACACCTTTAAGATTCATGACCAGCCCCACAAATACTGGAGTAGTCCGGGAGGGATGCGTTAGAAGGACTGGTGGTAGACTCAATGTGGCCAGGCCAGTAGGATCCAGTCCAAGCAGACAAAAAAAAAAAAAAAAAGGTAAAAGGAAAGTTTTACACATTATCTCGATAAAAATCAATGCCTCACTATTACCAACATAATCGGTAATAAACAATAAGGTAAATATCAAATGTCATCTTGAATAACAAATTATAGTCAACCAAGTCAAGCTGCCTTTTTCGAATAACAAAGATGTTCACATAGTTATGTCATTCTGTAAAAGATCCCAAACCTCCACCATAACAAAGCAGTTTAGAAACTTGATGCATAAGAACAGTAAGGGTTTATGAAGATTCATCTTAACTCATTACAGCGGAGTGATGCCTCCAGGTGCTTCTGCAGTTACCTCCTACTGTGCCTCTAGGAGTCAAATATTGCTTGTTCATATTTGCATTAATAGTTTCAAAACCATGCTACATACAAGGTATCACAATATTTTATCTTGAGGCACACATGATATCAAACACAACTGTATTCATATTTGATCTCTACGAGTATTTATTAGAAATGTAAGGTGCTAACTTCATATTTTAAAGGCTCAAGCCACACCCACACGGTTAAAGGTATGCAATCAAAAGAGCTGTATTGGACGGAATGGATTCAACTAGTCTGATAGCACAGTGGTTAGTTTTTCCAATAGCAATCAAAAAGCAATCTAAGTGGCCAAACGGCTAGCCAGGAGGAAAGGGTCTGTGTGCTGTATGGCTGCTTTCCACCAGGTAGCAAACTTAGGTAAAGAAGTGTTGCATTAACAACCTTGTTCTTAATGTTCTTGCTAGCACAGCAGATTGTGTGTGTGTGTGCACGTGTGTGTGCTTGCACACACTTAATACCTGAAACATAAAGGCAGGAGGAGAAACTGGTAGCTGTGTTTACCTGCACATCAGTCCTCCTTCATGGGGGAAAAAAATACCAATGACTGATGGATGTCATCACACCCACTACCACTTTCCAACTAGAAAAAAGCCAGGTCAGACATCTCTCCTCTGGCAGGAAGACTTTTTTGGAAGGACAAAAATGATACAGCTTATGGCCCAAAAAACATAAATTAATGTCCTTCTAATCTCTTATAGGACTTCATCTCAATTAGCCTTTTACTACAACAGGGAATAGTGAACTACAATATAAATGACAACTAGAGTTAATATGCATCAGAAACTCATCCAAAGCCAACAGTGTAAAGTCAAGGAAAATAAAGCATCGCTGCTAGGGGGACGTGCAATCAGCAGAAATGCAAATGCAATTTGGCTGAAATTCAGTACTTTTTCTAGAGGAGGGAACTGATGAAGCCTCCATTCACCGCTGCTCATAATGAAAGTAATACTGAGGTTGGTGTAGGTGTACTTTGGAAATGAGGTAAAATCTTACTGTACAGTATTCTGGCTGTATAGCTTTACATATGTTAATACCAAACTACAGGGAACTGTACATTATATGGCATATATTCCTTCAAATTCAGTTTCAGCAAATTCATGTAGTGTAGAAGACCAGCTACATTTACATAACATTGTGATAAACATGTCAGAAGTGAAAAAATAGGTTATCTTTTCAAGAGTGGGTTTGGAAGTTCAGGAGTATAACTGTCAGTACAAAAATGCATGAAGAATTCACTCCCTGGAAAAAATTAGGGCAAAACAAGAAACCTCAGATCCAAAAATGTAATTTATTCCCCAAGGCATGTTGAAGAGCTGACATACTTGAAAAGGCAAACCGTGTTACATTTTTGTTTCTTACTGGATAAGACACTGTTAAGGAACAACTGCAATTAAAAAGTTGTTCCCAAATTATTCTGAGCCTATGAAGAATAAGAAGTTATGTACTCACCATAACGTTCCATCTGAGTAGGTGGCTTCATTTGTCTGCAACCTGTGGGTCTTGGAATCGATAACGGATCCGAGCCGGCAACTATTTATACAGCTATGGATCCGAGCTCCTAGCTCCTCCCCTCACCCATAATCCCCTGCCAACCCCAAATGACCTCAGATCAAGTTTGCCCTCCTATATACCTGAAAAGGTATCCCAACAGGAAAAGGCAGGAATAATACCACTATCTAACTCTTCTGAAGGCCAGGGGGAAGGAGAGGGGGATTGTTACAGACAAATGAAACCACCTACTCAGATGGAAGGTTATGGTGAGTGCATAACTTCTTAATCTGGAGTAGGGACTTCATTTGTCAGCAACCTGTGGGACAGAGTCCCCAGCTACCTGAATCTTGGGCGGCCATCATGGAAGGATGTTCCGGAGCACTGCGGAGCCAAAGGATGCTCTCCCTCTGGAAATGACGTCCAGTTTGTAGTGGTTAATAAAAGTATGAGATGAGGCCCAAGTGGCTGCTGAGCAAATATCATCCAAGGGGACTTAGATCTGAATGCAGTAGAAGTAGATATGGAGCGAGTGGAATGTGCATGAACCCTTTGAGGTGCGGGCCTCCCAGAAGCCTCATAAGCTAGAAGGATACATTGGGAAATCCAGTGTGATAAGGTGACCTTAGAAATGGCTTTACCTAAATTGAATTTGGCAAAGGAAATGAACAGCTGATCAGATTGTCTGTGACCAGCAGTCCTATGAATATAGAAACGCAGCTGCCTGTGCACATCTAATGAACGCAGCTTGTATTCTCCTTTATTTTGATAATTTAGGGAAGAAAACAGGAAGATTAATGGACTGATTGATATTGGTTTCTGAGCCCACCTTAGGTAGAAAGGATGGATTGGTCCTGAGGTACACTCTATCCTGATGAAAAACCAAGTAAGGGGGTTTTATAGAAAGAGCTTGAAGTTCCGAAACTCTTTTCGCAAAAGTGATGGCTACCAGGAATGCTGTTTTCCAAGACAGGTATTTAAGATCAGCCGAGGCAGCTGGTTCAAAGGGAGAAGCAGTCAAGGCCTGAAGAACTAGCGATAGGTCCCAAGGGAGTATGGCTTCTTTGATAGGGGGCCTGAGCAGAAAAGTACCCTTGAGGAAGGTTTTACATAGTTTAGTTGACATCAAAGGACCTGTCTCGTGTCCTACATGGTAATGGGAGATGGCTGCCAATTGTACCTTGACTGTCGAACAGCTAGCCCCTTGCTGAAAAAGCCCGCTAAGGAAGTCCAAAACGGACGTTAGCGGAGCAGTGAAGGGGTCCAGATTATGATGTTCCGCCCAGATGGAGAAGCACTTCCATTTACTGCGGTAAATCTTCCTGGTGGAAGGTTTATGCGCTGCCACCAAGATGGCTTTGACTGGTGAAGAGATACCGGGAGTCCTGATTAAGAGTGGAACTGGAGCAGCCAAGCTGTCAGCTTCAGGTTGTCCAGATTCGGGGTCGGTACGCCTGATGGGTGGGAGATCAGATCCAGGCTGGGATCCAGAATCCAGGAAGGACTCACCAAGTGAGACCAGAGGTAAGGGAACCAAGTTTGTCGAGGCCAGAATGGGGCAATGAGGATCATTTTGCTCCCCAACCGAGAGGCTTTCTGTAACATCTTTAGCATTAGGGGTAGAGGAGGATAGGCATAAAGTAGAAAGGGCGGCCAAGCATGCACTAGAGTGTCTCTCGGGGCTTCCCCTGGTGGGGGAATCAGGGCGAAGAAGCTGTCGCATTTCGTATTTGAGGGAGAGGCAAAAAGATCGCAGCAGGGTTGCCCCCATTTTGCAATAATCTGCTTCGCTACTCGGGAGTTGAGAGACCACTCATAAGGGGAAAGAATAGTGCGGCTGAGTTTGTCCACCAGAATGTTGGACCATCCCGGAATGTGCGTTGCGATCAGAAAGTGGTTGGTGGAGATCGTCCATTCCCACACTCTCATGGCCTCTCGGCAGAGAGGATAAGACCTGGTTCCCCCCTGTTTGTTGATATACCAGACAACTGACATGTTGTCCGTCTGTATCGCAATAGTTCCTACAGGAAGAAGGTTGTGAAGTACTTGCAATGCCAACAGCACTGCCCTCATCCCCAGAACATTGATATGCAGGGAGATCTCTGTGTCGTTCCATGTGCCTTGGACTGTTCTGCCTGAGCAATGCCCCCCCCACCCGAGGCGAGAAGCGTCCGTGGTCACCGTGACGAGAGGAGGTGGAGTGCAGAAGGGGCGACTTGTATGGAGGTCTGGGGAATGAAGCCACCATAACAGGGCCCTCCTGCAAGCCTTGCTGATAGAGACAGGGTGATTGAGAGGAAGAAGCTGAAAGGACCATTGTACTTGAAGGGTCCACTGTAGTACCCTCATGTTTAGGCGAGCACATGGAAGGAGTGTAATTGCCGCTGCCATAGAGCCCAGTGCCCTCAGGACCAATTCCGTGGCTGGAGCTTCTGATTGGAGGATGGCCCGCACATGTAAACTCAGATTCTGTAGTCGTTCCGAAGTGAGGTAGGCTCGCAGACTTCTCGTATCTAATCTGGCCCCTATGAAGTCTATCACTTGTGTCGGAGCAAGGGAGGATTTGTCCATATTGATCGTGATGCCTAAATGGGGGGCTAGGCGAAAAAAAAAATTCTGGCTGAGCAGAGTAGAGGCCTTGTTGGGGCGGTCAGGAGCCAGTCATCCAGGTACGGGAAGACCTGCATTCCCTGAAGTCTCAGGTGGGCCGCTATTACTGCTAAAACATTGGTGAACACCCTGGGGGCTGTGGTGAGGCCAAAGGGAAGGACCCTGAACTGATAGCGGCTTGCTCCCAGCCGGAAGCGGAGAAACCTCCTGGATCGTCTGTCCATTAAGATGTGGTAGTATGCATCCTTGAGGTCTATTGAGCACATCCAGTCATTCTCCCGCAACAGGGGGAGAATGGATTGAAGAGTGACCATTTGGAATTTCTCCTTGGTTACCGACGGGTTCAAGAGGGAAAGGTCTAGAATTGGTCTCAGGTCCTCCATCTTTTTTGGCACCAGAAAGAACCTGGAGTAAAATCCTAATCTGAGTTGGTCTGGGGGGATGGGTTGGATGGCCCTTTTTTCTAGCAGCTGCTGGATTTCTGCGGCTGCAGCCTCCCTCTGACCGGGTGGTACATCGGGGAGGTTCTTGAGTCTGGGAACATGAAGCATAGGGATTTTGTAACCTCTGGAAATAATCCGAAGCACCCAGCGGTCTGACGTGATGGACTCCCATGCCGCCAGGTGCCTCAAGCACCCCCCGACTGCCTCCAGAGTGGAGCAGTCGGGCAACCCTTCAGGGCTGTTGCGTGGGCTGATCAGAGAAGGATTCTCTGGACCCAAAATTTCTTGGTGCCCCTCTGCCTCTAGGGCGGCGTCCTCCCTGTCCTCCTCTGCCACGGAAGGACTGGTTGTCCGGAGCAGATTAGGAATGTTGCGATTTCCAGAACCACATCATCTTCTGTCCCTTTTGGTTCTTGGAAAAGGACCTCTGGGGAGCAGAGAAGCGGACTCCGATGGCAGACCACATCTTCCCGTCCTTCTCGCTCTGAACAAGTGTCTCACAAACGGTCTTGCCAAACAAAGCATAACCATCAAAGGGGGCATTCGCAAAGGACGCCTTGAAGGGCTCCATGAAGTCACAATGTTGAAGCCAGGCCTGGCGTCGCATAACTAGGCCCGCTCCGCTAGCTCTAGCGGCTCCCTCAGTTGCGTGAGACAACAGCCACATAGAGGTATTAGAAACAGCTCTCAGAGTGGCCATACGAGTGGAGTACAATTGCTTGTCCTCCGCCGACATGGACTCTGGGGGGGAAGCAGCGTATTCTTTAGTAAGATCCCACTGCATCCTGATGACATGTGCCATGTAGTTCAGAGACCTTACTGAGAAGGTCGCTGAACTGAATACCCACTTCCAAAGGCGATCCATCAAGCGAGACTCCTTGCTCAGAGGATGGACCGAGGGACTCTCCTGAGCTAGTTCCCTCTTAGTAGCTGCCGCCATCAACATGGCATCTACAGGGGGACCCTTGCTCCAGTGGGGCCGGTCTGCGGGGGGCTCAAAATCCTATCCGGGCGCTTGGGAATAGGCTCCACAGTGTCCGGCTCCTTCCACGCCCTGGTGGTCACAAGGTCCACCAGGGGGTCGGCCGGAGGGGACACCCAAGAGGTAGACAGGCCTGCTTCGAATGCCTCCAGGAAGACAGACCCGTCGGAGGAAGCCTGAGCATTTCCATGATTTCTCCAAAGGAGACATCCTCAGGGGGTGACCTTGGGGAGCCTTCCCCTTCATCCAAGTCCATGTCCTCTGTTAAGGACTCAGGGGAGTCCACGTGCCTCCTCTTACACTTATGCTTGCGAGGCACTTCCTCGGGGGGGGGGAGGATGTCCGAGGAGGTCTCACCAGCAATGTCCTGTTCCAAAGAAACAATCTGGGACATCGAAGCAGGCTGTCCCTGTGGCCGAGTGATGGAAGCCTGACCCAGCAGAGAGAGAGTGCAGGGCGGAGCTGAGACAAGGGCCAGAGGTCTGGATGCTCTCGACAGAGCCCTCTCCACTACATCGAAGGCCGAGGGGGAGCTGCTCTCCCTGGGCTCCGAGAGCCGACTCCCACTCGGATCCGATGAAGGGATCGGAACCGGCGCCGAGACCGTCGGATCCAAGGGACCAGTGTGCTCTGACCTGGATGGAGCCGAAGGCACACTGAATCCCTCGGATCCGAAGCTCGGGCCACGGCTCCGAGAGGTCGGATCCGACGATGGAACCAACAGACTCGAGGGTAGGGTCGGATCCGAATTACCCAGTACTGTCGGCGCTGACCCACCCCCAGCTCCAACGCTGCCCGGCTCCAAGCGCTCTGAACCCGGAAAGCGGGTCGGAGAAGGAGCTATCGGAGCAAAAAAGGGTGTCAGCTCCCCCCCAAAGGGGGGGGGGGAGGCAGGAGCACTCCCATCTGCAGCTGGGCCTGGATGAACCTTCTCATCATCCGGTCCAAGTCTGCATCACACAGGCTGTAGGTGGATCTCAACGAGGCAGGCCTGGAGTGCCGCCTCAACGGAGATCGGGTCTCCTCCTCCTCCGATCCCGGGGAGAAGCAAGGTGATTGGAGCCGAGGAGGAGGAGACCTGGAAGCCATGGAGGGAGAAGCCCGCTTAGCTGGGGGGCCGAAGCGGAGGCCTCGGCCTGCCGCTTGTGGTGCTTCTCCCTCCGTTTCTCCCTCGTGGCCTCCCTGTCCTCCGGCGCTTTAGTGGGAGTTTTAATCCCGGCCTGAGAAAGGGGGGCAGGAGTGGCCACCACCACAGGCTGGGGAGGTGCCACGGGAGTAGCGGAGGCCGAAGCCAACTCCGGGGGCAAAAGTCCCGCCAGGACCAGCTTCGACCTCCGCTCTTTCAGTGCCCTGGGGTTGGACCCTGCACAAATCGTGCATCCTGAGGACAGGTGTTCAACCGCAAGGCACCGAACACACCGAGTGTGGCCATCCGCTGGGGAGAGCTTATGGCCACACTCGGTGCATTTAGAAAAAATAGGCTTTGGGGCCTCAGACATGTCCCAAACTAAGAAACACTACTCAAGCCCACAAGGCCCCAAATGCAAACACACACAATCACACACTAACGACCAGCGAGGGGAGGGTACTAAAAAATTTTCAAAAAAAAGGACTAAAGGGAAGCCTAATACACACACACTAATTACAGACAGAAAAAAAGAGGCTAAAGAGATAAAATAGCAACACTTATCTCAAAATCGCCAGGAGCTCAAAATCCATCTGACACACTCTAGAGCAGCAAACTAGATCTGAGGTCATTTGGGGTTGGCAGGGGATTATGGGTGAGGGGAGGAGCTTGGATCCATAGCTGTATAAATAGTTGCCGGCTCGGATCCGATATCGGATCCAAGACCCACAGGTTGCTGACAAATGAAGCCCCTACTCCAGATCTTGCCATTTGTTCCTCACAATGTCCTAAAGTCCCCCACATACCATAGATGCTTATGTCAATCAGCTGAAAAATAATGTTTTAAGACTGACTTTGGCATGTAACACAATTCATAGGTAAGAAACAGAACACCCTGTAGAAAAAAATTATGAAACAAGGAGTAGATTTTTTAAAAGAAGCAGATCTAACTAGCGGCATTGAATGTGGTTACATGTTAACTGCACACTGAAGAACTACTCACTTGTGTGTTTAAGCACACTGGAATGCACACCCATGATCACTAAATGTATTCCTTAATGTCACTGACCACAGAGGTAGCATGTATAGACCAGAAATCTGGGGGAAGAGCTCCAATAATAGTGTGTAAGGGGGGGGTGGGAATGCCGCTATATTGCCTTTCTTAGTATCTGCTTTGATGTACAGTAATTCCTAAGCAAGCAGTTGGCATCAAGTACGACACTCAAAATAACAGCATTCAAGTTTGCATACTGCATCTGAGCAGACTATATCAAAGTTGTAGATGTACAACTCAAATTTCAGATTTTGTTTAGAAAAAAAATACAGCTGAACAAAGAAGAAATTTGATTTTTAAATAAAGTTTAAAAGGATTAAGTTGTTGTTGTTTGTCTTTTCGGAATTTCCCGGTTAGGGGTCAACACAGCGGAACTCTGGTCCGCTAATGATTGGCAGTAGATTTTTATGGTGCCGAGTTGCCAGCCCAATGCCCAACCTTCAGCGAAGGCATGCTCATTCACGCATGTCTTTCGAACGCCACTCAACTGCGGGGAGGACATGCAGACTCCACACAGAAGGCACTCCAGCCGAGAATCGAACAGGAGAACCTCTTGTTGTGAGGCAACAATGTTACCGCTGCACCACCGTGGCGGCTCTTTTAAAAGGATTAAGTGAGGGAATGGAAATAAGCAAGATAAAATGTAAATTAAATAAGAGAGAAAAATGAAGTGAGAATGCACTGCAACAACAATGGTGACTGTAGTCCAAGAAAACAAGTTGCAACCAAAATTCAACTTCCATGCAACAAGTGTGATTATAAGCATGAGAGGAAGCACTGTCTTAATTTTAATCTAATTTGCTGTATCAAAGGTAGAAGGGCTTACTTTGCAAACATCTATAAAAGAAAAATGGTTTAGAAGAATTTCTGTATTAGATACAAACATGAAATATTTTTGCACTAAAAAAGCTATGCTGGATACTATTAAAAGGAAAAGAACTGCTATAGTAAAGTCTGGAAATGCATGTCATTGACACAAGAATAAAAGTCAGACCACTGCCAAAAAATGCTGACAAAAGCAAAGTGCTGAATTTAAACCAGGCACATTTGCAGAGAGCTTTTAACACAAGAAAGGCCTAAGGTTTATGCTCAAGTAAAGTCGGTGGATCAAAAGTTACCAACATACAAATAAGTGCAAGATCACATTTCCATCTACAGCCCTTACATAAGTAAATAATATTTCACGGCTGTTTGGTTGATGAGAAGAGAATCTTGATAAAATTAATTCACAATGTGAAAACACAGATTAAATGCTAACATGAGTAGTCAAAGACTGGTAAACATACTAAATACTACTGCATACCCATAGAAATGACATCTTCCATGACTATTCTGATTTAACTACAGGCTTAAGTTAACTATTTGGTGAATATCACCAAAAAATCCTGATTCTGCTACAACAGTACCTGCTACCAAGGATAGTACCATTAGTTCACCAGGAGTAAAGACTAGTTGGAGAGAAATCAAACTTAGGTGACATTAAAAAGTAGACAAATCTAAAAGAATGGGTAAACAGTATGGCTACTGTTATAAAGCATGAACAAATTCACATTTAAACTGATCTGCAAGACCTACAGCTTACAGTTCATAACCATGTCAAAATCTATGTGCTCATCTGTATGAGATACAAACCACTGAAATTGACAAATAAGGCAAGATGAAGAAAGCTCCAAATTAGGTGCTTTAAAACATGCACGATAAGGAATGTAGAATTCCTCAGACTTGCATTTTAGCAATAACTCACATTCAGGCATTCATAGAGCTGGTGTGGTCTGATCGCAAGGGGTGAAACCCCAGAGATCAAACAAAGACTGATGTTGGTAAATCCTGCCATTAATCATGCCTGAATCTGAATTATTGCTACTATGCAATGACATTTAAGAAAAAACTTTGCCTACCTTTTCTAAATAATGTCACTGTACAAATGGACTACAGTCCTTTTCTGATTTTTATAGCATGTAGGAGACTTTAAAGCAATGTACTGTGCACAGGCTGGTTACAAATTCCTATGTTTGAAGAGGACACCACTCTTTTTTTTCAGAACTTTAATGAGTTTTCGAGAAGGCTCACTCTTACCAGTGACTGGAAATGAATATCCTACAGAGTAGCTGACAAAAAAAAATCTGATTTTCCAATGGAAAAAAAATACCATAATGATTATGGAATGAACAACATCCATATTATTGGCAGCCTGCAGTGCAAACAGCAGTTAGGAATAGGGCAGATATCACAAATCCAGCTGCTGTACACCTTTATTTAGCAGCCTGACTTATTCATGTGGGTAATGCTCCATTTAACATGGGCATGCAGATTGCTATATCCAATCACAGTGCAAGTTTCAGAAAATAAATTACCTTTAAATCAGACAACTGGAATTTCATCAGCAACAGATACATTCCAAACAGTTGTTGCACAAACAAGTGAAGGATTGGAAATAAGTACTACAAATGTAATTACTGATCTAACAGCAGGGAGTCAGGCACAGCAACAGTACGACAAGCAACTGCTACAGCTTCTTAAAGACAGTATAATTTAAAGTTCCCTAGTAGCAAATGTGGAATAAGAGTGACAAGCCAGAAATACAAGACATGTATTCAGTCATCAGAAGGAATTAAGTCTGATGCAGAAAAAGTGCAAATACCAAAAGATAAGTAGTCATTACAGAGGTATCTTGTAAATTCTGTGCCCAATATGGTTGGGATATCACCACAGTGGGCCTACCTAAAAACATCAGAAGCCCACAATATCAAAGACCAAATCATTTAGATGAAAGCATCAAAACCTCACTTAAACGAACAACTGAACTGGCAAAACCATTCCCACGGTAAGTATCATGTTGCCCAACAAGGTGGAATTTGTCCTTTTCCCAACTGTAGTGTGATCTTGGAGTTTGTATATTTAGTTGGGGATGGTAGAGTTTCATTTAAATTAGTTGTGGTATAAGTGGTTACTTACCCTAGGATTAAATTCAATGATCCGGTCATTCGCTGCTGAAGTGAGGTTTCGATGCTTTCGTCTTGATGACTTGGTCTTCGATACTGTGGGCTTTCAATGGTTTGTAGTAGACCCCACCAAAACAGCCTACACCCAAAGTCTAATCAAACAAAAAGGACACGAGGGGAAAAAAACACCAACAAGGCAGACATCTGACAAAAGTTGCAGGGATGAAAATTCAACAGTAGAACAAAAGGTTTTACTGAAATACACAGATTGTTGAGAAAAAACACCACTACATGGCAAATAAAAAAAAAACAACCAACAAACGTCTTGGTTGTATGGAAGAAAAAAAAAACAAACAAAACTTGGGAGCTTTTGTTCTTGTTTTAATGTAAGAACTTCTTCAGGAAACATACAGTCAAACAATGAATGCTTAAAAACAGTAAACTACCAATCAGATGAAAAATACCAAAAATGACAACTTCCTAGCAGTACCACTTCAAAACACATTTAATATTTAAATTATCATTTAAACCAGGAAGTGCATCTAAATTTAAAAATAATTGCCTTTTAAGTTCTCTGACCTCTAAAAAAAACATTACTACCACCAAACAAGTCACACATACTTTCTAAAACTAGAAATTTAAACGGAGTGAACTTAGTACAGATGATGTGATTAACTAAAGCGTTCTTGAGGTCATGGTTCTTGATTGCTAAATAATGTTTTTATACAATCTGATAACTATCTTGCCAGCATAAAAACAAAAGCAAGCCTCACACAAACCTAAGTAAACATTGGTTATTGCATAGTTAAAATGGCTGAAACGTCCATAAAAATTAACAAAATTGCAATCAAAATTGGTGTGCAATTCAAAGTAAAAAGCTGTCTAATGTTTTGGGTAACAACTCATGTTTTTGTTACAAAAAACAAGATTTTTTTAATTGAGTCCAATAGTTGTTTTTTGTTGTATAGGACCACCAATAACAACAAAAATTAAGGACTGTATATAAATGTGTCAGTTGCAGTATTTGCATGTATATTTATGTCTGCACTTGCTATTCTTTTAAACATTGCAATTGTGTTAATTTTTATGGGCATTTTAACTGAAAAATCAATGTTGTTTACTTAGGTTTTTGAGAGTCTTGATTTTGTTTTTATGTTGACAAGGCTACTAGGTTATCTGATCGTATAAAAAAACATTATCTGGGGATCAGGAACAGTGATCACAAGAACACTCTAGCTAAACATAGCATCACCTGTACCAAGTTCACTTTGTTTAAATTTATAGTTTTAGAACATGTGTGACTTTGTTGGGGATATTAATGCTTTTTTAGAAATCAGAGAACTTAAATGGCAATAGTTTATAAATTCAGACACACTTCCTGCTTAAATAATAATTTAAATATTAAATGCGTTTTGAAGTGGTACAGTCAGTTTTAGTATTTTTCATCTGATTTGTAGTTCATTTTAAAAACATTTGTTGCTTGACTGTATGTTTTCTGAAGTTCTTACATTAAAATAAAACGAAAGTGCTAAACTATTTGTTCAGCTGTTTTTTCTTCGTTACAACTGACACGTTTATTAGTTTATTTTGTCAGTTTATTTTGTCAGTTCTTTTTTTTAACATGGCAAATACAACCTAGGATCATGTTTTCCTGATGAAGTGAGAAGCATGGCACAGAAGATCTGGAGAGTTAGACATATGTAATGGATGATAGGATGGCTGAATCGCAATTAGTCCACTGTAAAGACCTCTTTTTGCATGACTAAGTTTGCTTTCCCATATAACATCAAAAAGATGTTAATCTTGTTACAAAATGGTCAAATAAAAAAAAAAATTGCAAGATACATGCCTAGGCTAAAACGTTCCAGTTTTAATAAATGTGCATTCTTAAAACTCATTTTATACGTATGCCAAAACTACGCCCATTCTCTCTCTACTTTCTTTAAAATGAACTTGTATGAATTTATCTGCCAAAATCTTGTTTAAGTACTCATTCTATTACTCCTTCTGGAGTCTTTATTTTCCACTGAACTGGTGTTGAATCCAATGTCCAAGACTTCAAACTCCTTGTAGGAAAAACAAGTTCTACAAATAAGCAGGGCCAAAGCCACTGCATTTACTTTTATTAACCACCAACACTAACCACTCTATCTTTTTTTTTTTTTAATTTCTACATCTAAAACATGTCAGTTTTTGGCAGCTTGTCTGGTATTACATCCAGTTTCTGCTCAAAGCAATTCCAGGTAACCCAGGCTAGGCAAAACAACACCAGCTGGTCCTTAATGACAATGACTACTAGGCTTTATGGTATGCAAACACTGGCCAATGGGGGGGTACATAAACCCTTCAAACAGTTAGTATGGATCCTTGGCATACGTCAGAGTAAGCAGGGACTTCATCATATTTAGCACTGACCAATATCCATGCCAATATTTAGGCAACATTAGTTGGTGTAACCAAATCAACAAATACCAATTTTTATACAACCCTGACAGTGCGCAGCCTGTGACCCATGTTCTCCTATCTAGGCAAAACAGATTAGGATACAAACAAATCTGATCCACGGCTGGAAGTAATTAATTTATCTACTCCTCTTCTTGAGGGTAATAAGATAATTGGTGCATCTTTTTTTAACGAAAACTGTAAGTCTTCACACAAGGATGAGCATTCTTGCAGTTAAATCTCAACGGTTTTACAGAAAGCTCTGCCCTGGCTACAAGGGCTTTGTAAGGCGAGGGGTCACAACAGCCAGGTGTTTTGGGGGGGGGGTGTTTTAACTGGTGGAGGCAAAATACATCTAATTTGAGCATGACTGAACTGGGTGTGGTTATGTTAAATGGTTGAAGTAAAGTGCACATAATTTGAATATGACCAAATGTCCATCAATGGGATGGGGTACCCATGCTGGCTAATCCTTCCGCCTCTCCTCTTACAGTACTTGTATTATACAATAATATCACTTAACCTAATCAAGATAAATCTAACAACTAAGCCAGTTTGAGCAGGATAAATCATTTTTCCCCTATTTAAACAGAACCATGTGTTACTAATTTAACTGAATCAAAAGTCCTGCTCAAGTTACCAAGGATTAACGAACATCCTAACATACTTTTGCCACATGGTTTCTTCAGATCCATCTGAGAAATCAATATGGTAGTGTAAGTGGCTAGGCATTCACATTTTTATCAAACCTTTTTTGTGTGTGAGTTATGATTCTGCTTGTTTTACTGTGTCCGTATGTACGGTGCTGATGAGAATTAAAAAGAAGTTGTGTACTCACCATAACGTTCCATCTATGTTGCCCAGTTTCATTCTTCCTCAGTAATTGGGTTTGGATCAGACCCTCTGATCAGACTTGGCAGTTTTACAGCTCGCTGTCACTAGAATGCAAACTCCTCCCTTACCCATAATGCTCTATCCCCAACATACCTCAGCTCTTGTTTGCTGGCTTATAGTTTTAAAACTAATATTGGCACCCACATAAGAGAGGACAATATCCAGAGCTCAAAAGCAGGAACATTGGTTCCCTTGTTACTTCTCACTCTTCCAGAAGATATTGGTGCAAATTTAGGGGGCTGGTGGGAGGGGAGCTCTGGAAGAATGAAAATGGACAACCCAACTGAAACGTTATGGTGTGCAAGTAACGTCTTTATCTGATGTTGTCAATTATCATCCATTCCTCAACAACTGGGACAGAGTACCCAGCTACCTGAAATCCAGGGAGGACTCAAAGGAAGGATATTCCTGAGCACTGTTGAGCCAAATGCTTTTCTTCCCCTAGAGACCAGATCCAATTTGTAATGGGTAATAAAAGTAGGAGGATTAGCCCAAGTTGCAGCCCCACATTTATCGTCCATGGAAGCTCTTGATACAAATACTGATGATGTTCCCATGGACCTTGTTGAATGGGCTTTCAAAAGCTTTTACGTTACGTACTTACCATAACTATGTATCTTTGCTGTCCGTTTTCATTCTTCCTCAATGCATGGGTTTGGATCAGATCCTCACAGTCTATGATCTGACTCTAGAGTTCCTCCCTTTACCCATAATGCCCCTGATCACTGCTTTATCTCGGCATGAGTCTGCTGTCTCTAAGCCACGTTAGAAAAACAGCAATATATCCATAACACTGACAGAAAGATGTACTAGAACAGAACTGGGGCTCAAGCAGGAACAATGGTCCTAACAAACTCCATCAGGTCATCTCCTAAGCCAAGGAAGAGGGAAAGGTGGGAGGGAAGTTGAGGAAGAATGAAAATGGACAACACAGATGCACAGTCATTTTAAGTACATAACAAATATCTGATGTCACTTTCAATGGGACAGAGTCCCAAGCGACAGTAACCTTGGATGGCCCCCATGGAAAGTTCAGAGTACCACTGAACCAAATGTGGCTCTATTCCTGGAGATGATGTCCAATTTACAATGAGCTACACAGGTATGAGCTTTAGACCAAGTGGTAGCTGCACAAATATCAGTGGAAGCTCTGGACCAAAAAGCAGATGATGTAGCCATTGACCTACTTGAATGAGTTCTTGGTTATGTTGGTAAGGACAACTCTTTTAAGGAATACACAATCAGTTTTCCATTTAGCTATTGTAGTTCTTGAGATAGTCTACCCAATTTGTTCTTAGTAAAGGAAACAACTGATCTTTCTAATTTTCTTTGTTTTATGAAGATAGAAACAGAGTTGTCTATGTACATCTAAAGAATGAAGCATGTATTCTCCTTTGTTCTCAAATTTAGGGAAGGAAACTGGCAAACTGATGGCTTGACTGATATTTGCTTCTTATGCAACTTTGGGCAAGAAAGATGAATTTGTACACAGGGCAACCCTGTCCTTATGGAAGATTAAGTAAGGGGGTTTTGAAGAAAGTGCTTGGAGGTCGGAGCCTTGCCTTACCAAAGCTATGGCTACAAGAAAAAAATGTTTTCCAAGAGCAAAACTTTCCACTTTTGCAGAGGGTTCAAATGGTGACTGCATCAGACTCTGTAAAACGAAAATAAGACCCCATGGTGGTATAGGTCCTTAACAGATGGCATAAGTAAAAAGGTGCCCTTAAAAAAAGCCTTATACAGCCTAGATGATGCCAAAGGGAAAGCATTGTTCCAGACTTGAAAATTGGAAATGACAGCCAGTTATAATTTTATAGTAGAGAAATGTGTCCCACTGTGGAAAAGAAATGTTAGAAATTCTAAACTAACAAAAATTGGAGCTGAGAAAGGATCCAAATCTTTTTGCTGAGCCCATAAGGAAAATCTTCTCCATTTACTTTTATAAATCTTTCTTGTAGAGGGTTTCTGAGATTAAAACAAAATTATTAGAACAGGAGATGAAATCCTGGAATGTCTAGCCATCATTGAAATTGGACAAACCATGCGGTCAATTTTAGGCCCGGAATGTCTGGATGAGTAAGGCCTGACAGATGGTAAAGGAGATCTGGACTAGAGTCCAGTGTCCATGGAGGACATTTTAGAGGAGACCACAGGACAGGAAACCAGATCTGCCTTGGGTAAGGGGGCAATGAGGAATACTTTGCTCTTCAAGATGAAAGTTTTCTGAAGAAATTTGCAGATTAAGGGTAGGAGAGAACAGGCATAAAGACTGGAGGGCCAAATGTGGACTAGAGCATCTCTCTGTGAATGTCCCTGAGGGGGGATTAGGACAATGAACCTGCTGCACTTGTTGAGGGGAGAGGCGAACAGGTTACAGTATGGTTAACCTCACTGGTGAGAGATCATGTTTACCACAGACTGATTGAGAGACCATACGTGAGGCATCAAAATAGTTCTGCTGAGCCGGTCTGCTAACATATTTGATTCCCAGAATGTGCATCGCTATAAGAAAGCGGTTGGATGAGATTGCCCATTGCCAATCTCTCATTGTTTCCCGGCAAAGAGGATAAGATCTGGTTCCCCTTTGTTTGTTGATGTACTAAGCCACTGACATATTGTCCATCTGAATAGCAACTGTCCACAGAGGGAGAGCATTCTGGAAGGCCTGGAACACTAATAGGACTGCTCTCAACTCCAGGACATTTATATGCAAACTGGTCTCCACTGGGGTCCACGCATTTAAATGTCTGTCCCAAGTAATGCCCCCACCCCAACTTGGAGCCATCCGTGGTCAATATGGCACTGGGTGGTGGAAGGATAAAAGGGGAGACCTTGGTAAATCTCAATGGATTGGATCCACCATACTAATGAGTCCTTGCAAACCATGGACAGTTTTATTGGAAATAGTAACGGTTTGTGTATAACAGACCATTGCAATTGTAAAGTCTACCAAAGGATCCACATGTGAAAACAAGCCGTTGGCATCAATGTGATTGCAGACTACATAGATCCAAAAGCCCATAAGATCAGTTTGGCTGGTGGAAAAAGATGAGACAGTACCTGACAGACATGTAAACTTAAAGTAAGAAATCTGCTCTGTTGTAAGAATGCTTTAAGATCCACTGTGTCTAGGCAAGCTCCTGTGAACTCCAAGACTTGTACTGGCTGAAGTTTGGATTTTGCAAGATTCACA
Organism: Protopterus annectens; assembly: GCF_019279795.1. NCBI lineage: Eukaryota > Metazoa > Chordata > Ceratodontiformes > Protopteridae > Protopterus > Protopterus annectens. The sequence continues at coordinate 1,169,082,618 of NC_056725.1, read as the reverse complement.
GTGACACCTAGACAGTTAGTCAACTGGAGAAGATAGTGCCTGGCTATTATCAACAGATGCCTGGTTGATGTGGTGAGAAGCCAGGAAACACCCTGACTCCGTGCAGTCTTAGATGAACTGCAACCACTGCTGAACACTTGGTGAATAACCTGGGGGCTGTGGTGAGACCAAATGGCAGGGCTCTGAACTAATAATGACTGGCTCCCAGCCAGAAGCGATGGAATTTTCGGGATCGTGCTCATTTTTATGTGACACTATGCATACTTCAGCTCTATTGAGCATCTTTCTGGAGTAGAGGCAGAATGGACTAAACTGCGACCATCTGGAATTTTGAGTTCTTTATGAATTTTAGATAACTGAGATCTGGCCCCCTGTTTTCTTTAGCATTATAAAGAACCTTGAGTAAAAACCCGATCCTCTCTGGTCTGGTAGGGCCTCTTGGATGACTCTTTTACTAGCAGTTTTTGAATTTTTAAAGCAGTTTTCTCCCAATTACTGGGTGAAACATCAGGGACATTTTTTCTTATCCTCGGTTGGTTTTGTAAAAAAGGCATAAAATATCCTCTCAATAGGATTCTTTGCACCTATGTGTCTTTTGTGACGGCTGCCCAAGCTTCTGGGAGCAAAGACAAGCACACCCTGACCGCCTCCAGTGAAGAACAGTTGGGCAACCTTTCAGGAAGGGTCTTTTGGAGAAATAATCTCGAAACCCTTGATTTTGCAGACCCCCTCTGCTGCGTGGGCAGCGTCTTCTATTATAATTATTTCCCCCTCTGCCTCTGGGAGAAAATTCTCTGCGTGAATCTTGAAAAAGGTCCTTGAGATTTCTGAAACCACATTTTCTTACCACCATGCTGATTCCTTGAGAAAGATCTCTGCAGGGTAGAACAGATTTATAAGGCATATAGGGTCTTTTCATCTTGTTAACTACAGAAAAGGGTTTCTCACAGTGGGCCCAAAAAGGGAGGCTCCTGTGACACTGCCAGCCCAGCTATCTGGAATTTTGTAAATAATCATATGTCATTTGTGATCATCAACAAGATTCATATGCTGGTCTTACAAATGTAAGAGAACTATACGGTGTGTGTATATTAAACTACTGGTGTAGAAGTGTGTGTTGAACAGGGTTTGTACAGTACTGAGCTTCAAGATGTATCCACAGTGTACCCTACTGGAAAAGAACATAAATGTATATAAACTATATACCTGTGAAAATGTATGTTTTAATAGTAGAAGCTGGAACATACAGAGTTAACTGACAAACCTTCAAGAAAATAAGTGAAATTGTTTTGCGATTGTGCCTGTTTCACTGAAAACTGAGAGAGAACACAATGTCTACAGTAGAGGTTTTTCTATTGTCTTGGAGAGAAGTAATTATTAGGTCTAAAATGTGAAAGTGTTTAATTGTTTTATGACTTTCAGTTCTCAGCAAACTTCTGAGAGATATGTACTTCTCATGCAGAGATGTTAAAATTATGTTAGTTTGTCAGCCTGAGAACTGAAGGCAGGTGACAAAGAATTATGTCATCCAAGCTGACCCAGCAATAATGTTTGAACTCTCTGAGAGAGAGAGAGAGAGAGAGAGAGAGAGAGACTGTGTGCAGTTCGTGTTTCGCCTTGGACATAGCATGAACATCCAGTCATCTGCATTTCCCTTGCTCTCCAAATAAGTTATTTAGGGCATCGTATCCTTTAGATATAGATAGGGATATAGTAAAGATTAGTTTAGATGTTTTCTGTATTTTATTTGAAACTGTCCTGCAATGTTGTTCTAAAATATTTCCAGTGATTCTGAACTCTGAAGTAACTGTGTTGAGTATTGTCTTGTTCTTTTATTATTTAGAATTAAATATATTTAAACCCAACTTTGTGGCTGGTTTGTTTAGAGATATTTAATCTCAGACTACTGTCATATGTAATTGGTGACACTGTACGGGCCACTCTGAAATATCCTTGCTCTTGGTCACACTTACATTTGGATAACAGTAACACTACACAGCAGGATTGGTCAGCCTTTGGGAAGGGCCTTAAAGTAGCTGATACGGGGTTCTGGTGGCAGTGATAACTACCTTATGGTCTGGTCAGAAAGGAACATAGCTAGCAAACCTGTGCCAGCCTTTCCTAGGTGCGTGTGTGTGTGTGTGTGTGTGTGTGTGTGTGTGTGTGTGTGTGTGTGTGTGTGTGTGTGTGTGTGTGTGTGTGTCAGCTACTTGGGCAGGGACACGAAGCCCTGGTTGGACAGGGAGTGTTGGGAGGACTTGGCTTGGAACCCTGGCTAAGGACTCAACTCTATAGCTGTGCCAGTGGGGAGTCTTACTGGGGATATGGAGAAAGAGGGAGAAACCAGCCCCAAACAGACTGTGATCTCTGTGCACTCTTAAGGGAAACTGTACTTTACTGTGTGTGTACTTGTCGTCCTCCCAATGTGTACTTCCCTCACTGGTGCTAGTGGTAAGGATCAAGGCTCCTTGATTACTGGGCCAATGTAGGGGTATCACATCTTCATTAAAAGGAACACTGATAAATGCCTCAGAGGGCTCCGCAAAGTCATACAAGCACATCCAAGCATGCCTCCTAATGGATATGCCTATACCAGTGGCCCGTGAGGAACCTTCAGCCACATGAGAGATTAACCTCATGGCTGCATTTGATACAGAGTAGGGTGGCCAGTCAAAGAATAAGCTTTTGTTTCCTCTGTCAACACAGACCCGAGGGGAGCATTAGAGAGAGTTCCTTTAGGTCCCTTTGTAACCTAGTAAAATATGCCAGGTAATTCAGAGATCATTAAGCAAAGGTCACTGATGCATATACTTGCTTTCTATACCTGTTCAAGGCTCTAGATTCTCTGTTAGGTGGATGGACAATTGAGCTCTGTTCAACTTAACTCTTTTCGTGGCTGCCACAACAACCATGGCATCTACTGGAATCCCCTTGGAACAATGTTGTCTGTCTAGTGGTGCACTGAGGATCTTGTCTGGGTGTTTAGTGATAGGCTCTACGGAATCCAGCTCCATCCATGCCCAACAGGAGACAATGTCAATAAGCTCATCCACCGGGGGGGTAAACCCAAGATGAAGATGGGCCAGGCCCAAACGTTTTCAGGAACACAGATTCCTCCTGAGAAGGGTTCTGGGAAGACAATCCACCTTTTTGGTGCAGGAAAAGGTCTCCAAATAAAATGTCTTCTGGTGGAGATCAGGGGAACCATTCTCCATCAAGAACAGTGTAGTCTGTCAAATGATTCCTGAGGGGAATCTAAATGCCTTGTTTAGCATCGTTTCTTCCGAGAAACCTATTCAGTGAAATACTCTGGAGAGGTATCAAGAAAAAGGGGTAGCCCCTGTGCAGGGACTGCGTGAAAGCTCTTACGGGCTGACTGTCCCTGTGGAATAAGATGATGAGACTTGACAGTCAGATGTGGAGGACGGATGGGTGTGAAAACCAAAGAGGTGATAGTTGAAGGATCCCCTGGATGGGAGAAAACCCTTTCCATACCCTCAAAGGCAGAAGGTCCACAGGAAATGGAAATCAGCCTTCCCGGAGCCAAAGCTCTCAGATCAGCAAGCTCTCTACTCTCTCCAGGTTCCGACCCAAGGAAAGACTCAGACCAGGGCTGTCCAATGCCAAGGCACAGAGGGGAAGCAATGGATCTGAAACCCTTAGTCGAAGTCATCCCTCCAGGACAAATCTGATGCTTCGGCTCAAAGACCCATTCTGCTCCGAAACACTGAGTCGAATGAATCAGGGAAGGAGTCTGAGTTGAGGAAGGTAAAATTCTTGAATCAGATGCCTCGACTCTCAGAATCTTCGGATCAGATAGCTCCAAAACTACAGGTCGGATCAGAGAAGGGATCACCAAAGGGTGTGAAGGTTGTAGACTCACGGATCCAATAGGGGACGGAGCCTGAAGAACCCCCATCTGGATCTGTACTCCAAGTAGCTTTCTCATCATCCTATCTGCATCATATTAACAGATTCCAGGAAGACTTGATGGAGGAGGATGCTGAGGGAGGACGTGAAGTCATTTTAGGAGTCTCCTGCAAGAAAGGGGGCCTCAATCTGGGAGAAACCAGCTCCAAAAAGAAGTGTGGAGACTGGATCTTAAGAGACCTGCTGAGGTATGGGAGTGGAAGAAAGAGATCAGATGGGGGAGCATTTCTTAGACTCCCTGATCTCCAAAATTTTCCAACTTCTTGAGGGGAGGTTTGAGCTCCTGACGTAGAAGGAACTGCAGATGAAGAGGCATGCAACATACCCCACAGAATAAGTTTATTGCATCTGTCACGTATTTCTCTGATGTTGAAACCTGCACAAATTTCACAATAAATATGGAGGTGAGCAGGGCACTCCTTGTGGGCATCAGAACTGGGTATCTTATGCTCACAGGAAGTGCACTTCTTGAAACCAGTAGGGTTGTCGGCTATACCTGAAGAGAGAGACTACCCCCAAAAAAAGAAAACAGACCAAAAAAGTGTGTTATTACAAATTTTTCTTTCACCTTTTCCTTAAGCAAAAGGAAATACTAGCAAAAGTATGAGAAATTACCTCAGAACTGGTAAGAAAAAGGGAAAAACCATCAACAATAGCACAAAAGAATGTACACTGGTAGCTCTAAAGTAATTTTATATTAACTCTCAAGGTAAAGAGAAGAAGGAAGCAATGAAAAAATATTGGGTAAAGATAATACCAAAAACATATAACTCACAATTGAAAAACAACTCCCACAGCTTGAGCATGTAAAAACGTAAAATCCTGACTAATCACTAGAGCAGCAAACGAGATCCGAGGTAAACCAGTGATCAGGGGCATTATGGGTAAAGGAAGGCGCCCAAGAGACGGATTCTAGACCGCGAAAGAGAAGTAGAAGAGTTGGAGCCGAACAAAAAATGGCATCAGATACAAAGGATGTACAGTCAACCATCTGGCTGAAGTTACTTTTATAACCAACTTGCCTAATTTATATTCCACAAAGGACACACACAATTGGTCTGTTTTTTCTGAAATTCTTAGTTCTATGTAAACAAAAATGTAACTGCCTGTGAACGTCCTGCAAATGTAACCTGTATTTACTTTTGTTTGTGAAATTTGGAAAAAAACTGGAAGATTAAAGGACTGATTGATGTTGGATTCTGACATCACCTTAGGAAGAATCGGTTTGCAATGATACCCTGTGTCTTTGTGAAATATTAAATAAGGTGGTCTACAACACAAAGCTTGAAGTTCTGAAAGTCTTCGAGCAGAAGTAATGGCTACCAAAAAAGACAGTTTTCTGGGTTAAAAGCTGTAATTCGAAATTTTGCTGCTGGTTCAAAGGAAGAATGAACCAATACTTGAAGTACTAAGTTCAAGTCTCATGGTGGAAATGGATCTTTATAAGGCAGTTTCAAAAGGGTACCCCTTAAAAAGGCCTTACAAAGTTTTGATGAAGCCAAGGTGGAATTTTCAACTCCTATATGAAAATTAGAAATGGCACCTAGTTGAACTTTAATGAAGGAGCTAGTTCCTCAACTGTTAAAGATTGCTGATAGAAATTCAAGAACTTTATGTACTGGAGTTGAAAAGGGGTCAATATCTTTTTGCTGCACCCAACAACACATTTTTTCCATTTACTTTTGTAGATTTTCCTAGTGGAAGCTTTATGCAAAGACAAAAGTATGACACAGGGGAAGAGAGCCTGGGTTCTCTAGCTATCGATGGAAGTGGAGAAACTATGCGGTCAGTTTTAGGCTTGAGATGTCCGGGTGAATTATGCCGGTCAGTTGAGACAGGTGGTCTGGAATTGGATCCAGAATCTATGGAGGATAAACTAGATGAGGCCAAAGAAAGAGGAAACAAATCTATTGAGGCCAATAAGGGGCAATGAAGATGACTTTGCTCTTCAATCGGGAAGTTTTTTGCAGAAATCTGGGGATTAATGGGGTTGGGGGTGTGCATATAGTAGACCAGGGCACCAATCATGAAGGAAATCATCTCTTGGTGATTCCCTGCGGTGGAGGGATTAGGGTAAAGAACCTGTGGCACCTGTTGAAGGAAGATGCATAAATGTCGCAGCATGGATGGCCCTATTGATGAAATATCTTTTCCACAATTTTCATGTTGAGAGACCACTCATGAGGTAACAAAATGGACCTGCTCATCTTGTCTACTATCATGCTGGATTTTCCTGGAATGTGTGTGTTGCTATCAGAAACCGATTGGATGAGATTGCCCATTGCCACACACTCAGAGCTTCTCGACACAAGGGGTAAGATCTGGTCCTGCCTTGTTTTTTGATGTACCAAACCACAGACATATTGTCCGTCTGAATCATAACTCTCCCAAAAGGGAGAAAGTCTTTGAAAGCCTGCAAAACTACAAGCACTGCTCTCATTTCCAGGATACCGATATGCATGTTGGCCTGTTCGGAAGACCATGTACCTTGGAAAGTCTTTCCCCAAGAAGTCCCCCTCCTCTACTACGGCCTTGGGATGAGGAAGAATGAAGTGATGACCTTGTAGAACCTGATATGAGCAGATCCATCACCACTGATATTTTTCTGCTGCCATGCCTGGGACATTTTGATCTGGGTGGACACAGTGGTTCATTCTACATCAGCCTGAGTCACTAATGTCAACTAAATAATTCTCACGTAGTATCTTGCTAGGGGAACTAGGACTATCTCCACAGACACTGATCCCAAGGCGTGTAGAATGAATCGGGCTGAAAGAGAAGAACTTTGAATTATCTTTTTGACTTGAAATTGGATAGTCTGTACCCTTGGAAAAAGAAAGGAGGCTGTCATAGATATTGTGTTGACTAAAGCTTCTATGAAGTCTACTGTTTGAGAAGATTCTGAGATTTGTTGAGGCTGATGGTAATTCCCAGAAGAAAGCAACTCTGGAATACATAATCTCGAGCTCTTACCAGTAGATGCCTGGTCAGAACAGCTATGAGCCAGTTGTCCAAGTATGGAAACACCCGGAAAACCTGAAGTCATGCCATGCATTTGGTGAACACTCTGGGGGCTGTGGTGAAGCCAAAGGGCAGTGCTCTGAACTAATAAGTGCAGATGCCTTCTGGATCATCTGTTCATTTTTATGTGATAGACCTTCAGGATGTGTACTATCAAGCACATTTCAGAAGTCTTGTGCAAGAAAGGCAGAAAGGACTGCACCGTGACCATCTGGAACTTGGTGTACTGGTCTGACTTGTTCAGAAAGCAAGAGATCCAAAAATGGTCTCCAGTCCCCTGTTTTCTTTGGCAATAAAACGAATCTTGAGTAAATTCTGGACTCTATCTAGTCTGCAGGGACCTTTTGGATGACTCTCTTCTAGCAGCTTTTCTACTTCTAGAGCTGCTGCTTTCCTCTCACTGGGTGGAACATCTGTAAGTTTGTTTAATGCTGGTGGCGATGAGTGAGAAAAGGGAACTGTATAACCTCTGGAAATAATCCTCTGCACCTAGGTATCTTTTGTGATATCTAACCAGGCTCTCTGGTGTAGGGATAAAATGACACCAAAGTGCCTCCAGAAGTTGACAATCGGGCCTCCATTCAGGAGTGGTGACAGGGTCTGTCAAAAAAGGAATCTCTAGACTCCTGGCTCTGTGGGCCTCCTCTGCCAAGTGGGTGGCACCTTCCATTTGAGTTCCTTAGTCTACCCCTGGGCGAACTACCTCCACATGGATCTTGGAAAGGACCCTGGTACTTTTTAAACTATTTTGCAACCCCCTCACAGATTCCTAGAAAAGTTTCTTTGAGGGATCAAAATATGCATGCCCACTGCAGAGACAGCCTAACCATCTGGGTCTATATTAGCTTATCGAAAGCTGATAAGAGCAAATGCTCTTTGATCAAACCCAAAATGAACAACCAAAATAGCGAACACACACTACACAAAAAAAAAAAAAAATTAAAACACAACATAAGCTGATATAGACCTTTACCATCTTGCTCGCACCTTGAGTGTGTGTCCTTTACCTTCAGGCTGAACAAAGTGTCCGTCAAAAGGTGCACTAACGAAAGAGGACTTTAAGGGCTCTGCAAAATCACACAGGTGCATCTAGCCATGCCTCCTTATAGAAATGCCTGAACCCACCGTCCTTGAGGTACCTTCAGTGAAGTGTGAAATAAGCTTCATGGGCAAATTAGTGGTCATCTGTAGGGTAGCCAACTACGAGGCTATAAGGCAACAGAGGTCGGAGCCTCAGAAGTACTGGTCCCAGTGAGAGATTTGGAGAATTATTTAATCAAATCCCACTCCAATCTAGTAAAGCCTGCCAAATAATTCAGTAACCTGAGTGCAAAGGTCGCTTAAGTACATACACTAATCCGGTCAATGCTCTTGATTCTCTGTTAGGGCGAGGGACAGAAAAACTCTGTTACACACGTTTTCTTCAAGGCTACCATGACCATGGCATCCCACCAGTACTCCCTTGCTCCAAAACTCTTCTTTTGGTGGTGCCAAAATCCTGACTGGTCTTTTGGGGATCGGCACAATAGCACCTTGTTCTTTCCACTCCCTCCTAGAGATCAAATTAATGAGCTCATCTGCAGGCGGAGTTACCCAGAAGGCAGATGGGCCATACCCAAGCTTCCAGGAATACTGATTACTCTGGGGAAGAATTATCTGTAGACCAACCACCCCTTTGCCTGAGGATTTCCAGGATGTTTTCAAAGAAGAAGAAATCAGGTGGTGATCTTGGGGACCCTTCCCTCTCATCAAAATCTGTATTTTTTTCAGTGACAGACTCTTGAGGAGAGTCTAAGTGCCTCCTCTTACACTTTCCCTTCCTAATGACTTCTTTAGTGGGATGTTCCAGAGATGTAATGAGAAGAAACGAGAATACTCCGCAGGGAAAGCCAATCCAAAGTTTCCAGGCTACCCAGTAGGGCTGAGTGATGAGGCTCAAGGCACAGAGACATATGGGATCCAGAGGGGAAATCCGAGAGGGGAGGAACTGTCCATCCTGCAGAAGCAAAAAACACTCTCCTGACTACCTCAAAGGCAGAGTGCCCCAGGGAAGAGGCGGCTGAGCACAGAAGCCATGCTTCCAGACCTTTGGCTCCCCCTGACTCAATGGCAGTTTGCCCAAGGCAGAGGTCAGAGCCAAGCTGGCCAATGCGGAATCTCGAGGGGCAGAGATGGCTCCGACAACTTAAGAGTCAACTCTAATGTCTCAAAACTGACAGGGGAGCTTCTGCTCCAACACCCTTGGAGCTGGTGCACTCAAAGAACATATTGCAGCCAAAGATACCATGATCTTCGGATCCAACACAGATGACCCTGGAAAACTCAGATCCAAGGGTTCTGAAACCATGGGTTGGATTGAAGGAGCAGAGATAGGCGGTATAATACTGGTAAGGGATTCCTGGCCTGAAAGGGTAGGTGCCGGGAGAACTCCCATCTGAATTTGTGCTGAGAGAAACTTCCTCATCATTCTAGCCACAGCTGTCTGACAGGCTTCTTGAAGAACAAGAGGATGAGGTTACAGAAGGGGACCTGGAATGCCGGTGTCTCTCCAAAAAAGGTGAGGGAACTCCAGAGGGCACTGGATCCAAAGAAGATGCATACTTTACTCAGGGTAAAGGGTTTGGATCAGACACCACTGGATCCGGGGAAGTAGATATAACATCTGATGCTGGCAGAACAGACGTTCTGGGCTTCAGATCCAATTTATTTCGAGCCAACTCCAGCATCAGATCCAAGGAATGTGTAGAAGATGCAGACTGATAGATGGCCTCATTCTGTGCTCCATTTTGTTGGATCTTGATGGTTGTGCCCCAGATAGTGCCCCTGAAAATGTCGAAGGAAGAAGACCCTTCAGTATAATTTTGTTTTTACAATCGACCATGCTAAGATTGAAAGATCTGCATATTTCACAATCCACTTTGAGGTGATCATGGCCCAAACCAATCGTGCACATCAGATAAGGGGAGTTTGTGCCCACATTTTCTTTTTCTTTTTTTTTTTACACTTTTTAAAGCCAGAAGACTTTTCTGCTATTTTAGTGCTTTAACCAACTAAAAGAAAAGAAAAATACTTTTTTTCTCTCTTATAGCAATAAAAAAGGATTCCACAGAACGTAATACCAACAATGGTATTTGAAAGGGTAGGGGACACAAGAAAAATAAGAATAAGGTAAATAAGAAATACAGTAAATAGTGTTGGTAGGGAGAATATAAGCTGTAGTAATAGATTGGAAGAAAAAAAGGACTAATAAGGCAAAGAAAAACAATTAAGTATATCACCTATCTGAAAAAACTAATAACGCTCAACAGCTCACAGTGACCACACCCGTATGCAGAAGTGGCAAACAAGATCTGGTGTGTTAGGGGACAGAGCATTATGGATAAGGGAGAAGCTCAAGAGCTCTAGTGGCCACAAGCTATAAAAACTGCAGAGTCAGATATGAACCCAACTGTTAAGGAATGAATGAAAATTGACATCATCAGATCATATATTATGGACTTCAAGCATACAGCTATTGCAGAACTATATAGAGTTGTTGTTGTGTCTTTCGTCTTTTCCCAGTTAGGGGTCGCCACAGCAGAACTCCGATCTGCTGATTGGCAGTAGATTTTTACGTGCCGAGTTGCCAGCCCTGACGCACAACCTTCAACGAAGGTACACCCATTCAAGCATGTCTCCACACAGAAGACGCTCTAGCTGAGAATCGAACAGGACAACGTCTTACTGTGAGGCGACAACGTTACCACAGCACCACCACCGCAGATTGCAAAAACATATAGAGATGTACTTAAAAAGCCATTCAACTGAGGCAGCCCCAGATACCTCAAATCAGAATTAATAGACTATGATTCAGTTTTCTAAGCATTAAGATACATTTGATAGAAATGCAACTATTGAGTCTAGGTAGAAATGCAACTATTGAGTCTAGGTGGTTTGCAAACATTTCGTTTGATGATCGAGTGGAGCGCCATATTCTCCAAGATACCATTCTTGTTGCCCCAGAGAGGTCCAATCTCTAGTTTACACAGTACATGAACGCTGAATCTGCAGTGTCCAGGGTTTTCCAGTGCGTCATTAGTGGATTTTTGAAGCTTTTAAATCTTATGTCTGATAAATAGACAGCCATTCTGACAGTTTAATAGTTTTGTCCACACACAAATTTATACAGGGCCCACCCACTGTGGCTCTTGCAGATGATACACTGAGCATTACAATCCCATGTCTTATGACTCCAGTAAGTCTTACCAGAGTTTGGGAGAAATAAATGATCAGTTACTTACGTATTCGCAAACTGTACAGTGGGACGGTCCAGATTTGAAAGTCCCACTGTTTTTTACCATGGTTTTGCTTTCCTCTCATCCCAGTTTCTTACATTCTTTGTTATTTTAAACACAATGAGAGCTTGGGTTAAAGTATTTCTTCTAGCAGTTTTTTTCTCAGGAATGATGACCCACTTGTCTGCAGTTACTTTAAAGATTTATTTGCAGTCAGTGGTGAATGTTAAAGCCATGCTCCTTCGTTTGTCATCACTTTTGTCTTCATCTGTGTCTAAAATATCTAGCAATTCTAACCTGGGGGCTCAGTCAGACTTGGTTCATTGTTTTAATTGGCTCTAGGATGTTGTGAAACATTTTTTCCCAAAAACCCCTGGCAAAGGAGTCCCTCTGTAAATTCATCAGACTGGCAGAAAAATCAAACCCCTCACCATTCTCATTCCCTGGGATTTCACATCATTCTTTTTGTTATTTGAGGATGCACGTTGCTATCGTGCAGTAGCATAGTTACTCAACTGGGTTTCCTAAAGAGATTGTTAGGGTGCCCTTCTCCACATCTTCAGCTACAATGAGGCTTTTCCACATCTTCAGCTACAATGAAGTCCAGAAAGTTAACTGTTCTGCGGTAGTCATGTGTAAATTTTAGAAAACTAGTGGACTGATAAGTCAAAAAAAATTTTCAAGCTGGGTTTCTCCTTCTCATAGGATACAAATATAATCTAGAAAGTGGAGATAACATTTGATGGAATCCACATACCTAACTTTAGAACACTGTCTCCTCCCATTTCAAGTGCCATAGCTGCATATGCCGGTGATTTGTCTTTAGAATTTTACATGGAAAGGGAAACAACTATTACGGAGGATCTCATTCTCTCCAGGGAGGGCCCTCACTGTCTTTCACATACAATTCAGTGGTGGCCTGCCTGTATGTAGTACTGATGTGGAAGTACTGCATACAGTGTTTTAACATCTGTGGTTACCAAGACAGTGCTGTCGCTGAAGGCATGCCTTTAATGATGTTAAGGAAATCCAAAGTGCCTAATATAATGGATTTAATTTTGTGAGTGAGTGTTTTCATTTCTACTTCTAGGAATACTGAGACGTTTTCTGTTAAACCACCACAGGTCTACATGGTGGGGGGGGGGGGTAGCCATATTCTTATGTGAGATTCCAAAGAAGTTGGGGGATCTTTGGGTGGGCTATGGTACAAAAAAATCCATAACACTTTGCATTTCATAAAGCCTCCTCATGCATCCCTCTAAGTTCTTCATGGACATTTTCGTAAGCCATTTCAACTGTGCCTAGGTCCTTTCTGTCATAACTTTTCATTGCTGAGGATGTCTTTGATATTGTTAACATAATCAACACTGTCTGTGCCCATAACTCCACCACCCTTATCAGTCTTCATGACTCTTCTAGTCTCATCATCATTTAGATCCCTTAAAGCCTTGATCTATTCTGTGGATAAAACTACAGCATTTCTTTTTGGATGGTTTACGGAGGACCTTCCAGATATCCACTTCACACTTACTCGTGAAGGCTGCGAGTGTGGGGTTGACAGGGGGGAAAGAGTCACTGGGTAATTTCCACTTGAATGACCTTGCATTACTCGGAACATACATAATATTGTTGTGTTTGCCACTGAAAAATACTTTTAAGTTGGCTTCCTAACAAAGTTCAAGATCTGCAACAGTGTAAAATCAAATCAGATCTGCTATGAGGGATTAAAGTCATTGCATTACCTAAAACCAGTTCTTCTAACTCTGAGGGGTTTTGCTGCATGGTGCCAGGCCTTAACCCCATGCTGGCCATCTTGATTTCCCTAAGTCTTGTGGGTCGTTCTCAAAGTCCTTGGGGTTCTCGCTTTCCTGCTCATGCTCTGTTCCTCTGCCCATAGTGTCCCTGTGGTAACCACAGGATCCTCTGGAAATATTGTTCCTTCATGTGATAGCTCCATGGTGTGGTTTGATTGTGGCTAGGTCTCTCCTGGGTTGCTGTCCCTTAATGGATGTTGGGCTGGGTGGGGGGTTTAATAGTTAAGTCCACATGGGGACCGGGCCCTCTGAAAATCCTAATTTGCCTCAGTTGTGTCTTGTCCTCGTTTGCTCTCCCGTGTTGTTGTGGTGGTGGTGGTCCTGTGGGTACAGCCTTCTGTGAAATTTCCTGTAGGGGTGTTGATGATTCCTTGTATGTATGCTACCATTTGTGTTCCAAAATCCTATTGGGTTCCTCGTGATCTTTACTGTCTGTCCATTTTGGCTATTTCTTTTCTCTTTTTTTTTTTTCCAACGTCCATGGCCCTTTTATCTATATTCTGGAATTCCTCTGTGGACCCAGGTTTACCTCTGCAGACCTGTTCAACAGCCAGATTTCCTTAGTGGTGGCATTCTGTCTGGCCGTATTGTGTTCAAGAAGGATGGTCACTAACTTAAGGCTTGCCTCTGATTGTTTCATTCCATTCCATTGCTATGTTATTTCCTCAAACACTGATCCAGATGGGGACTTCCATAAGCCTGAGTCCCCTAGGTGGGATTCCTTTGTCCAGGCTGTTCTTGAAATGATCTCCTTCCACTGCAATCTTTTTAGTCTCTTAAGGATTTTCTCCAAATGGCTAAGGTCAGTGTCAATGCTGTTCCTTAGGTCTAGATTTGGGGGGCGAACTGTGTTTACACTCTACCTCTTTGGGGTTGGCGAGACCAGTGTGGTGCACTAATTAATTTAAAATGTGAATCCTCAGTAGCCAATGACATCTTTCAGGTAGTGCGGCATGGTCAGAAACACCAGAAGGTCGGGTGGATTGTGCTGCTTGAGTGGACAACTCTCTTATTAAAGGGATGAATTATGCAAAAATACCAATCATCAACTCACTGAGGGAAGCTTGTGATATCCAACCTGCAATGCAGAGACCTGGATTTCAGGCCAAACAAAAACAGAACAAAACTTAGATTGGGATATACACACAGTCAATGGTAATTAGTTTACCTACCCTTCCTCTCCAGAGGAATAAAGCAACTGGTGCAGCTTTTGGGAAAAATGTTTCAACTTAGTCTTCACAGACTGATGACCATTCTTGTAGCTAAATCTTAACTGTTTTACAGAAAACTCTGTCCTGGTTATAAGGGCTTTGTGAAGGGAAGGAAGTGGGGTAGATAAGCCAGGTGTGTGTGTGTGTGTGTGTGTGTGTGTGTGTGTGTGTGTGTGTGTGTTTTAATTAAGTAACTACGTTTCCCCAAGATAATCAGGACAACAGATCCAAGGAAAAAATAGCGTTTAATGTTCACCAACACAGTAACAGCAGAAATTCACAAATCAGTTTAGCGCGCTTTTACCCAGTAAAATACTAGTCTTCTTCATAACAAAGAAGCATCCCCATCCAGTACATTTAAATAATGCATCACAACCAATCACATCCATAAATCAATTAAGTGTGCATACCATCAATTAATTACCATGGAATAACCTAATTATTTTAATTTAATTACACACTGGTGAGTGGAATACTGTCAACAATGTGGAAGGTGTCGCTGGGAATAATAATTTTGGATGACTTGCTTTTGAAAAATCACTACAAAAAGAAAAAAAAAAATCAAGATAAATACTAGGACATACAGGTGAGAGACAACTTTCTATAGACATACAGGTGAGAGACAACTTTCTATAGACCGACTAAAACTCTGTTTCTTGTGTAGTGTCTATTCCATCTCTACATGGACAAATAGGAGTGCAGCTACTCAGAGCAGGACAAACACACAGGTATAGGGTATGCCCCAGAAACCTTAAGAAGAAAAGTTAAATGAACTAAGCTTGTACACACATGAGAAAAGGCAGATAGGATAGATGATGAAGACTGGCCTAAACGTAATGAAATCAAATTCTTCAGGAAAAGAATGCATACTGACAAGGAACTGCATTTTAAAAACAGATGCAACTCAGATTAGGGAGAACTTTATACCAATTATAACTGATGCTAGCACTTCAGGAGAGAATTTATTCCTTAATTCAGCAGCAGAACACAGACAAACCATCCTCCCTATACAAGCCTCATCTGTATCTGTTAATTGCATTACACATCACTCTTTTATAGAACCAAAACAATTTTTAACATATAAAATATAAAACATAAAAATAACCATGGTGAATTAAAATAAATGAAAAATCAACCTCTGCATTTTAAATTGAGAACAGACTGAGTATATAAAAATGTTTTAAATGTTCATAAGGATTCACATTCAGAGAGACTAGTTTAGAAATTTAAAGGAGACCTTACTCACGTAAATTAACGGCCATTTAAATCCAGCCATCTAAAATACTCCAAATGTTCAATGAACTCTGCTGAATATTCTCAACTTTGTCAATGCGCATAAAAAATAAAACAAGCTGCAGAATGACTTTGCTTATGTTTATATAAAGCACTTCTTTCTCAGGGGCAGTTGATGTCACTCAAAAGTACACAAATACATTCTTTGAACATTCAACTGGACTGCCCACTACAGAATTCCCAGTACACACAAAGGAATAAGTAAATCATAGCCCTGCTCTCACAAGTAATTTGTCTCTTAATATAAAATACCTTTTCTGAATTCTCTGCAGAAAAAAAAAATGAAACTTCAAAAACAATGTCCATAAGGAGTAAAACTTTCACTTATGTTTTGTATTGTCGTCTCTTTACTGCCATAGTTACAATTAGATAAGATTTGGCCTACATTCTTTCCCATATGATAAAACTTTCATCCATCCATTAGATATTTACTCAAAACCTGATTACTCGACAGAATCACAGGGAATTTACTCAGCACTCTTCTAAACATAAACATGTTGCCCCAGTATGTGGTGACAGATCTCAAGGTATCTGTATTTCCATCAATTTCCTGCCTATCTTACTACAAAAAAGTACCAGTGTCCATTTATTCACTTATTGAATTTCCCTCAAATCACTAGTCCTATAATCTCTCTCCATCAATGTTCCAAATCAGCAGCCACTGACTAAAAGCTTCAGTGGTACTGCAAATATGTTTTAGACTCAAAAACTGTGATTCCAGTACATTTCTGTGTATGGTAGATAGTAACTGAAAGTAAAACAGAATTCTTGTTAAAAGGCTTCCTATATAATTTACTAGCCAAAGTCTCATTCAATGCTTTAGTTATCATGACATGAAAATCAATATTGAATAATGCAGCTTTAGTAAGAAATTGAATTCTAAACATATTAATGTTCAGATAGTGTGCAAATTCCTTTAAATAGTTTTAATTCTCTTTCCAAATTTGCAAAATAGTGTTAAAATATCAATGCCATATAAAACAAACTGAAAAAAAAAATATTTGCATTACTATCATAAATACATACATTTGTTCTAAATAATCCCATAAAGTGATCAGTGTGTAAAGGTGTAAAAGCTGTACTCATTGCAATACCCTTTAGCTGTAAATAACACTCCTGCTGAATGTAGAAAAATGTTTTTGTCAAGACCAACTCAGACAGCTGAATCAAAAAATCATTAAACTCTGAAGGATATAAATCATAATATTCCAACCAATATTTTAAAGCTAACAGCCCCCTATCATGAGGAATATTATTATATAGAGCTTTAACTCCTTCATCCTTCAACCTGTACCAACGTACACTATAGACACCTAACCAAACTTAAACCCACCCCCTTAGCAGTAGACAAACTACCTGCCAAATCCCTACAAATAGCCGCCAAAGCCATTTCCTACCCAGTCTCTATAATCATTAACAGATCAGTCTCAGAACAAAAGGTGCCACTTCTCTAGAAAATATCATACATTACACCAATATACAAAGGGGCAACTCCACTGACCTAACAAACTACCGCCCTATAGCTATACTTTCCCCACTGGCTAAAATACTGGAAAAGTGTATCCACACCCAGGTCCTAACACATCTCCTCTCCAACAGTCTTCTTGCCGAAACTCAAAACAGATTCCGCCCCAACCATAACACGCAACGCAACAGCCAACTAGTGTCTGCAGTTTTCCTTGACTTATCAAAGGCGTTTGATACAGTCTCCCATACAAAACTAAACATCAATCTCAGAATTAAACCCAACTACCCTCACTCTGACATGGTTTCAAGACCATCTTCTCAACGCCAACAAGCTGTTCAGTGGAAAAACTCCCTGTCTCCCCTACTTCCTGTAAAACTAGGAGTACCCCAAAAATCAATCCTAGTACCCTTACTTCCTGTAAAACTAGACTACCACAAGGATCAATCCTAGGACCCCTACTTTTCACTATATTTACAAATAATGTTCACAAAACCGCCCCTCTAGCAAACCTGGTTCAATATGCTGATGACTCCACCTTAATCTGCTCTGCCCACACCCTCCAAAAACTTCAAATCAAGACCCAATAATCCTTTACACCCATCGAAACCAGGCTAACTCCAAGCTAATACTAAATCCTGAAAAGACCCAACTTATGCTCTTTCAGCCTTCCAAAGCAGCAGCACTTACTCCGCCGTTCTCTATTTCAGCATCAGATAATACCCCCATCTCCCCCATCACACAAACAAAATCCCTAGGGGTCATTATTGACAATAATATGAAATCTGACAAACACATAGCTGATACAATAACCAAAATCAACAAAAAATTAGGTACTCTTTACAGATGTAAAAACTTCCTACCCAGCGACAGTAAAGTTACCCTAGCTTGTACCCATTTTCTCTCTCTCTTACTGTATGCTTCTCCTGTCCCAATTAATGTAAACAAGAGCAATTAAAACAAGCTATCAGTATGCTACAACAAAATAGCAAAGTTTGCCACAAACTCCTCCTACCGCACCCACCAATGTCAGACCCTAAAACAGCTTTCCTCGTTGAACTCCCTAACACCTTAGCTCTAAACCAACTTCTTCTAGCTCACCAAGTACTGTACCAACCTGACAAAACTCCAGCCTTACAAGAACTGATCGCCCTCTACTCCAATAACAGAGAACTTAGATCCACTAACAAGGTACTAATCGCAATCTCCAAAAGCCATTACAGCTCTGGTAACTCCCTCTATTCTAGCAACATTACCAAGACTTGGAACTCCCTACCACTACAAATCAGGTTACAACCTAACAAAAAAGAGCTTACATCCCACCTAAACAACTCCTGGACATGCAACTGCCTAGCACCTGGCTGACATATTCTAACTCCTTTCCCCTACCCACTATCTAACCTCCTCTTTAAAACTCCCACAGATGCACTGTATATTATCACCCCCCACTGTTCCATCTATACCCGCTAACTCTCCCCTAGACTAAGTTGAAAAGCTTTCCCTTAAAATGTCACTGCACCTCATATGAACTTTTCTATATTCTCTGCCTTATTTAGTTTTCCTTTCTCGTCTTATCTTCAGTAGATCTTCAAGATTATCTCTACTAAACATACTGTATGAACAATCAAATGTTACTACCTGCTATACTTTTAATTGTAGGTCTAAACCACTATGCTTATGTAAACATCTTATGCAATCATGTTATCTGTTATATTTTTATAAGTGAATGTCTAAACCACAATGCTCATGTAAATATCTTATGTATAGTATGTTAGCAATTGTTCTGGAGGTTTTCTCCCCAGGCCTCCACTGAAAATGGACAGCTCCATCCAGTCGGACCTCCCCGGTAAACAAATGTAAAATAAATAAATTTAACATCCATGGTAAAATGATACTAATGACCTTCGACCTGGATGTTAGATATTAAGCCTAAAGATTCTGTGGCATCTTGAATATGTGTCCTAATGGGTGGATGGAGGGGTTTCAAGGCAGTCTCTAATATCTTGAAAGCGTTTCAGTAAAGGAGCCCTGGCCTGAAACAATAGGCATCAAAGGGTACCCTTTTTTGTGGATCTTAGGTAGCACACAAATACTGACCCGTAGGATTGAGTTGAATATCACTTCCAAATTCACTCAACAATTCATCAATTTCATGTTTAAATGTTTGAGTAGGGTCACAATCCAATTTCAAATCTAGTCTACCATCACTTAAGTGCTGTCTAACCTATGATCCCAAATTACAAACCCCCTCTTTGTTGGCAGACATTATTCACAATGTTATTGTGCTTCAAACCAACTAATGCTTTGTGTTCATCTTTAGTTATTCCTAAATGTTCTCTATATATGCTGACCGTTATTAAAAAAATGTTTATGACTGATTCCTCAGATTGTTTTACCTCAGGGAAATGAACATGAAAACTGGATTTCCTATGTATAGACGGCACCATGTCTCCATCTTTCTGTTGGTTGTTTGCCATTAAAATAGAATTTAAAATTCAAATTATGGCAAAACTGTTGTAAATCATTTATAAGCATATATGAAACAAAATGTGAAGGAACAGAATTCAGTCTTTTATGAAGCAGTTCAATTTTAGCATTGCTAAGAGTAGCAGAAGACCCAGTCAATAAATCATTGGCTGATTTGTTACAAAATGCATTTACATATTATTAATGTCCTGAGATGTCAAGTCTACTCAATGAATTGGGCAAGTCTCCTACTGCACCTTCTCAGACCCCAGTTATGGACTTCCAAAGGGTGAATATTTTGTGGAGAATTCTTTTTGCACATCCATGTTCAGCCCCAACTCACTCTTGGATTCCAAATCTGTCTCCACTTTTGACAAGAAACCCTCCTCTGTAGTACCCGAATCAAAATATGAAATAACATGTTTTAAAATAGATTTTGAGTGATGTTGTTGCCTTTTCACTGTGCCTAAAATGCACTTTGTGCTGTTCCTGATCCTAAAAACATATTACCTCAGTCTTAGACGTTTGTTTCATTATATTTAATGAACCCGCCAATTATTTAGAATAATTTACTTGCATTATTCCAGTTATGATCAGGGAGACCCAATCATAATTTTCTGTAGAACATGGAGCTTTAGCTGCTCTGATGCACTATTACTTACAGAAAGTAAAGGAGCACAAAGTGTTATGCTTTATAGATATAAAATCCATAAAACAATTTGTGCTGCCACACAGTGAACAGGCAGAAGCCAAGTGTAAATACTTTTAAAAGCTGTTAGACACGCCACTCATACTCTTCTTTCTTTTGTGTGTATGTAGGTGAGCAAGCATGCAACAAAGGGGTACGTTTTACAGCTTTCAAAGCTATAAATTTAACTCTGGCACTTCTGCATTGGCTGTTGCTAATACTCTAGTGCAGGACTGCATAACAAAGTTTGCCTTTTTATGAAATTTAAGCAAAATCACAGAGCTCTATGTACTACAGTGATATTTTACTTGAAGCAGCTACATTATCATCGGTGAAGCAAGAAAAACTCAGCCATGTTGCCTTACAATCAGACAGAATGTGTGCCTGGAACATGTGCAACTGCAACAATGTGAAAATGAAGTCAGACAGCTCCGCTGTACTAGGTAGTACTGATCTTCATTTATTGTTTTGGAAATTTCATCTACATAGTTTTCTAGACATGTTCTCCATGGGACCAAACATGCTTTGAATAATGAAGCTGCCAAAACACCGATTCCTGTCCAAGTGCTACTCTGTTCTGTAAAATGCAGTCTATTGCTAGATGGGTGTGAAAATGCAGCTCCAACTACTACTGTTACTTGAAGACTTACAGTACTACCAGAGCAAATTTTCAGAATGGCAATTTGCCTTTGAAATTAAGCAGATCCCATCATAATGATTATTATAAGCACTCACTGCATTATTACTTTGCAGCAAAAAAGTAATTACTAGGAACATTACAGATGATATGTGACCGTCAACCTCTGTTAAATTTTCAACTATGGATACAAACCATGATTAAGAAAAGGGGAAATGAGCTGGCAAACTGGGATAGTCATGTGACCATAACCCACATGGCAGCAGTTAAGGGGGGGCACAGAGATGAAGTGCACAGTTAAACTGAAAATTAACTTTACAGTAAAATCATTACATTGAAATCCAATTAAAGTTTAGGACAAGTGGAGGAACACTTGCCAACTACAGATACAATCTATATCTGAATAAACTATAAACTTAAATTTAAACTAAGGAAATGTGGTGCATACTGATGATGAAATCCAAGGCAAGACTACACACAATGGAGGATGAAGTCAACTGCAACCCTGCGCAGTTCCCCAGTTGGTATCCCCTCAACTAGCGGCACAGAGTAAAAAAGGTCTTTACAAGTTTAAGACAAAAAAGTTTTCTAGTTACAGCAAAGAGCCATTACATTTATACAAAACAGCTTTTTGCCATCTTTCCTACACGGTCTAAAACATCATTCAGAAATCTGTAGTAAAAGCAAACTACTTCATAGACTTCCTAATGCGAGTACACACACACACACACACACACACACACACACACACACACACACACACACACACACACACACCAAGTAGTCTTTGAAATCAGCTTAAATGATTACCAGTACTGCTTGCACCTGCAATGACTAATCGGCACTCGCACCCTGCCGTCCAACAGTAGCAATCACACCACTGACTTGCAGGGATTGACCCTCTTCTGCAGTGCCAAACTGCACCCAATAAAATAACTTTCAGCCAGGAGAGCCACCCGCTTTGCCTCACCCTAGCTGTGACTCTGCTGGCTATTAGGCATTTTTCAGTCACCCCACTACATGCCGGCTGCCTTGTGGGTTACAGTCCTATGGCCGATTCATTTCCCTTAACACAAAAGTTAGGAACTAAATACGCTTTCATACAAAATACTCTGTCTGCATCAGTTCCAGCACATCAGTGATATATTGTCAAAAAACAAGTTATTGGTCTATAGTTTTTAAGACACACTGCAGGTTCTTTTCTGCTGTCATCCAGGTTGGTGTCTGTTCCGGATATGCATATAAATAATTTTTATTCAGGGCTAGATCTTTGTGTAAAAATGTTAATGCCTTTGCCCAGAAGTTAGGGACTCCTCTAGACCCAAGGTTTTCCACTTATAAGCTTTTCTTCATTTCGTCTCAATTTCTCTGGCTGATAATTCTTCCCACTTCATATTCTCAAAATTAGAGCTTCTTACAACTTGACTTCTCTCCATTCAGCATCTTTTTATGTTTTCAATAACGCTTCTCCAAAATGTATCCATTGCATCGGGAATTATGCATACACTACAATATGGAAACAAGCTGAAAAGTATTGGAAACATGAACACAAAGCATTATAAAGAATGAAGTTTGAATCACATGGGATCACCCAATACCAGCAGTTAAGAAAAGTAAATGCAAGAAAACCAGATACTGTAGTCCAAGAAAAAATGCAAAAGTAATATTAATCATGGGAATAGCTACAACTGGTTACTATAAAGTATATACGAAGACACAGTTATAAAAAAACAAGATTGCAAGCAGAAACTAGAGCAGTGCTCATGAAAGAGATCCAGTATTTAGGAGCAACAAGTACAATAAAAAGAACTTTCAAGTGTACTTAAATATTCTGCCAGGTGGCCGTGGTGGTGCAGCAGTTAGCTTTGTTGCCTCACAGCAAGAGGTCTCGGTTGGAGTACCTTCTGTGCAGAGTCTGCATGTCCTCCCTGCTGTTGAGTGAGTTTTAAAGCCAAGCAGGTAGGTGCATGTATGTGTGTGTGTGTGTGTGTGTGTGTGTGTGTGTGTGTGTGTGTGTGTGTGTGCCGGGCTGGCAACTTGATGCAGTTAACACACCACTACCGCTCAATCTGTGGACAGGTAATCCGCTGTGGAGACCCCTAACTGGGAAAAGGCAAAAGACATTGCTTTTACTTAAATATGGTGACAATACATGCAACCTTATAAAGTGCAGAATGAAACAATTCTGGGACATTGCAGGTTCTGAGAACAGTTCTCTTAGCTAACATCAACTGTACAGAATATGACATTCATAAAGTATCAGAAAATTATTCTAAGAACTACAGCAATACACGAATGGAGAAAGGAAATTTTGTCAATAGGTCTGACTGCAAGTAGGGGGATATACATAGGCAAGAGGACCGGATTTACAGAAGAAAATTAGCAAAGGAACCAACGTACCAGGAGCAAATAACTAGATATGGGGGAAGTAACAGAGAGGGGTGAGACCAAGCAGAAGTTTGGACTGCAGGTTAAAGACTGCCTAGGGATGCTAAGTGAGGTACCTGCTATGGTAGGGTTTTTAGCAGAGTCTAGAACAGAAGCTGCTGTTAAAAAATACAATTAGTAAGGTACATAAAATATTGCATGAGAATTATAAGAAGAAATGGCAGAAGGTTAGAAAAGACTGGATGGACAGTTTACAAAGAACAATGAGAGGGCAACTGTATGGCTCCAAAGTATGCAACACAGTCCAGAAGGTTTAGACTTTTTCCTTGGAAGTGCTTGCAGGAAGACAGCAAATGCTGGAAGTGTGACTGAAAAATTAGATGTAATTAGGAATGTGAGGAGTGGTAAATTTTAAAAACTGACTACAGAGTACACTGTCAGAAATATTGGAGGAATAAATGAATGCAACTAAGAAAATTAGAAGATATGTACCTAGCAACTAAGAAAATTAGAAGATATGTACCTACCATAACGTTCCATGTTAGTTGTCTTCTCTCGCCTTCTTTCTTGCTGGATGGGTTCAGAGCCGATCCTCGGCTCCGACTCGGCACTTGCTAAGCTCGAGAGTCACTTTTACCAGCTCGAGGCAGCCCCATATCCCATGATGCAAGGCGGTGATTACCCAGATCTCGTTTGGTATCTAGAGGAAAAACTGCCCATAATCTTCTCACAAAGGAAAGAAGAATAACTAACCTGAGAAGGCTGTAAGGGGAACCCAGGTAATTAAGGTCCAGAGCTAACTGGTGTCCAAGGAAGAACAATCTCCCAGAGAAGAAGGAAGTTCAAGGTCTGTCCAGGCTAGGGGGACAGGATGGAGGGAGGGACGCAAGAAAGAAGGCGAGAGAAGACAACTAACATGGAACATTATGGTAGGTACATAACTTCTAAATGTTAAGTTATCAATCTCGCCTTCATTCTTGCTGGATGGGACCGCATCCCTAGCACCTCTATCCTGGGTGGCTCAATGGAACAGACTCTTGAGAACTGTGGAACCAAAACTTGCCCTGTCCCTGGAGGCCAAATCCAATTTGTAATGAGAAACGAAGGTATGAGGAGTGGCCCAAGTGGCTGCTGCACAAATAGTGTCTAAGGGTAGCCTAGCCTGAAAAGCTGTAGCTGTGGCTAGACCTCTGGTAGAATGTGCTTTAGGTTTTGAGATCAGTTGTTTGCCCCTAAGCTGATAAATGTCCGAAATAGTGGAAGACAGCCATCTGGATAAGGTCACTTTAGAAACAGGGAGACCTTTCTTATTTTCAGCATAAGAAAGAAAAAGCTGATCAGACTTCCTAAATTGTTTTGTTCTGTCCAAGTAATATCTGAGTGAAAAATTTCAGCTAGAAAGTCCAACACTGACTGAATAGGGGCAGTAAAAGGGTCTATGTTCTTAGACTTTGCCCAAAAGGAGAAACGTGGTCATTTGCTAGAATAAATCCTTCTGGTAGAGGACTTTAAAGAAGCTACTATGATATCTCTAACGGGGTTAGAGATCATAGGAAGCCTGGCTAAGGAAGGAAGTGGAGCAACCAAGCGGTGAGGTTGAGGGAACGAATGGACCGGTGCAGTTGACCCGACTGGTGGGTCAGAAGATCTGGGACTGTGTCCAGATGCCAAGGCTGCACTAAGAGATGGTGATGAAGGAACGTGAACCAAATTTGTAGAGGCAAGTAAGGGGCAGTGAGAATCAGCTTGGCTCTCAAGACAGTAGCTTTCTGGAGTACTTGAGGTATTAACGGAAAAGGGGGAAAAGCATAAAGAAGTCCCCGGGGCCAATCCTGAGTTAGAGCGTCTCTGGGGGGATGGCCCGGAAGTGGAAAGAGAGAGAAGAAGTCTGGGCATTTGCTGTTTTGGGGTGTAGCAAAATGGTCGCAGCATGGGCGGCCCCACTTCTGAAAAATCTCTTCCACTATAGATTGTTTGAGAGACCACTCGTGAGGCATGAGTATAGCTCTGCTCAATCTGTCCGCTATGATGTTGAATCTTGTGACGCATGGGTAACTGCTGGAAGGACCATTGGGTAAACAACATCCACTGCAGGAGACGCATGTAAAAACGGGCCAGAGGAAGAAGTGTGATGGCAACTGCCATAAGGCCCAACACTTTCAGGACCAACCTGGCTTGTACCTTTTTGCTGAATAGGATCATCCGAACATGGTTTTGGATATCCAGGATTCTTTGGTTTGTTAGGTTTGCTGACATCCGAGTAGTGTCCAGATCTGCGCCTATAAAGGTAACAGATTGGCAGGGCGATAAGGAAGACTTTTCGAAGTTGACTGAAATCCCTAACTGGCTGCAGAGACGTAGAGTGTAATCCCTGGCCTGGAGAAGTTGATGCCTGGTGGTGGCCGAGAGGAGCCAGTCGTCTAGGTACAGAAACTCCTGGAATCCCTGACGTCTCAGGTGAGCCGTGACTGCTGCCATGCATTTGGTGAACACTCTGGGAGCTGTAGTGAGACCAAAGGGCAGGGCTCTGAACTGAAAATGACTGGTCCCCAGCCGAAAGCGGAGAAACCTTCTGGAGCGTCTGTGGATTTTTATGTGATAGTACTCATCTTGAAGGTCTATGGAGCACATCCAGTTGTTTTTGCCCAGAAAGGGCAAAATCGATTGAAGTGTGACCATCCAAAATCTTGCCTTTTTGACAGACTTGTTTAGCCTGCTGAGGTCTAATATTGGTCTCCCGTCGTTTTGGGGACCAAAAAGAACCTTGAGTAGATTCTGGATTCTAAATGATCTGTTGGAACTGGCTGGATGGCCCTTTTCTCTAGAAGCTTTGAAACCTCTAGCTTTGCAATTTCCCTTAGACCGGGTGGAACGTCTGGAAGGGATCCTTTTTGAGGGAAGGGGCTTTTCTCGAAAGGTATTTTGTAACCCTCGGATATGATCGACTGTACCCATTTGTCTTGAGAGAGGGAAAGCCAGGCTTCTGGGTACAGCAACAATCTCCCCCCGACTGCCTCCAAGGGTGGGCAGTCGGGCAACACCTCAGGATGCTGGAAGGGCTTGTCAGAGAGAGGCTCTCTGCTGCCCTGGTTCTGCGGACCCCCTCTGCCCCTAGGGCGGCGTCTGTTGTTATTACCCCTTCTGCCTCTGGGGGTAAACTGACCATGTGCGTCAGGCGTGACTCCCTGTGATTTTCGGAACCACATTTTCCCTCCCTTCTGACCTTTGGGGTAAGGTCTAGAAGGGGTGGAGAAACGGACTCCTACGGCAGAAAGAGTCTTGCCGTCTTGCTCGCACCTGGTCAAAGTGTCCTTCACCTGAGGGCCAAACAAAGTTGTCCCATCAAAGGGAGAGTTTGTGAAGGATGCCTTCAAAGGGTCTGCAAAATTGCAAAGCCGCATCCAGGACTGACGTCTGAGAGCTACTCCTGTGCCTGCGACTCTACTCGCCCCATCGGCTGCATAAGAAATGAGCCGCATGGAGGAGTTAGTTATGGAATTTAGGATTCCCAGCTGAGAGGCAATCTTCTCTTGAGCCCCTGCAGCTGACAGATCCTGTACTACTTCACCCAATTCTTTGAGGATATCTCTTTGAAGTCGGGTGAAGTGACATAAATAATTCAGCTTAACGATAGCAAAGGTCGCCGAGGAAAACATCCGCTTACCATACCTGTCCATGGTCCTAGACTCCTTGTTAGGAGGATGGACTGGTACGGAAGGATCTGCAAGTTCCTTCTTGGTGGCGGTCGCCACCACCATGGCATCAACCGGGACACCTTTAGTGAGAAACTGTTTTTCAGTGGGGGCCGTGATAAATTTAGAAGGCCTCCTGGGGACTGGTTCCACAGAATCAGGAGATGCCCACGCCTTTCGAGCTATCACGTCCATGAGGGGGTCGAAAGGCGGAGACACCCAGGAGGTGGAGGGTCGAGATCCAAAAGCCTCCAGGTATACAGATTCATCCTCGGAGGGATTAATGGAGGGCCAGTTCCCCCTCTGTTTCAGGAGTTCAAGGATTTCTGAAAAGGAGACATCCTCAGAGGGGGATCTCGGGGACCCCTCCGACTCATCTAAGTCAGTATCTGATGTCGTAGACTCAGGGGAGTCCAAGTGCTTCCTCTTGCAGGTCCTCTTACGCGGGGGTTCTCCTGAAGGATCAGGAGAAACCTCTGAAGAGGAAGTTCTTTCCAATGGGGAAACCTGGGGCGATGGATCTCTGGGTCCGGGAGCAAAAGAGTGGGAAGAGATATCTACAGGCACCGTAGAGGGAGGAGCTAAAGGAACCGACTGCTGACTGAGCTTGGGGGCTAGCACACTCCTCATCACCTCGAAGGCTCCCCTCCCGGGAAGGACAGAGAGCTCCCGCTCCGAAGAAACAGGAATCCCCGGCCCCACCAAAAGGGAAGGCTCCGAAGCAGATGTCGGTGCTGAGCTCACCAAGGCCGAAGCTCCGAGAGGGAGAATAGGGTCGGACAAGGGTCCGATGCCACTCGCCCCCTCGGAACCGACCAGGGAAGCCCGACGACCGGATCCCTTCAAAGACGGTCTCAATGAGGAGATAGGAGTCGAAAACGACGGAGCCAAAAGGGGTGGTATCGGCTCCGAAGCACCAACAGTCAATGTACCAATAATCTCCGAGCTCTGAAGGAGAGTCAAAGGAGGAATTTCTGGAGGGTGTGGAATAGCGGTCGTCTGCTGAGATGGGCTATGGAGCATCTGGGCCAGTGCCTGTGATTTCAGCAGTCTACTCACCACTCACTCCAAGTCATGGTCTGAGAGTCTGGAAGACCTTGATGATCGGCTCCGATGGCTCCGCTCCGAAAGTAAGGGAGAGGCCGGAGCCGAGTGGATATACTCCAGTGAAGGAGATCTAGATCTCTTTCTCGACGAAGCCATCGGAGCCGAAGAACCTTCGGTTCCAGTTGGAGCGGACAGCTTGTCGGCTCCGAGCTGGGTTAGAGATGTGTCGGCTCCAGCCGGAGCAGATGCAGGCTTCGAAGCAAGGGTATCGGCTCCAGCCAGAGCCGACAAAGGTACCAAAGCCAGGGTATCGGTGCCGATCGGCGCCGATACTAAAACTTCCGAGAAGGAAGGATCAGCTCCGGACGGAGCCGATCTCGACTCCAGTGGAGTCGGAACCAAGGCCACAGACTTGGACACTGAAGGCTGGGCCTTGGATGGCTTTGAGGGCTTCCCCGAGCCGGACTTAGCCGGGGAGCTCTCAGGCTTGAGAAGACCTCTTAAGATAAGTTTATTTCTACGTTCCTGCAGGACTCTCTGGCTGAATGAGTGGCAAATAGCACAGGAGTCCTGCAGGTGTAGGGGTCCCAGGCAATAAATACAAGAAGTGTGACCGTCTGTCAGAGACATCTAATGACAGCACAAGTCACACTTCTTGAAACCTGAGACCCTAGTGTCTTTAGACATGACTGAGTCCTAACACAAACACACACACCACTCAGTCCAAAAATCACACTGACTATACAAAAAAAGAACTAAGTACAGTGAATAAAAACACACACACACCTAAACAAATCCTGACAGGAAACTGTTTGGGAGGGTAAGGCCTAAGGCCTGAAAAACAGAAAATATGGATAAGGGGACGGGAAGCTAACGGGAATAGGGCTAAGTGAATCAGGGAACTAACAAACTATGAATATGAAAAATTTAAGGTACTGGGATAGCTAAATTTCTCAGAAAAGAGTAATTAAATTCATTTACCAGGAGCTGGCAAAAGGTGACCTCATGAGCGAAAGCGAGATCTGGGTAATCACCGCCTTGCATCATGGGATATGGGGCTGCCTCGAGCTGGTAAAAGTGACTCTCGAGCTTAGCAAGTGCCGAGTCGGAGCCGAGGAAAGGCCACGAACCCATCCAGCAAGAATGAAGGCGAGATTGACAATTTAACATTGAGAAGTTATGTACCTACCATAACGTTCCATGTTAGTCATCTTCTCTCGCCTTCTTTCTTGCTGGATGGGTTCGGAGCCGACTCGGCCACTTACTAAAGCTCGAGAGCTAATTTTACCGGCTCGAGGCAACCCTATATCCCATGATGCAAGGCGATAACTACCCAGATCTCGTTTTGTAGCCAAGGAAAAATTATGCAATATATTCTTCCAACTGGAGAGGAGGAGGAGGAAGAGGTAATAATCCCCCGAAAAAGACCAACCTGATCTAGTGACACTAGTAAGCTGATTAGCTGGAAAAATTGGATCAAGACTCTTCAAGGAAGAGGAACAATCTTCTCTGTCTGACCAGGCTAGGGGGATGGTGGGCGGGATGCAAGAAAGGCGGCGAGAGAAGACAACTAACATGGAACGTTATGGTAGGTACATAACTTCTCAATGTTAAGTTGTCAATCTCGCCTTCATTCTTGCTGGATGGGACCGTCCTAGCACCTTTATCCTGGGTGGCTCAATGGAACAGACTCTTGAGAACGGTGGAACCAAAATTTGCTCTGTTTCTGGAGGCAAAGTCTAAATTGTAATGCGAAACAAAGGTATGAGGAGAGGCCCATGTGGCTGCTGCACAAATAGTGTCTATTGGAAGTCTAGCCTGAAAAGCTGTAGATGTAGCTAGTGCTCTAGTGGAATGGGCTTTTGGCCTAGAAATCAACTCTTTACCTCTGAGTTGATAAATGCATGTAATCACAGAAGACAGCCACCTAGATAGGGTTACCTTGGATACTGGAAGGCCTTTCCTGTTCTCTGCATAGGATAAAAACAGTTGATCAGATTTCCTAAATTGTTTGGTTCTGTCCAGATAATATCTGAGTTGGCGGTGAACATCGAGATAATGTAGTTTTTGTTCCGCTCTATCAGAATAATTTGGGAAAAAACTGGAAGATCAATAGATTGATTTAAGTTAGTCTGCGATGCCACTTTGGGTAAGAAAGACGGATTAGTCCTTAGAGAAACTCTGTCTTTGTGGAATATTAAGTAGGGAGGACGAATGTAGAGGGCATGAAGCTCAGATACTCTCCTGGCAGAAGTAATGGCGACTAGAAAGAGCATCTTCCAAGAAAGAAATTACAATGAACAGGTAGCCGCAGGTTCGAAAGGGGGAAGAATCAAGGATGTTAAAATTAAATTTAGATCCCACTGTGGTGGGGGGTCTCTAATCGGAGGTTTAAGTAAAAATATACCTCTAAGGAATGCCTTGCAAAGTTTATGTGACATGATGTTGTGGTCCAACAAGCCGATATGAAAATTTGAAATGGCTGCCAACTGAACTTGTACTGTGGAGGAAGAAGATCCTGAATGAAAAATCTTGGCTAGGAAGTCCAAGACCGAATGAATCGGAGCAGTAAAGGGATCTATGTTCCTAGCTTTTGCCTAGAAGGAGAAACGTTGCCATTTACTAGTGTAAATCCTTCTGGTGGAAGATTTAAGGGAAGCTACTATGATATCCCGGATGGGATTAGAAATCATAGGAAGCCTGGCTAGGGATGGAAGTGGAGCAACCAAGCAGTGAGGTTGAGAGAAGGTATGAATTGGTGCAGCAACCCCGACTGGTAGGTCAGAAGATCTGGAACCGGGTCCAGATGCCATGGCTGTACCAAAAGATAACGATGTAGGAACGGAAACCATATCTGTCGAGGCCAATAAGGGGCAATGAGAATCATCTTGGCTCTCAAGGCAGTTGCTTTCTGAATTACTTGCGGTATTAGAGGAAAAGGAGGAAAGGCATAGAGAAGTTCCCGGGGCCAATCTTGGATTAGAGCATCTCTGGGGGGATGGCCTGGAAGGGGGAAGAGAGAAAAGAAGTCGGGGCATTTGCTGTTTTGAGGCGTAGCAAAAAGATCGCAGCAAGGAAGGCTCCACTTCTGAAAAATCTCTTCCGTCACAGATTGTTTGAGAGACCACTCGTGAGGCATGAGAATAGCTCTGCTCAACCTGTCCGCTATGATGTTGGATTTCCCGAGGATATGCGTTGCTATCAGAAACCGCTGAGAAGAGATTGCCCACTGCCAAAGTCCGAGTGCTTCTCGACACAGTAGATAGGACTTGGTTCCGCCCTGCTTGTTGATATACCACACTACGGACATATTGTCCGTTTGGACTGCAATAGTTCCCAGGGGAAGAGAGTCGTGGAGGGCTTGCAACGTTAAAAGCACTGCTCTCATGTCCAGGACATTTATGTGCAGGTGGCATTCGAAAGGTTGCCAAGTGCCATGGACCATCCTGCCCTGATAATGCCCCCCCCACCCGATCAGGGAGGCATCCAATGTAACCATGGCGACCGAGGCGGGAGGAACAAAGGGTCTGCCCTGATGGACTTGAGGGGACAATATCCACCAGGTCAGATGCCTTTTGCAAATTGGAGTTATTATGATCCTGTGACACATGGGAAGTCGTTGAAAGGACCATTGGGCGAACAGCATCCATTGTAGGAGACGCATGTAAAAGCGGGCAAGGGGAGGAAGTGTTATGGCGGCCTCCATAAGACCCAATACTTTCAGGGCAAACCTGGCCTGAATTTTGTCGCTCTGAAGAATCACATGGATGTGTTTTTGAATATCCAAGATCCTTTGGTCTGTTAACTTTGCTGAAAGTTGTACGGTGTCCAATTTTGCGCCTATAAAGGTAATAGATTGACAGGGCGACAAGGCAGATTTTTCGAAATTTATAGAAATCCCTAGCCCTCTGGCTTGGAGAAGTTGATGCCTGGTGGTGGCAGTGAGGAGCCAGTCATCTAGATATGGAAACACCTGGAATCCTTGACGTCTCAGGTGAGCCGTAACCGCTGCCATACATTTGGTGAACACTCTGGGGGCTGTAGTGAGTCCAAATGGCAGGGCTCTGAACTGGAAGTGAAAGGCCCCCAGCCGAAAGCGGAGAAACCTTCTGGAGCGCCTGTGAATTTTTATGTGATAGTACGCATCCTGAAGGTCCACCGAGCACATCCAATTGTCCTTGCCAAGAAAGGGTAGAATGGACTGAAGCGTGACCATCCGGAACCTTGTTTTTTTTACAAACTTGTTTAGTTTGCTGAGATCTAATATTGTTCTCCAGTCCCCTGTCTTTTTTGGTACTAAAAAGAACCTCGAGTAGATTCCGGATCCTATTTGGTCTGCTGGGACTGGCTGGATGGCTCTTTTTGCTAGCAGTTTTGATATCTCTGGTACTGCTAGTACCCTTAGACCGGGTGGAACGTCTGGTAGGGTTCCCTTTTGCTGAATTGGGGTTTGGATAAAGGGAATTTTGTAACCCTCGGATATGATAGACTGTACCCATTTGCCAGGCTTTTGGGTACAGCGATAATCTTCCCCCGACTGCCTCCGAAGGTGGACAATCGGGCAACATCTCAGGGATGCTGGAAGGGTTTGTCAGAGAGAGACTCCCTGCTACCCTGATTCTGCGGACCCCCTCTGCCCCTAGGGTGGCATCTGTTGTTGTTACCCCCTCTGCCTCTGGGAATAAACTGACCTCGTGCGTCAGGCGTGACTCCTTGAGATTTGCGGAACCACATTTTCCCTCCCTTCTGACCTTTTGGGTAAGGTCTTGAAGGGGTGGAGAAACGGACTCCTACGGCAGAAAGAGTCTTGCCATCTTGTTCGCATCTAGTCAAGGTGTCTTTCACTTGAGGTCCAAACAAGGTCGAACCATCAAAGGGAGAATTTGTGAAGGACGCCTTGAAAGGGTCTGCAAAATTACAAAGCCGCATCCAGGATTGACGCCTTAAAGCCACTTCTGTGCCTGCGGCCCTACTTGCTCCATCGGCTGCATATGAAATAAGCCGCATGGAGGAGTTAACAATGGAGTTTAGGATTCCTAGCTGTGAGTTAATTTTATCCTGGGAACCAGCAGCTGACGGATCCTGTAAAACTTCTCCCAACTCTTTAAGAACATCTCTTTGAAGGAGGGTGAAGTGACAGAAATAGTTCAGCGACCGCATGGCAAAGGTCGCTGAAGAAAATATCCACTTGCCGTACCTATCCATAGTCCTGGAATCCTTGTTAGGAGGATGGACAGGTACTGAAGGATCAGCTAATTCCTTCTTGGTGGCTGCAGCCACCACCATGGCATCAACCGGGACACCTTTTGTCAAAAATTGCCTATCAGGTGGGGCCGTAATGAATTTAGAAGGCCTCCAAGGAATGGGTTCCACCGAGTCCGGGGCCATCCACGCCTTCCGAGCCACCACGTCCATAAGAGGGTCGAAAGGCGGAGACACCCAGGAGGTGAAGGGTCGAGACCCGAACGCCTCTAGGTATACTGACTCATCCTCGGAAGGATTAAGGGAAGGCCAGTTCCCCCTCTGCTTAAGGAGTTCAAGGATGTCTGAGAAAGAGACATCCTCAGAGGGGGACCTTGGGGATCCCTCAGACTCATCCAAGTCAGTATCGGATGTAAAAGACTCGGGGGAGTCTAGATGTTTCCTCTTACATGTCCTCTTACGCGGAGGCTCACCTGATGGGTCAGGAGAAGCCTCGGAAGAGGAAGATATTCCCAGTGGGGAAATCTGAGGTGTTGGATCTCTGGGTCCAGGAGCAAGAGAGTGGGAAGAGACGTCAGCAGGCACTGCAGTGGGAGGAGCTGATGGAACTGACTGTTGACTACGCCCTGGGGCTAGTACACTCCTCATCACCTCGAAGGCTCCCCCATCAGAGAGGCCAGAAGGCTCC
This sequence comes from Protopterus annectens, assembly GCF_019279795.1. Taxonomy (NCBI): domain Eukaryota; kingdom Metazoa; phylum Chordata; order Ceratodontiformes; family Protopteridae; genus Protopterus; species Protopterus annectens. The sequence goes on along the minus strand of NC_056725.1, from coordinate 1,169,048,802 downwards.
TGCTCCGAAGAGATAGGAACCCCAGGACGCACCGACAAGGACGGCTCTGAGGCTGATGTCGGGGCTGAGCTCACCAGCGCCAAAGCTCCGAGAGGGAGAACGGGATCGGACAAGAGTCCGATGCCACTCGCCCCCTCGGAGCCGACGAGAGAGACCAGACGCCCGGATCCCTCCAATGAAGGCATCAAGGAGGAGATCGGAGCAGAGGACGACGGAGCCGAAGGGGAGGTGGTATCGGCTCCGAAGCCACAACAGTCCCGGCTCCGAGGAGCTCCAGCTCCGAGCTCTGTAAGAGAGTCGAAGGAGGAATGTTAGGTGGATATGTAATAGCTACCGTCTGTTGAGACAGGCTATGGAGCATTTGGGCCAATGCCTAAGACTTACTCACCACTCTCTCAAGGTCGTGGTCGGACAGCCTGGACGACAGAGAAGACCGGCTCCGATGGCTCCGCTCCAAGAGCAGGGGTGATCTCGGAGCCGAATGTATCTATTCCAACAAAGGGGATCTTGATCTCTTTCTTGAGATAGGTGGAGCCGAAGGAGCAGAGGATACGTTGGCTCCAGCCGGAGCCGACACTGAGTGCCCAGATTTAGCGGTATCGGCGCCAGATGGAGCCGATACTGTAACCTGTGACATAGAAGGATTGGCTCTGGCTGGAGCCGATCTCGTCACAGAAGGCGAACCAGTAGCCGATGGCTTAGGGCTTGGAGCCGAAGGCTTAACTGGTTTCGAGGGCTTCCCCGGAGCCGACGTAGTCGGGGAGCTCTCAGGCTTTAATAAGCCCCTCAGTATTAATTTATTTCTGCACTCCTGCAGGACTCTTGGGCTGAAGGCATGGCAGACAGCACAAGAGTCCTGCAGGTGCAGAGGTCCCAGGCAGTAAACACAAGAAGTGTGACCGTCTGTCAGAGACATTTTCTGACAGCACGAGTCACACTTCTTGAAGCCTGAGACCTTTGTGTCCTTCGACATAACTGTGTTGAGGAAGCACTAAGCAATAAAACACAGACACACACACAATAAACACCCAATCCAAATAAAATTAAAACAGGAATACAAACACATCCAAACACCACACAGAATCCCTGACAAAAAATTAGGAAAGGGGGAGGCTTAAGGCCTAACTTAGGGGAAGGGATAAATAACTGGAAAAAAAGGAAACACTAACGGAGATAGGGTTAAACTAATCGTTAAGAGTTTACACAACAACGGTAGTGACTAAAACTAAAGGGGAGAGACTAAAAGTCTGAAATTTGAAAAACTTACCAGGAGCCGGTAAAAAAAGCACCTTGCAAGCGAAAGCGGCAAACGAGACGCCTTGCATCATGGGATATAGGGTTGCCTCAAGCCGGTAAAATTAGCTCTCGAGCTTTAGTAAGTGGCCGAGTTGGAGCCGAGGATCGGCTCCGAACCCATCCAGCAAGAATGAAGGCGAGATTGACAACTTAACATTTATTCTTTTGAGTTGGGATACAGGGTCTGAGTTGCCTAGACACCATTAATGACTTAAGTGTCAAGCTATTATCTGCCAAAAAAGCAATTACTAGAAAATGGAAATCAAAACCTAAAACTGTAACTGAAGTACCGAATATTTTAAAGGAGATTAAAGAACTTTTAGTGGGATCTTTAGAAAAGGAAAGCAGCAAATTACACAGAAATAAAATGGAATTTGTGGAAACAAAACATGCCGAATAATGTTCAGGAGTAGTGATGCTTAAGGGATGGCAGGAATTGTGCAATTTATGTAATGTTGAAATGAACAATTGTTAAATGTATACTGCATGAAAGCATTGGGAAATATTACTATGTTTACTTGTTCGTTTTCCATTAGTGTATGTGTACCTGTGTCACTGTTGCAACTGTGATTTAATAAAGATGCTTAAAGACTGAAGCAATACTACTTTCTTGAACTTTAATTATACCCTGACTCAGGAGTGGTTCCTGTCACTGTATTAAAAACCCAAAATATTTGGAAAATTAAAAAAAGTTGACAGCTGTATGGCTGATTCAATCCCCTTGGGCAAAACAGGGCACTTGGGAGTGGTGCTATCATCAATGAGGAGGTTGGGGGTTTCTAACTTGGCACTACCATCTCCACATTTGCAGCCAGTGCCATCTCTGGGGTTGGCTGTGCCCTGCACACAACTATCACTCTCGCTCAGTTCCCCCCAAGTGAAAGAAGTCCACAGACACCCCTCCCCCCGCCCACCACCTATGCCACACCTGGTTCCTAGGTTCCACAGAACAGCTAGAACAAAGCAGGAGCCCCTACCCTGCCCTCCCACTATATGAAAAATGAATGGGCTTGGCCCCTCAATATGGCTCCTGCAGTCCTGGGACAGCTAATCAATCCCAGACCATCCGAGTTGCAGTCAAAGCTCTATCCATCCATGCCACAAAGCTGACAGAATTAAACCCAACACTGCATCATGTCATGACTTCAAATTCATTTGTACACCCTTTACAGTAACACTCCACATACCAGAAAAAGCCATTTTTAAAACACATAAGCAACATCTATACTTAACCTGCTTTCCACAAATCAATACACTTTATAAAAAGATATAGTCCCTGTACCTCCCATTTGCAAGTTAAAGTTTTGGACAAAGGCAATTTAATAGAGAGAGTGTTCTTCAGTCTGGGAAAGGCCTTTGATACCATCTCCCATCATGAATTACTCGAAGACATTCCACATTCTGACCTATGCAATAACTGTTAAAACTGGTTCAACTTTCCAAAATCGCTCATTATGGGTCCTCCTAGCATTCTTTCACTACTACCACCCAAACCACATCCAACAGGAATACCTCAAAGCTCTACACTTGGCACCTAACTCTTCATTATATTCACCAGCAATATAGTCATGATAACACTCAAGTACCTTCTATACACCAATGGCCTAGTAATATAGCCAGCATCCAATGACCCTAAGCTCTCTGTAAAACTTTCAACTACAATTTGTACTCCTTAGCATTGCCTTACCGCACTACATCCCATAATACCTCTCAACCTATCAGAGCAAGAAATCTGGATAAAGCCATATATAAAAGTGGGATATAGGCCCAAAAATAAGGACAATTTTTAAATATCGCTCTTACAAACTTAGAAAGTTGATAGAACAACAGGGTTTACATTAGCATGAATTTTCTGAAGGGTATGAAGTCTCTAAATCAAATGTCTGCCATTATTTTCTAACTTCAGCCCTTAATGGTTTGCCACTAATTTGCCAGAAAAACACAATTTTATGAAAAACAGACCAAAAATATGAAGTAAAAGTCTGGACATTCTGCAAAATTCTGTACAGCTGAGAGGTATGCAATCTCACCAGAAATGTGAAACAAGTGAAATGTATGCATCTTGCAGCAAACAAAAAAGGCCGCTATTATATCAGTACCCAATCCTACAAGAAGCAACAAATAGTTGTTCAATGGTACAAGCATAGACTTACGACTTCAAAAATGTGGTTGTGATATTCTAAGCATCAATAAAAACTAACATCTACAACTCTCGCTCTCTCTCTCTCAGGAAACTCGCAATAAGGGCACCATTATACTGCCCCACAGCCAGCCACAGTAACAAACACTTCAGACATGCTTATAGAAAGCTTGCTCCCTGTATGTGCTTGCCACCACTTTGAACATCCCTGCCTAACCATATCTAAAACTAAATTTCCTGCATAAATTCTCTTGCTAGCCAAAAACAACATCAGCTATATAGATAATTAAAATAACTCACCTTAAGAAGTGCCTATCCCTTCCTGAAACCTTCCAGTTCAAATCAAACACTAAGACACTTCGTAGGTCCAAAATCTCCTCTCATGATCATGTAATATCATCTAGAATTCACTTCAAAACTTCAGTGGCAAGGTGTAAAGTACAGAATTCTTTACTGCAAATCTCAACTCCAAGTTCAGACAAAGCATCCTTAAGAAACACCTGCTTAAATGTTCTCATAATGTCCTTTTTGTCACTGTGTGCATTCTTTGATGCAACATTCAGTCAACAGCCTCAGCTCTAACTTAAAATACAATTTCAAACATGTACAGTGCTTAACTACATTGTCTTAACATTACACCAGATACATTACAAGCGTAAACGTATTTATTTTGTAACAAAATCATTGCAGCAAATGGATCCATGAAGTGAAGCCTACCTACTTAGAAAAACTAAAGGCAACAGCAGAGTTTGAGCTAAGGAGATACAAGGTTCGTATACAGTTACATAGGAACAGTTAATGTACACGACTGTCAGTGAACAGATATCAGCAAGCTGCAAGACTAAGTGCTCCACTGCTGTGGTTTACATCTCTAAGATACTTGGTCAGTGAAGTATTGCTGAAAATCTTTAAAATGTGATATTACAATTCAGTATCATTCAAAATGCCCTAATTTGTAAACCATTGCACATTACAAGACTGAGATGTTTCCATTTGGTGTGGCTGTTGTAATTCAAATTAAAAGCCATGAGAAGCTTAAACCTGGAAAAAAAACATTAATTTGTCTATAGCAGTACAATCAGTTAAATCAGCAACTGGAAACTTGCAATAACTCATTATTTAGATGTGGCTTGATAAGTAACAAACGGATCACAATAAAACTATGTATATGTTTGTTTTAATCTGGAAACTGACTTCAGTATAAAAACTGTTGAGTTTGCTTCATTGGGTGCTGGCATGCACAATTTTTTAACCAAGATTTATTAATGAAAATCTGCTTAAACAATCCTCTCTGAAAGAACGACGGGGAAAATAAATCAAGTGCCTCTTCATCTCACTGCAGTATGTTTAACAGAAGCTGATAAAACAGGACAATGAATATTATCCCAGTACTTCTATCCCTCTATATAGCATGCCATACACAAAGGCAAAAAGCTGCTTTGTTACCATAGTTTCTGCTTTCATACTGTCATTTCAAGTAGGCTATGGTAGCCACAATACAATATGCTTTGCATTTCCATTAAAATAGCTTGAAGTTTGAAAGGAAGGCTTGCAGTTTAGGGTCACATTTTCATTTTTTAAATAAATTAAATGTGGACTAACATTACTCTGCAGCTACTGAGCTAAAAAGATCCGAATGGTCAGATGGGACTTCAGCAGAATGCAGCCCACAAAACTGTACATTCTAACAAGACTCAGCAGTGCCTTAAAAATGAATGTTTTCAGAACATCTGCTTTCACCATAACTCATAACACTGGTAGACAATTTCTTTATGAAGAATACCAACTAATCAAAAATGGCAACAATTTAAAAAAATGGCATGTTCAAAAAAGAAAAACAGCATTCCTAACAGAACATAATTTTACACATACTGCCAGTCTATCTTTGAACACTGGAATCTCAGTTTTCAACAAATATCAATGTGGTGCCCCTAACCTTCTGTGCCAAACACTCTCATAATATACTCATTAAGTTCACAATGCAATGGTCACAGCTTCACCTGGGTTTACTTTAGCTTTAAGACCTATAACGAGAAGGGTTGACGTTTTGAAAATTCCAACCATCTCAACAAAAAAGCAGCTTAGATGGCACCAAACAGGCATAATTCAAGATATTTTTATTTGAAGTCTTGCAGGATGTTACAGACCCTTTAACTGAAATACTAGTTAAAAACCCAACTAAGATAAATGTGAAAACGCAGGCTGTAAACATTACTGCACAGGGACACTGATGTAGTAGTCCAGCAGATGGCACTAGTTCTGTACTAAAGCAACAAGTCCGACTGCTTAAAGTCGAGCAGTATTTCCAGAACGAACATCATGCCTCAACTTCAGCTGCAAAAGGCAAAAATGTATAACTTAAAAGATAAGTCACAGGTTGACAACACTGCAGATAATGTCTAGCAAAAAATAACAGACAACTGAACAGGTGGAGCTGCAGGCATAAACATGGCCAACCTGAAGCCACACTGTACAAAATCCACGCAATGAAAGGTCACTTCCAATAAAAAAATAAATAAAGGAGCACAAGCAGAGTTAGGTCCGTAGAGGAAGCGATAAGAGCGACAAAACTACTTTAATGATTAAAACACATTCCTCGGATGGCTTGGGAGTTTCTTCACATTCAAGGAGTGTTATGAACATGGTAAATATGATATCTGTAGAAAACAAAACTTTAAGAGATGAAATGCACTACAAAGTCAGTGTGCATTCCAAATGAGCTATTTTCATACGTTGCGTTACTTACAAAGATGATGATCTTAAGTAGAAATGCCAATTTTCAGTTCCTGTTTGCTCATAAGGAGGTCACACTAATCAACACTATGGGTTTTCATCTTTACATCGACATTCCGCATACATATGAAGACTTCAGAGCTCGAACAGCAGCTATTTGTACTAGTGAGAATATTTTACAATAGATTACACTCTGCAGAGCATATGCATTTGTAGCTCCCTCCCTCTTTCAAATCCTAAAATTCTGAAAACAAAGAAAACATTGCCATATAAGCAATTCTGAGGTTAGAAACTAAGCATCTGACTTTTACTAGAAAAAGGGCAATGAGAGAAAAGCACAACAGAAATGATGCAGTTTTCATGAAAACCTCATAGATGCGTAACAGAATATACAACAAATTACAATAATGCAGCCTGCACCACGTCAAGGATGCGTGTGTCTTATGTCCATGCACAACAGGATCACTGATGCAGGTTTCAATGCATATATAGGGTACCTACTAGAAGCAAATTATTGTCTTCAGCAAAACCTTTTAAAACGGTGAAGTCCCCTAGAGTATGACAAAGCGATCCTGACCATGCACTGAACACCCCAAGAACAGTGAGCACCTCAAGTTCTGCAAGAATGAGTAGAAAGCCAATCCGGGCTCTCCAGTGTTTTTAAACAATTATACAGATTTCCAAACAAAACAAGGCTGCAAACTTAAACTACAACCAAAAACAATACTTGATTAAGAAGCTAACAAATAGAAAAACCAAAAAGAGACCGTACAAAAGACTTGTGGCTGACTAGAACAAATTGTCACATCATATTTAAAAAAGCATAAGGGCAATACAAAATCTGCAGATGGTAACACTTTGCACTAAATTGATATCCACATAAAATTATCACTATGTATGATTAAGAAAAACATATCTTGTGCAACAAATGGGCTGAAGAGTGCAGGAGAGATGAAGCCAGCATCTACCCCCTAGTCTCCTGTATGCCTTATAAGTGCTCACTACAGTCCTCTCAGCTAGCTAAACAGTAGCAATCTTAGAATAAAATAGCAAAGTTTATAAGTAAGCACATTAACTGTTCCCATCATTGTGTGGCACTTCAGTCCCTTAACTGCCAGGCGCTTAACTGGCAGGTACTTTCTACTAGCCCTTTCTCATATAAAGAGATTGTCCATAACATCCTCTGTACCTCAGACAGATTCTCTGTCACCAGCCAATTATTAAACTGGTACACATACTAACCCTTTCTCATATTTAGAGATTGCCCATAACATTCTCTGTACCGCAAACAGATGCTCTGCCACCAGCCAGTTATTAAAGTGGTACACATCCCCCAGAGAACTGCACTCCTTAAACACCTAATACTTGCTCAAAATCTAAAAATCATAATTATGACGGTTTATATTCTGTGCACATTGTTAAAACTTTGGAACTTATACCCAGTAGACAACAGAAATCTCATCTACAACGTAAAAAACATTTTGAAGATTATCTCTCAAGCAAATGGTCCTGTGCTTGTAACAACCCCATTTCCAAGATACTTTCTTATTCTAAACCCTGCCTACAAGTTACAATCCCAATGAAGTACTATTCAGTATAAACAGCATTTCCCTTGTACACATCTCCATTACTAATTCCCACATCATAAATTTAAATCAATACAGATATCACCAATTTCTCAAACTTTTACTACAGTAATCTCCTGGTTATGGGTCTCAACTGAATCTTATAGACTGGATAAAATATGCACTTGCCTTATCTGCTGTGTCCAATATTACAGTGAGATCATGTTCATACTCTGTAAAAGAAATGTTAAGTTACTGTGAGTTGTACTTGCTATGAATTGTACGTGCTGTATGAACTATGTTCAGTAAAAGTGGCTGAGCTTAACATGCTACAAATACTATACAGTGTATGTAACATGGTATCCATCACCTGTTAAAGTTATATAATCCTGAGTCTTACTGTTTATCATTATTGTTTTTTTTTTAATGTGATGTGCAGCCTTTCTCCCAGGGCATCCATTTAAAACTGGCTTTGCCCAGTTGGACTCGCGCAGTAAATTAAGTTAAACAAAACAAAATTCAGGAAGATTTGAATGATGCTAACATGTTTAATAGAAAGCTTCTACAAATGTAAAAGTTACTGCTTATCTAACAAATCAGTGCAAGACTACTGAGATAACATAGCACTTAAATGATTTTGCTTTCCTATAATAAGAACAGGGACATTAAACAGATGATTAGTTAATGCAAATGCCTCTTTAAAAAATAAAAAAGATAACAGAAGTAACCAGACTGGCTTCACTAGAACAGTATTCGCATAAAGACAATGTTAATTCTTACTACACACAAAATAAATTGGCCTCCTTTGAGAAGCTATTCAACAAACTGTTGCTGAAAAAAAATTAAGAATGGAAGGTAATGGAATGATTGCTTCAAACCTATGTCCTAATCAACACCAAGCCAACAGAAGATATCCCATTTCTTCAGTACATGAAGAAGGGAGGAGTCAGGAATACAAACTGAAGCATGCTCCTGCACATAACAGAAATAAGAGGTCTCCTAGGGAGTCAAGACAGCCAAGAATGGCTTCACAGAATGAAAAGTTAAGCAAGAAATTTAGTAATTGCAATTCTGAGCACGTTGTGTTATGGTAAATATTAAGGATTCCACAAGCTAATCAGCTTCAATGTGGAGACTAACCTACCAATATTGAACATATGGAGCAAAAAGCTTTTCCTTGAGAAAAGGGAAGTTCCCCTGACAAAGCATCTTGCCACACACATTGTGTATCTGTATTGTTTATTTGAAAGTGATTGACAAAAATATTAAATTCAACTAGTATACTGGACTGATAAAGCAGTTTTTTGTCTGTCCATAATCAGTTGTCAAAGTTACTCGTGTACTTTCACAATGGTTTTGTGACATACACGATCACACAGTGCTGATTCATCTCCCATCCCTTTCCTCACTGTCCCTTGGAGTCAAGCTTTCAATACCATCTCTGCTTCTGCCAAGAAACAGACATGGGTTTTACAAAATATCTCAGCTTTACACAGCAACATTTCTAAAAAATAAAAAAAAACCTTCATACTCATTCTATTCCACATGTTCCTTCACATCACAAAGCAAGAACTAAACAGAATAAAGAATAAACATTGAATGCATATGGGAGCCTCACAATGCCTACATTAGCACCTGTAAGGGTGCGAGACCTGCACTGATTCTTACAGGGAACAGCTACTATTGTAGTAAGTCTAAGCAGACTTCAGGACACAGAAGAGGGGTAATGATATGATTTAATGTTACCATGAATCTCCCAAAAGGGATTACTTTTACTTCCCTGAATACTACTGTTTTAAAGAGAACAGAAAGCTACTGTTTCACAGGAGTCCATTACATTACTGAGATCATTCAAAACAAGCTACTACAGAATTAACCTCATACATGCACTTTCAGAGATAAACTCAGCATTGGGAAGTCTGAAGAAACACGTATGTTGCCAATTTGTTAGGCTGTTCCAAATTCAAAAAGCAATTACATTTCCTAAAACAAAGTAAAACAATGAGTGAGAAGGCCTAAAACAAAGTAAAACAATGAGTGAGAAGGTCACTGAAAACCCAATCAGTAAAAACAAAATGAAAACTCCAGCAAAGTTAGAACTTCCACTGAGTGACCTCCCAAACCTCTTGTACAAGAGGCACATGGGATATATGCAAATGATTCTTATGAACATCAGGTGTTTCAGCTAATTGGTGATTCTGAATGCCCATGACTTGTTTTGTCGTTTTAATGGACAATTTCAGGCCAATAAAGCCAAACCCCACTAGCTGTGGATATGCATATTTCTGCCTTGTTATGACCTCATCAGCAAAGCACAAGCAGAGTGTTTGACTAAGCATTAGAACAAGTCATGGGCATTCAGAATCGCCAATTAGCTGAAACACAATGTTCATAAGGCTCATTTGCATATATCCCATGTGCCTCTTGTACAAGAGGTTTGGGAGGTCACTCAGTGGAAGTTCTAGCTTTGCTGGAGTTTTCATTTTGTTTTTACTGTTTGGTTTTTCAGTGACCTTCTCACTCATTGTTTTAGTTTGTTGTCTGGGATATTTTTGCAGTGACCCTAATGATAATGGACATCAGCTGGGTATAACAGCCCTGCGTTTCTAATACTTAATCACTCTGCTTGTGCTGTGCTGATGACATCATAAAAAGGCCGAAATATGCATATCCACAGCTAGTGGGGTTTGGCTTTATTGACCTGAAATTGTCTGTTAAAACGATGAAACAAGTCATGGGCATTCAGAATCGTCAATTAGCTGAAACACCTGATGCTCATAAGGATCATTTGCATCTATCTTATGTGCCTCTGATACAAGAGGTTTGGGAGGTCACTCAGCAGAAGTTCTAGCTTTGCTGGAGTTTTCATATTGCCCAAAACAAAGATCAAAATTAATAGAGGATTCAAAGGTCATGGGTACTTATCATACTGATCTGTTAGGGGGAAAAAAAAAAACTTTCCCAGGCTGCTGATGCCCTCCTTACCCATATTACCTCTGGCCCCGCCCATTAAATTTGCAGTTCTGATCCAAATGAAAATGCCAGTGAATAAGAAATCATGATCTTACTTCAACAGGAGCCTAAAGAACAGGTAGGGGGATGATGGGAAGAGTGGCTGTTATGTATGGCACAGCCCTTATTTAGCTCTAGCTTGGGCGAAACTTGTCCTTCATTACAATGACCCCAAAACTGGAAAATACACTACAAGTCTAATTAGTAATGCTTAGGGAAGTATTCAAAGAGAACCACAAGGACAGGGTAGATACATCCCCAGTGAAGTCATTACATGAAAAGACTGCTGAATTGCCGATAGCTCTGACACACTGCAAAAGGCAGCTGTTTGCACTGACAGATGCAACAAAAATGGATACAATCTGAAAGCTGTCAATTAAGGCCCTATTTACTCATTTGCTTGTTCTTCCAACCCGGGCAAGAGAGCAACCGCTGGTCACCTTCACCTACCAGTTATGTCAGATGAATTCAGCCCTATTCATGTGGTATCAAAGTTGTAGACAGAGGTCCATGCAGTGCAAGAGAGACTATCTAGTTAGATAACGGAGGAAGAGTACAGGAATATGTATCCAATAATTTAAGTTCAATTTGGTGGCTTATTCTGGGTTGAAAAAGAGGTGAGGTTTTTGCCCTTATAAAAAAAAAAACAGGTATGATGGTTCTGAGCACTTCAACTCTTCCAAGTGGGGTTATGGCACACAGCAGAACCAGTTTTCACCTAGTACAGGGGTAGGCAACCTGTGGCTCTAGAGCTGCATGCGGCTCTTACACCCCTCTGCAGTGACTCCCTGTAGCTTTGAAACATAACAGCCTGCTGCATCACACACACACACACACACACACACAGCGATGGATTTTAAATATTGCTAGAATAACACAGTTTCTGTTACCATGCATTCCATACACACTGACAGCAGCATCATCTCCTGAAAGGTTTGCTTACCTCTCCACCATACCTCTGAAACTTTTACTGCAAGAAGTCTGAACTGAGCCACAAACAAAAGGGGAACAAACGAAGAAAAACAGGGACGGATTTTAAATATTGCTCTTATAAACGTGTTAGAATAAAAAGGTTTCTGATTAACATGCATTTTACACACACACACACACACACACACACACACACACACACACACACACACACACACACACACATCAAGCAATCCCAATAAAAATCTCAAAGGAACAAAAATATGGATGGATTTTAAATATTGCTCATATAAACGTTTTATATATATATATATATATATATATATATATATATATATATATATATATATATATATACATACATACATACATAAAGTATAAAACTTTATACGCTGCATTATCTTCATTGTAGGGGTCAGATAGGTTTTTGTGGTTCCAGATAAATTTGGTGGGAGAGGGGCCAAAAATGGCTCTTTTGATAGTGAAGGTTGCAGACCCCTGAACTAGTAGAATCAAATTGGTAGGAGCTGCATGTTAAAAGGGTACATGCACAGATTTTTCCAATGTGTAGTACAGATCTTATGATAGCACTAAGTTTCTAAGTGGGTGTCTCTCTTAAAAAAGATGCCCCAAAGAAAGTGCTTGAATACCTTTAGAGTTGCCATGGACTGGTTCTGCTGGCCTACATGGCAGTTATTGCCTGTATCAGAGTGGTTCCAATACATACTACAGATCCCATACAGGCACTGGGTCTAAATGGAAAGATGGTCCTGAAAAAAAAAGGCCTTGAACACCTTCAATGATGCCAGGGATCAGTTCCATTGGCCTGCATGGTAGATGGAGTGCTACCATATGAATTTTGATGGTGAAATATTTCAAGCGAGAATCTCACAGCCCTACCAAGTGAAGTGTCAATTGAAGCACTGAAACTGTATACTATTCCTGATTTTACTGAATGGCTCACTGGCAGAATCTTCCCAACTTGTCTTCAAAGTCCTTATAGTGAAAGGTAAATGAGACATTTTTTTTTGCTGTTACAATGGTCTGTTAAAATAATAGGAAGTGAACAGCCACACTAACAGCAATGTAAGTTCATTGCTCATATTTTGTTGACCAGGTTAGCCCTACTGAGCAAAGCCCTTTTTCAGAGAGGCCCTAAAATCATAGGTAAATGAATATATAAGAAGCAGGAAGTGTTAAGAAATACAACTTTATTCAATATGACACCAAATGAATAAGGTATAAATGGCGCACATTTATACAGGGTTGTAACAGCATACATAGGGATAATAAACAGTAGGAATGATACAAACTGCATGTTGAGTTGAAGCAAAACAGATGAGATGGAGATTTAAATAAAGGGACTAGCTCAGATCACCGAGTAGCTAAGGGAAGCTGAGACTGTATGAGCAAAGTATGCGAACATCTGATTAGGTTAAGGCAAGTCTTGTTTGCATCCATTTTTTGGATGGTGAAGAAAGATTACTACTCATACACTCTATAGTATAGCAGGAAAATAAACTGTGGTTCTTTGATGGGATCGTTTTAAAAGAAACAGTACTGTTTAGGGTTTTCCAAGATTTTTAAATGCGACAACATGTTTTACTTTTTCAAATTCCATGAGAAGTTGTTAGAGCACCCAGTATTTATCTGCTCAGTAACTCGATTGTCTAAGGTAGTTTTGAGTTTGCTTACCTGTAGTAATTAAATTACCTGAAGACCACAATATCTTATTTGTAGTATACCAGTTAAGGGGAGTTTTTAGTGTTAAACAGAGATCACCGCATAACAACTGGTAAGTGGCAGTTATGGGAATATAGTTAGTTTTGCTGTCAAAAGGCATTCAGTTCAAACCAGCTCTATGGCACACAGGGATAACGCCCCAACTACACCGCAAGCATCTCAATTTCAGTTAGAAGCTCAGGTACCTACAGGTGCTGACTGAGACGACAGGGAGTGAGCAGTCACTGTCAGCTCACCCATCCTGTGGGATACAGGTGGCTCACACCTAGCGGAGAGCACTAGGTGTTTCACCCACGGAGTATGGATCTAGTGAGAGCACACTGCCATGCTGTACTTGCACCTGTAAGCAAGAGGTCTCCTTGGAGGCCAGAAACTGAATCACTTATGGGGAGAAGGTGCTCCACCGCGAGAGGAGGTTCAGTCACCCTAATGGACCAGCACACTTGCCTGCTCTCTACAACCAGACTCATGCCACTGGGAAACAGGGATTCCCAGGCAGGAATGAATGGGACACAGAGTTTTATTAAAATTTAAACCATAGCAAAACAGACCTAAATAAACCCCAAGAACGCTTCTCCCTCATCTCCACACAATAAATGCACTAAATAGTTGCTGTAAGTGGGACCAATAGGCAAGGTCTTCTGGGAGAAGAAAAAAATCGAGTATGGGTTATGAAGTACTGTACAGCAGTGAATTCTGGAAATAAGATGCTTGACAAATCCTGCAATACTGTAGTAAGCTTTAGAAAGTTTAGAAAGTACAGATCTTTTTCTTATTCCCAAAGACGCTGACTACATAAAAACAGTTCAGTGCTGTGTACACTAATGTATCTCTGCTGGTTGGGGAAAGTCATCTGTTTATTCTTTGAGACGGCACCATGTTTCTCATTCATACCTTTAGAAATTATGGTACTGTGAATTTCAAATGTGAATTTATCATGTGAACTATCAGAAATATTTATACAAATGCAGTTGCCATGTCTATGGAATCATTCTTCACAATTGGCATAATTTTGTGCTGATAATCTGTTTCTTGGCAAAAATAAGGAGCTTAGCCCCGTGAGTAATAGTTTACGGTACTTTAACTAGGCTATCAACACAATTCTACATTTGAATGATAGGTAGTGATATGCGATGTCAATTGTTTATAACTGCAGAGTCATCCGCATAATAAAGTTATTTTAATCCTTGAGTGCACTGAAGCATGTAATTGGTAGATACAACAGTGGGCCCTGGAATGGCTAATCAATGCAATATGACAAGGCTACAAACTACAGCTTGCTCCCTATTCCTAATGTAGTTCTCAAGCTAGTTTATGACGAATAATTTGCAACTTTGTGCAAAGTATCTGTAAGAAAAAGCAGTTGTTGAGAATATAAAATGCTTTTGAAAAACATCAAAGAATACAGCTACAGTGCAAAGTTCCTCATTGCACCGTGCGGCAATCTAATCTATTTAGTTTAACATGTGCTGCATGGGTGCTGTGACCAGGTAAGAGAAAATGAGTCCTAATGTTCTTGAAAGTGTGTTAGGGCAGGTAGAAGCCAGCCCTAGGTTGGACACTTATTTGGCGAACACATCTTGGGAGCTGTGGGAATTCAAAACAAATTGGCTTGGAACAGGTAGTGACTAGTTCCTATGCAAAAGTAATTTCACGGACTGCCTGGCAAGCTCTGATGTGGTCGCAAGCATCCATAAGATCTAAACAGAATACTTAATTTCCTTGGATAACCATGGGAAAATTGACAAGTTTAATGAAACGGAAGGACTTAAAAGGATGTAGAGAGACAGACCGTTGTTGTCTAAATTTGGTCATAGGTCTGCTGTCCTCTGTAGCTAAAAGGAATCTAGAGTGCGTGATGCTCTTGGGGGGGGGGGGTTCCTGGATGGCCCTTTTCTCAAGGGGTTGCTGCATTTCCCTTCTTGTTGGTTTCTTTAGATACAGTAGGATGTCAGACAAAGGTAAACAATAGTTTGCTGCGATCTAGAAAAGGGATGATGTATCCATCTACCAGTTCAAGCATCTCCAGTTGGACTGGTGCAGGGAGAGACTCCCTGTGACTGTCAGTCGGAGCAGTTAGATATGGAGGACCCACAGTGCACCTGACTCACTGTGGGTGGCGATGTCCTCCAATAAAATACTTGACTTCCAGCCTCTGGGACAATGGCTGTTGGAATTAATTAGCAGACTCTCTCTTTCTACCAGACCCCTGCTGTGGCAGCCTGTGGGCTGAAATAAAATCAAAGTCAACACTAATTATTTTGCATCCTAGACAATTTTGGGGGGGAAGGGTGAAAATTCTTCAAGATGAAATGGTTTATCTTTTTACCTTGCATGAATTTTCCTGCGGAAAAAAATATAGTCACAAGGTGTCTTCAGTGACTGCAGTAAGACACAGCCGGGCATAACAGCGGATTACAAGGCAGGTTCCAGATCATCTTGGTTTATCCTTCTGTTAAAATATATGCCATATCCACCATCAGGTTGTTATGCACAGCTGACATGGTAACTACATGCCATATTTCATGAAATAAGTGACAAAGTACACAGTATTCTATACAATTCAGTACACACATTGTGAGCATAGGGGGTGTGAACACTTCATTCACAAAGTGTCTCAAAGTTCTGGATTTCTTACCTAGAAGGTAGACCACTGTTGCCTAAAGAAAGGAAGGGTTATGCTTTAGAGCTCCCAACTGATAAGTCAGATGTTGGAGTCTCAAAAGAAATTGTCTCCTATCCTTAGGGCATCTAAAAATCTTACCTGCCCTACTAGAAAAGTCATGGCCACTGTATCAGAGATGGCACACTGCTATGATGGCATCCTTCTAAATGTATACAGGCGCAGGCACCATGCAGGTGGATTGCTAACGCACTATACACACCTCTTGCAAACATGTTTGTGGTGAGGGAAGTGGATCTTGTAAACCATGCCTGTCTGAAGTGCAAGAACTTCTCAAATTATGAAGTCTGTTACTACTGAAAGTTGTTTGTGCTGAAGCATATGAAGAGAATGTTTTTGTTGCATTGAAACCTGTACTGCAAGGGTTTAAACAAATTGACATGAAAGAGTTGGCAATGGAGACCAAAACAGACTGGCATTATTACTGACTGCATAAGTGAAGCATGACCAGTTACTGTAAATGTTGCAGTTTACATATACTTTACAAGATACCTTAGAGATGAGGTGTCTAACTGGGCAAACATTTTTAAAAAATCAGAACCCGCATCAGCTAGTATCAAAATACAGAGACTGAATGGTCGAAAAAATGGACATGAATATGCAAAGTCCAAGATGGCTATTTTTCAGAATATCCCCTTTTCTCCAAGTTATGGTGACCTCGGACTTGGCATATGCAAATTTGCAGGATGCAGAGGTGCTTGCCTACTGCAAAAAAAGAAGTTAAAAAGAGAAAATTGGTGTTCAATAAACACTCCTCCTGTGGTTTAGGTCCTTTTTTTCTTTTTTGGTCTGTTGACACTTGGCATGAGTGTCAACACTGCAACAGAGAGCTGTCTAACTGCTGTGTCTGCACCTAAGGAAAAGGTGCAAGAAAAGTTGATTAAGATGAATGCTTTGAAAGAAGTGTCATACAAACAGAAGACTGCTCCAAGAACTGTTTGGAAAATGAATACCAGTCTAACTTCTAGACACATTCCCAGGAAAAACCATTAATTCCAGAGAAAGAAAATGGAACTGACCACAGTAGTGATATCAATAAGGTCTGTAGCAGATGGCACAACACTTCCACGACACATGGAAGAAATAGCAGCTCCTACAATAAAGACACCAGCCTGACTATCTGCTGAAAAAGGTATATGGTAACCTAGCATTAACTGGTTTAACGTTTATCAATTTGATGTAAGATCACCAGCTGTGGGCTTATTGCTGAAAAGGCTGATGCCCAATATCCTGGCACCATGTAAAGTAGTGTCAGCCATTGTACTGTCACTTTGGTAGTCAGCAACAGGTCCAAGAAGTGGGACACTGGTAGCTGGTATATGAAGACAGAGGGTGGTGGCACTGGAACTTTGCCCTGCCCTGGCAAGAAAGCTACAATCAGGACTGAGCTGTCCCTGGAGCCCTGACACATGGGAAATTGGCTACAAATGATTTCTTATTTGTTAGCTCTTTCCTGATTGCAGCTAATCAGTCTCTAAAAGGTAATCCTGGGAATCTCTACAAGGAAACAGTAGCCAGTAGTCTAATTTAAGCATAATTAAAGCAAGTAATTTGGCAATGTTTTACAACAGTACCACCCCTTTCAGTAGCAAGGTCCAACCAAACCCTGCCCCCAAGACCCAGCTCTAGATGATTTTTTTTCCAGTATTGTTGAATCAACATGTTGATGTTTTGTTCACCTGCATGAATATTCATCCGGGATTGCCGGCATGTGGAAAAGATACATAAAAAAAATAATCAGTTATGCACACTTAAATATTACCAAAGGTGGGGGGGGGGGTGCTTATAAAAAGCATCTGTAGAGAACAAAGTTTGTAGCTTAGACTGTACAAACAGGGACAAACCTCAACAAATCTCAACGTCAGAATTATCAGGAACAATTACATACTCTAAGATCCAACAGATTATTTAGACCCTTTGGGTTGGGAGTGCCTTCTGTGTGGAGTCTGCATGTCCTCCCCGCGGTCGAGTGGGCGTTCGAAAGACATGCGTTGAATGTGCGTGCCTTCGTTGAAGGTTGGGCGTCAGGCTGGCAACTCGACACCATAAAAACCAACTGCCAATCATTAGCGGACCGGAGTTCTGCTGCGGCGACTCCTAACCGGGAAAGGCCAAAAGACAAACAACAACATTAACTTATTTGTGTGGATAAAGACAAGTTTTTCATTCAGAACACTGTAAGGACCACCAAATTGCCGTACCACACCTTCAGACGGGGGAGTTTGTTAACACAACACAGGCACACCCTCAGTGCTCTCCTGAATGGAAAGTAGCATTTTTTTATAGGTACACTGAAGTATTTCTTTCTTGTAATGATAGAACAGTGGAAATGATCAGTTTGTAAATACTACAGCTGCATGGCTCTCAGCCTTTCATTTCTACAATGAGGAACACTTGCAACAACTTGTGATTTCATACTTAAAAAAGCATTCTTTTGATGAATAGATGTCCTTTTAACTTCCTTCATACCTAAAAAGCATTCTATTGCTTAATTAATATACGATACTTACATAGCCGGGCTTTAGGCACCAGCGAACCCTGTGGTCGCTGGGGGCCCCCAACCACAGAAAGTTGTCTTATCTTGATAGTTTGTAACATATCTGTCAAACCAATAAAAGCTAGTACAGCAGTTTTGTATACTTAATAAACCAAGAAGGTAATAACTCTTATTTGTATCTCCTTTACAATTCAAATATTTATCTGGTTATAGTAACAGTGTTTTATCAGGTAACAGCCTTCACAATTCCATTAACTATTTTACCAATGACATAGTGCCCCTGGCTTAAACCCTGCTGGTGGACCTTCTCTCTACTAAAACTAACATAGCCATCTTTAGGTACCTGCAATACGAATGGCTGCAAGAAGGGGCCCCTTAATCATCCTTGGCTATGTGGGGCCCCACAAAAGCTTCTTCTGGTTGTGGAAAAATGAGGAGAAAAAAATGTATTAATTTCCTGGTTATGCACTTTAACCTGAACAGGGCTTTGATATAACACTGTTACGATAAAGCTGATAATCATCATGAGCAAGGTAGGCACCAGAGAGATCAGCAGCCCAGAGTGACTAATCTCCATGCAAACCTTGAATTTTAGGAACAGCTGATGCTCCCAATCTCTAGCAATGACTTTTTTTTCAGTGTTTTTATAAATACTGACAAAACACCAGATACTATAACTATCAACTTTTTGCTGAAGATTTCAGGGCAGTGCCAAACATAATAGCAGAATAAAGGTTCAGAATCAGGAACACATTTTAATTATTATTCTAATTCACTTAAAATTTAACAGGATAACAACTTTTGCATCAACATGTATTTTTTGGACAATAAGAAATATAAAACACTAAGGTATGGATTTAGTGACTGCCTGCAATCCTGAGTGATTTACCAGCAAATTAATTTTTTTTGAAAGAGCAAGATTATAAGCAAAATCAGGGAAGATCTGTGAAATCAGAGACAATGGACAGCTATTCATTATTTCTCAATGAGGTAAATAAAAGTGATTTACCCCTGCTGCTGTTTGACGACTTCTAAACAGCAGTCACTGATCTGGTGTGGCAGTACCAGTATTGAGCAATGTATTGCTATTTGCTGAAATAAGTACAGAACTAGTATTGCTATGGCTAATACGTGTGTGTGTGTGTGTGTGTGTGTGTGTGTGTGTGTGTGTGTGTGTGTGTGTGTGTGTGTGTGTGTGTGTGTTATCACTGATTTTTATCTGTGCACACACCCAGTAATGCCAGGAACCATACATTGTTCTTCTAGGTAGCAGTAAAAAATGCAGTTAACAAGTAATTGTATTTCAAAAGTTAGGCATAAAATATATCACAGAACATTCAGATGCTTAGGTCTTCACAAATCTGGTGGCCTCACTCCCCAGACTATGTAAATAGATACAGGGGTATCCCTTAATTATCACTGACTGTCTGGGAGCCCCACAAAAGCTGTTGCTGGTTGGGGGAAAATGGGGAATAAAAAAAAAAAACATATTAATTTTCTGATTACACTCTCTAACGTCAACAGGGCTGTGATATGACCCTGTTAGGATAAAGTTGAAAATGGGCTCTGCTCTCAACCACCCCCATTCTAAAACCTGCCCTGCTTAGATGTGTGCGCACAGAAAGTTGCTGTAGGTTATGGGGGGGTGTTGGGAATTGTGTGGTTATTACTTTAACTTTTATCACAGTCATACCTTACAGGTATGCACAGGAGGTCAATTATAGTTTGTGTTTGGGCTGCTGACAGTGTAGTCAATATTTCATTTACTTTTCTCAGAGACCTTAGAGACACGTACAAACATGGTTACTACAGCTTGTGTAGGGGCAGTGTACTGTCTAGGAGCAACAAATCAGAATACATTACTGGAATCATTAGTTTTCTTTTCACTTTCCTCACAGTCATATATCCGGCACATACACAGGTGGCTACCTTTAGGGGTTAAGGCTGAGAAGGCATGCAATGTGTATGTATGATAGCAATCACTTCAAATGCATGATTGTGGCAATTTTAATTGCTGCTTTCATCCCAGTCTAATACCAGAAGGATGTATAGACAGTGACTGTCTTTTTTGTGTGTGTGTGGGGGGGGGGGGGGGGTAGAGAAGCAAGTAGTATTCCCAGATTAAGACCTGTGTATCCTCACAACAGTGGCTTGTTAGTTTATTGTGAGCTACTATTTTGTCAGCTTTGAACATTGAACCTTGGGCACAACTGATTTTGTTTCTTGCAAAGACGACATAATTGGTAATTCTTTTCGCACTCATGATTTTTGTTTAGGCCACCATTGGACTAAAAGGTTGGGAAAATCCTCTAAAATGTACCCCAGAGCATCTATAACCCTATGCCTTCTTAGCCCCTGGCCTATATTAGTTGTTTCCTAAATGGTTATTGCTGTCTTGCTCAAGAAGGGTACGTTGAAAGGATGCAAGAAAAACTAAAGCTGAACAACAACACAGAATTTTATTTCCTTAATTATAATTTCTTTTCAAGACATCACTGGATGAAAAGGCTGTGTTAAAAGAAAAACAAACTTTTAAATTTACTTCAGGAAAAAGTTGTGGCTTCTTGAAAAAGCTGAAGAGCGAGGCAAAATGTGAGGAAAGGAAGAAAAAAATAACATGTATGGAATGGGGAGCCCAAGATAGGGAGGAGGACTGGAGGGTGTGTGTGTATGGAATGGGGAGCCCAAGATAGGGAGGAGGACTGGAGGGTGTGTGTGTGTGTGTGTGTGTGTGTGTGTGTGTGTGTGTGTGTGTGTGTGTGTGTGTGTGTGTGGAATGGGGAGCCCAAGATAGGGAGGAGGACTGGAGTGTGTGAGTGTATTTTGTGGAGGCTGAAACAGTTGGCCTAGAGCACCATTTCACCTACGTCCAGACCTATATGTAAAGTTGTTGTAATGTATCATTGTTGTAGCTAAATGCTAGTAACTGTAAATGTCCCTCTATGATGGCGATGGGCCAACATAGTGTGGTACATAGGCCTGTTGTAATGCAAGACTGTAGCTACAGGTCAGTCTGAGTACTATTCCTAAATGTTTGCAGCATGGACTAAAAGGTTGCTTAGTCAGTAACACAGTGATACTTAGACTGGCCCCCAGCAAATGTCAACATCAACCCTGGCTACTTAAAAATATACCAAGTCCAAGATCACACTACTTTGAGCAAAAAGGGTAAACTACAATTAGACAATGAATATTCTTGATATCACTGGCAAATCTGCATAGTAGGTCAATCATGCATCATTTGCATAATACATCGCAGCCACTAGGCATGTCAATCACCCTGGCCACACCCATTCTTGCACGAAACAATCAGGGGAGTACTGTTTTAAAACATCACCAGTAATTTACATATATGCTATCATATACATCCACTAGAAGATCCTTTAGATCTTTAAGCCTTTAACATCTCATATGTTAAAGAAATTATTTTAGTCTAAGTGATAGGAAGAATTAGCCTTGCTAAAGTCTGAGAAAAAGCACTTCTAGATGATGTCTCACGACAGCCAGGCAGTAGGTCAGAGGCAGAAAGCTTAACCTCTTAAGGGATTACAGAGGCCTCTGGGGCCTTGATCACAAGAAAAGTACAGTTGTGTACACTTACCATAAATGTAGATGTGTGAGTGTATTCACTATTGCAGTCATTACATTTGGGTAATCTGCTGGCAGGTTGCCCTCAGTCGGCCTGATTAACAAAGTCTTGGGTCCTGCGTCGGTTGCTGTCCCTTCTTCCATGACGTCAGGTCGTCAGGGGTATAAAACATGCAGCCGACGCCATTACATCACTTTTTGTTGCCCCAGATGTCAGGTGCCCCCCAGATGGGGAGCAAAAAAAAAAAAAAGGCTTTTAAGCATAGTAAAAGAAAGTAGAGGTATAGTAAGAGAAAAACAGGGGGCTGGAGGGAGGGTAACCAGGACTGCAACAGTGAATACATTCTAACATCTACATTTATGGTAAGTGTACACAACTGTACTATGTTCATCGTGTTTCACTGTTGCAGTCATTACATTTGGGTACAGTCCCAAAGCTATGGTTGGGAGGATGGATTTATACAGCATTAGGACCAGCTATAAGGCCCTGCAAAACAGCAGTGGCAAAGCCAGCTCTGGATTTAGAGAAAACTGGCAAGTGATAATGCTTGGTGAAAGTATGAACTGAACTCCAGGTAGCAGCTTCTAGAATATCCCTGGTAGGAACACCTCTGAGAAAGGCTGTTGAAGTAGATGCAGCCCTGGTGGAATGAGATCTGGATCCCCTGGGGGATAGGCTTTCCATGGTGCTTATAACAGAAATTAATACAATGGCTTATCCATTTAGAAATGGTTTGCTTTTAAATAGCCTTCCCCTCTGCCCCCGCAGCAAATGCTACCAGCAGTTGTTCAGATTTTCTTCGAGATTTAGTCCTGTCCAAGTAGAATCTAAGTTGTCTGTGTACATTCAATGAATGCAGAATTCGTTCCCCCTTGTTCTGTGGGTTGGGAAAGAAAGTTGGCAAATGAATGGACTGATTAAGAGCCACACTGGATACCACCTTGGGCATGAATGATGGATTGGTCCTGAGTGACACCCTGTCTGCATGAAAGATGATGAAAGGCTCCACTGCCATAAGGGCCTGTAATTCAGATATCCTTCTAGCTGAAGTGATTGCTAAAAGGAAGGCTGTTTTCCAGGAAAGAAATTTTAAGTCTGCAGTAGCAGCTGGCTCGAAAGGAGGTAGAGTGAGTTTTTCCAATACAAAGTTAAGGTCCCACGCATGGGATGGAGCTCTCCTGGGTGGTCTCAAGTTTTTTGCCCCTCTGAGATTCTGCTTTAGAAGAGGATGAGAGAAGGGGAGGGGTCTGTGTTGTAATGAGCTGAAATGGCTGAGGCATGAATTTTTATGGAAGAAAAAGACAGGCCCTTGTGAAGCATCTCAGTTAAGTATTGCAATATCTGAGTTAAATTGGGCACTGCTGTGCTCATCCCTTGAGAATGATTCCTGGCACAGAATCTTTTCCATTTGTTAGCATAAGATTTTCTAGTACTAGGTCTTCTCGCCTCCAAAATGACATCCATCACAGGTTTGATGAGGGATGCTAAGGGGGAATTTAAATGATTAGCCAAGCTGCAAGATTCAATGTTTGGAGCTGAGAGTGCAGAATTTGGTTCTCCTGCTGAGACAGTAGGGAAGGTGTCTGAGGCAGGTGCCACAGTGAAATGTGTGACACACTGTGCAGAAGTGGGTACCAGTGTTGGCGAGGCCAGTCTGGAGCAATCAAAATCATCTGTGGTTTGTCCTGTTTGACTTTTAGTAGAACTTTGGAGAGCAGAGGTGGAAAAGGCATAGACTGATAGGTTTTTACAGAGCATCCACTTTCCAGGCTTTTTTGTGATGAGTTCTTGTGCAAAATATGTCCAATTGGTAGTTCTGGGGTGAGGCAAAAAGATCTATGTCTGGGCTCCCCCATTTACGTGTCAATATGTAGAAAATCCGTGGCTCCAATTTCCATTCATGTGGGTCCATGAGATTTCTGCTTAGGTCATCTGCCAGAATATTCAGCTTTCCAGGCAGGAATTGAGCTTGTAGTTGTACCTGGTAGCTCAAGGCCGTGTTCCACAATGCCATGGCTAGTCTGCAGAAGGGGTAGGAATGTGTACCCCCCTGCTTGTTTATGTACCACATAACCGTGGTGTTGTCCGTCTTTATCAGTAATTGTCCTGGATGAAGGTAGCCTTTGAAGGCTGTCAGTGCATTCTGTACAGCTAGCATTTCTTTTTGATTGATGTGAAGGTGCATTTGATTTGGGCTCCATTTGCCATGAATGCACTTCCCTGCCAGAAGAGCCCCCGATGCATAATCTGATGCATCTGTAGTTAGGGTTTGGGCGGCAGGAGGTGGTGTGAATGGCAGTCCCTTGTTTTGGTGGCAGGCCTCTGCCCACCATAGGAACTCTAGGTGCAGGCAAGGAATGATAGGAATAAGAAGTTATGTACCTACCATAACGTTCCATGTTAGTTGTCTTCATCTCACCTTCTTTCTTGCTGTTTGGGATTGGAGCCGATCCTTGGCTCTGACTCGGCCATCTTCAATAGCTCGAGAGCTGTTTATTGGCTCAAGGCTACCCCTTATCCCATGATGCCTACTGATAGCTACCCAGATCTCGTTTGAAATAGCTAACCCAGACATAAGGGAGAAACCAGTTATCAAAAAACTGGTTGTTCCATGCATTCTAATATCTAAAATAGGTTAGGAAGACCTGGCCAGAAGAAGAACAATAAAAGAACACTCGGCCAGTGAAAAAAAAAAAACACTGGACTCCTCTCAATCCACTAGGATGGGGGACGGAGGGAGGGATGCAAGAAAGAAGGCGAGATGAAGACAACTAACATGGAACGTTATGGTAGGTACATAACTTCTTAATGTTAAGTTGTCTATCTCGCCTTCATTCTTGCTGTTTGGGACAGCATCCCTAGCACAAAATGATGTATATCCAAAGGCTCAAAAAGAACAAAACAGTCCAGAATGTCTTGAATGAGACTTAGTTTAATGGAAAATAATAAAAAATTCACATAAAGCGCTTTCGTCTGGAATCATACCAGGCTTTTTCCAAGATAAACCATTATCAAAAATTCAAAGCTTAAATACCTTCTAGTCCACATCATGTGACTAGAATAATAATTAATAAAATATGCAAATCAAATGTTAAAGCAACCATAGATTCTTACATTCACATAAAATTATACAATGAACTGTTAACCAACAAGGTTGTAATAGATGATTAATTTTTTGTTTTTAATATTGCCTTAAGGTATTTTAAGTTGGCTTGTAGTTTTGTAGGGCTGTTGCACTCATTTTAGTATGGACTGTATTGTAAATACTTGTTTTTAAATATCTATTACAACCTTGTTGGTTAACAGTTCATTGTATAATTTTATGTGAATGTAATGAATGTAGTGAATGTAGGTCTAAGAAGAGATGTTCCTCTCAAAAAAGCTTTACAGAGCTTATGAGACAATGTTAGAATTTGACAAACCAATATGAAAATCAGAAATGGCCGCTAATTGTACCCTAATCGTAGTGGAAGTGGCCCCGGAGTGAAACAGTTGTGCCAGGAATTCCAGAATTTCGTGGACTGGGGCTAACAAGGGATCCACATTCCTAGACTCCGCCCAACAAGAAAAACGTTTCCATTTGTTAGCATAAGTTTTTCTTGTTGTAGACTTATGAGGAGACGATAGTCTCACAGACTGCTGGGGAAATGCTGGGAAGCCTGGCTAAGGTTGGAAGTGGAGCAACCAAGCTGTGAGCTGGAGAGTTTGGAGGGATTGATGCAACCTGCCTAATTGATGAATCAGATCATCTGGAATTGGGTCCAGAGTCCAGGGCTGATCGAGAAGATAATAGTGCAGGAATGGGAACCATATCTGTTGAGGCCAGTAGGGGGGCAATGAGGATCATTTTGCAACCCAACGATTTTGCTTTCTGTATGAGTTTCGGTATCAGGGGAAACAGAGGAAAGGCATAAAAAGTCCCTGAGGCCAATCGTGGACTAGAGCGTCTCTGGGTATGTGACCTGGAAGCGGGAGAAGTAGTTGCTGCATTTGCTGTTGAAGGGGGTGGCAAAAAGATCACAGCAAGGCTGTCCCCATTTGCGGAAAATAAGATCCGCAACTTCCTGATTCAGAGACCACTCGTGAGGCATGAAGGTAGCTCTGCTGAGCCTGTCCGCTATAACGATGGATCTCCCAGGGATGTGCGTCGCAATCAGAAAACGTTGGGAGGAAATCACCCACTGCCAAAGTCTGAGTGCTTCTCGACACAGGGGGTAGGATCTGGTTCTGCCCTGCTTGCTGATGTACCACACTACTGACATGTCTGTTTGAATTGCAATGGTCCCGAAGGGAAGAGAGTCTTTAAGAGCTTGCAATGCTAGGAGCACGGCTCTCATTTCTAGAACATTTATGTGCAGATGGTACTCGTGAGGTTGCCAAGTGCCTTGGACTGTTCTGCCCAGATAATGCCCCCCCCCACACCCTATCAGGGAGGTGTCTGTCGTCACTGTGGCTACCGGAGGGGGTTGTATGAAAGGTCTGCCCTGAGTAACTAATGGGGAGACCATCCACCAAGAAAGGTGTCTTTTGCATGCCTCCGTGATCAGGATCATGTGAGACACGGGTAGCTCTTGGAAAGACCACTGTGTGAAAAGAAGCCAATGAAGAATTTCCATGTGGAAGCACGCTAGTGGGATTAGAAGAATGGCAGCTACCATGGAGCCCAGAGTTTGAAGGACATACCTGACTTGGATCCTTTTGCTCTGCATTAGAATTTGCACTTGTTGATGAATCGTGGACACTTTTTCTAGTGGCAACCTTGCAAACCTATCCATTGTGTTTAAGTCCGCTCCTATGTAAGTGATAGATTGACAGGGCAACAAGGCAGATTTTTCGAAATTTATTGTAATACCTAGCTGGGTTCAGAATGTGATTGTATAATCCCGCGCTTGTAGGAGCTGATGCCTGGTGGTAGCAGTGAGGAGCCAGTTGTCTAGATATGGAAACACCTGGAATCCTTGACGTCTCAGGTGAGCCGTGACCACTGCCATACATTTGGTGAACACCCTGGGGGCTGTGGTGAGACCAAAGGGCAGAGCTCTGAATTGGTAATGACTGGCCCCCACCCGAAAGTGAAGAAATCTCCTAGAGCATCTGTCCATCTTGATATGGTAGTACACGTCCTGAAGATCTATCGAGCACATCCAATTGTCCTGATCCAGAAAGGGTAGAATGGACTGTAGTGTGACCATCTGAAACTTTGTTCTTCATACAGACTTGTTTAGTCTGCTGAGATCCAGAATCGGTCTCCAGTCCCCTGTCTTTTTTGTTACCAAAAAGAACCTTGAGTAAGCTCCGGATCCGTGCTGGTCTGCGGGGACTTCCTGGATGGCTCTTTTTTCTAGCACTTTTGAAACTTCTATTACTGCTTGCTCCTTCAGATTGGGTGGAACATCTGGAAGGATTTTCTTTGACGGTAAGGGGGGTTGATGGAAGGGAATTTTGTAACTTCCGGATATAATGGACTGTACCCATCTGTCTTTTGTTAAATTTTGCCAAGCTTTTGAGTACAGTGAAAGTCTTCCCCCAACTGCCTCCAGAGGTGAGCAGCCGGGCAACCCTTCAGGGATGCTGGAAGGCCTTATCAGAGAAAGATTCTCTGTTGCCCTGGTTCTGCGGACGCCCTCTGCCATGATGGCGGCGTCTATTATTATTGTTTCCCCCTCTGCCTCTGGAGGAAAAATCACTACGTGTGTCAGGCAAGGCTCCCTGAGATTTACGGAACCACATCTTCCCACTCTTCTGACCCTTGGCGTAAGGTCTAGAGGGAGTGGAAAAACGCACTCCCACAGCAGAGAGAGTCTTGCCTTCTTGCTCACACCTAATCAACGTATCTTTCGCCTGTGGCCCAAAGAGAAAGGAGCCATCAAAGGGGGTATTGGTGAAGGACGCTCGAAAGGGTTCCGCAAAGTGACACAGCCGCATCCACGCATGCCTCCTAAGGGCTACACCCGTGCCCGCGGCTCTACTTGCTCCATCGTCTGCATAGGAAATGAGACTCATGGAGGAGTTAACTACAGAATTAAGCGTCGCTATCTGGGAAGCTACTTTGGCTTGTGCTCCCTCAGCTGTAGGATCTTGAAGGGAATCTCCAAGCTCTTTAAGGAGATCCCTTTGAAGTCGAGTAAAATGACATGGATAGTTCAGTGACCTCATGGAGAAGGTCGCTAAAGCAAACATTCACTTTCCGTACCTGTCCATCATCCCAGACTCCTTGTTAGGGGGATGAACAGATGAAGAGGTCTCTGCTAACTCATTTTTGGTGGCTGCTCCTACCACCATGTCATCAGCGAGCACACCTTTAGAAAGGAACTGCTTGTCCTGGGGAGCTGTAATAAATTTACCAAGTCTCCTCGGAGTTGGTTCCACTGTGTCCGGAGCTGACCAAGCCTTTCGAGCCACTACAGACAAAAGTGGGTCAAAAGGCGGAGAAACCCAAGAGGTGGAAGGTCAGGAACCGAAAGCATCCAGGAATACAGACTCATCCTCGGTAGGGGCTAGGGGGATTCCAGTTCCCCCTCCGTCTAAGCATTTCCAGGATGTCCAAGAAGGAAACATCTTCAGAGGGGGATCTCGGGGACACTGACGATTCATCTAAGTCTGTATCAGAAGTGACAGACTCAGGTGAGTCAATGTGCTTCCTCTTGCACTTCTTCTTCCGAGGGGGCTCCTCTGAGTGAACAGGGGAGGCCACGGAAGAAGAGGAAATACCCAATGGGGTGTCCTAGAGCATCGGTTCCCTACGCTTAGGGTCTGGAGGAGGAGCAGAGGTTGGCACAGACACTACGGGGAACAGAGCCGGTGGGGCTGGTAGTGGAGCTGACTCAGGAAACACTGCATGATCTCAAAGGCATCCCTTCCTCGAGGCAGAGAAAGCTCCGGTTCCAAAGAAATAGGAATCTTTCTCCGCGCTGAGGGGGACGGCTCTGAGGCCGATGTTGGAGCACAGCTCACCTGCGCCGATGCTCAGAGAGGGAGAACGGGGTCGGACAAGGGTCCGATGCCACTCGCCTCCTCGGAGCCGACAAGGGAGCCCCGGCATCCAGATCCCTTGATGGAAGGTACCATTGAGGTAATCGGAGCAGACATCAGAACCGAAGGAGATATGGTTATCAGAGCCGCTGGTTCCACTACTCAAACCCCAACGAACTCCGGCTCTGAGCTCAATAGAGTCAGAGGAGGAACAGAAAGGGAGGTGGATGGAGCCAATACCTGTTGAGGAGGGCTAGACAACATTTTAGCTAGTGCCTGTGATTTTAGCAACCTACTCACTACTCTCTCCACATCATGATCAGACAGCCTAGAGGATTGAGAGGAGTGTGAAAAATGGTGGCTACATTCACTTTGCAATAATGGAGAGCCAGGAGCCGAATGAACTGACTAACAAGAGGGGGACTTCAGCCTTTTCTGGCTCTGAGACAGCACCAAAACATCTGATGGAGCCGACGGAGGGGTTGTCTTGTCGGTGCCAGCCAGAACCGACATACTCTGTAAATCCTGTACTGGGGTCGGCTCCGAAGGTGGAGCCGATGGTTTAGAGGAATTTGGGGATTTCACTGGCTGTGAACTCTTTGCCGGTGAATCCTGAGGTTTTAATAGACCCCTAAGGATCAATTTGTTCTTCCGTTTCTGCAGGACTCTTGGACTAAAGGCATGACAGATGGAACAAGAGTCCTGCAGGTGAATAGCACCCAAACAATAAATGCAGCTAGTGTGCCCGTCTGTCAGAGACATTTTCGGACAGCACGATTCACACTTTTTAAATCCAGATACTTTAGCCTCTTTAGACATATCAACCACAACACAGATAGAAACAAGTTTCTACTCTAGTCAAAGTCAATAGACTATGTAAAAAATAAATAAACAACAAACTGCCTTTTTTTTTTTTTTTTTTTTTTTTAAATAGCAAAAAACAGAGGAAAGGAGAGACTCTTAAGTTAAACGGCTTCCTTGGGGAGGGGAGAACTCTCTAAATTAAACGAGTTCTACTAAGAAGGACTAGAAGGTACTCAACAACAAACACTAGTAAATAAAACTAAGAAAATGTAATTATCTATTAGTTTTAAGAAGTATAAGGATATATTTATACACAAATACTTTGAAAATTTGAAAATACAAGCCTGAGCCAGAAAACGACACACCTCGCAGCTGAAGCGGCAAATGAGATCTGTGTAGCTATCGCTAGGCATCATGGGATAAGGGGTAGCCCCAAGCCAGTAAACAGCTCTCGAGTTATTGAAGATGGCCGAGGCAGAGCAGAGGATTGGCTCCGATCCCAAACAGCAAGAATGAAGGCAAGATAGACAACTTAACATTCATTGTTTCCAGGCTGTGACAATGTTGACTCCATAAACTTTTTAAATACCACTGAAGTTTCCTCATATGCAGTCCTGCATATGGAATTAGAAGAATGCAGGAGGCCATGAACCCCAAGGCTTGCAGTATTTGTCTTGCAGATAGCAGGGTTTTTGTGGCCACCTGTTTGAAGTAAGTCACCAAATGAATTTGCTTTTCTGGCGTACGGAAAGCCATCTGGGCAGTTGTATTCAAGCTTGCACCAAGGAATGTAATTTTTTGAGAGGGTACCCTAGACAAGTTAGAACTCCTTTTACAAACGCCAGATTAGAAGAATGGCCTGGTTTTCTGCCTGAATTAGACAATCATCCAGGTATGGATATATATGAATATTTCTTTGCCTGCAAAATGCAATTACTGGAGCCAGGCATTTTGTGAATACCCTGGGTGCAGTAGACAAGCCAAAGGGCAGTGCAGAGAACTGATAATGCAAGCAGCCTGCTTTGAAGCGTAGGAATCTTCTGCAAGATTCCCTGATTGGGATATGCAGGTAAGCCTCTTTTAAATCTAGAGTTGCCAGCCAGGCATCCTTGCCTAGCATAGGAAGTAAATGGTGAAGAGTCAGCATCTTGAATTTTGGAATGTCCAGAAAGGTGTTTAGAGTAGACAGGTGCAGAATTGGATGCCATGATTTGTTTTTTTCTGGGTACCAGGAAAAGCCTGGAATAGAAACCTTGTCCCTTTTCCTCTTCCAGTACTAGCTGAATAGCTCCTATGTTTAGTAGGGAAAGTACTGGCTTCTGAGCCTCTGCCCACTGATTTGGGGGCAGGTCTGGCCACCTGTTTAGTGTTGGCAATGTGTGGAAATGAAATTTGTATCCCTGGGACACTACATTTAAAACCCATTTGTCCTGGGTTATGATGTTCCCAGTTTCTTGAATGAAGAGCCATTTTTCCCCCCAAAGGGGCGGCTAAGAGGTAAGTGCTTGGTAATTTTAAAGGGAAGTCATTGAGACTGTTTACCACAGGGTGGTACCTTGTTGTTTCCAGATTTGGAAGTGGAAGCACCCCATTGCTTAGCTCTGAAAGTCCCTTGGGACTGAAACCTGGTACTTTTTGAACGTCTGGGTTTGGCTGGAGTGGCTCTGGAAGGAGCTGGAAAGGACCAGTTCTTAGTAGGTCAGTGCCTACTAAATCTCAGGGGTTGTACTTGTAAGAAGTCTTTCACAGTTTGCATAGATTTAGTTTCATCTTCCATCTTTTTAGAACTTCTTCAGCCTTATTGGTTCATAGATTAGTACTAAGCTAACTGCCCCTGCGAGCCATTTTAAGCTTAGCCAATTATCCCTTGTGAGACTCAAACCCTGCACCTTATGTTTGTAAGGCAAACACCTTAATCATTAGGCCATCCTCCCAACCCTGCAAACAGGCGGTCCTGCTGTAAAGGAGCATCCAGAAGTTTTGCTTTAACGTGATCAGGCAAAGACCGCTCCTTAAGCCAAGCATGCCTTCCAAGCACAACCCCATTAACAGCAGCCCTGCAAGAGGCCTCTAAAGAATCAAAACCACATTGCAAAGTATGTTTGCCAACTTGTTCAGCTGAATATAATAAATCCTGCAAATCTTTGTTCTCCACACAATCAGAAATCAACATTATTTTCTGTTTAAGCAGTCCCATGATATGCTGTTGCTGTTTTAGCATATGTAACTGACAGTTTAAAGCCCTGATTGCTAAGGTTGCAGAAGTATAAAAACTTTTTACCCCATCTATCCAGCGCCCTGGAGTCTCTATCAGAAGGGGTAGGATATTTAGCTGTAGAAGCCTTAATGCCCTTGGGCCCCTGAGAAATGGTTTCAGGATCTGCAATAGGATTTTTGAAAAGGAATTTGTGGGAGTCAGGAAACCTGTAGTACCTGTCTGGTTTGCTACGGGGTGGAGGCAAAGAATCAGGCGCCATACTGGATTCCAAAAACACATCAACAATGTCTAGTACAGGAGGTATAGCCAAAGGCCTAATCTGAGGAAGGAAAAGGATATCCCTAAGCCTCTTTTTGGATTCTGAGAAATCCTGACTTTCCCAATGGAAATGCTCCCTTAAGGTATGTAAAGTTTCCCCAAAAGAGAAATCCTCAGGTGGAATAGCAGAGTGAATGGAACCCTCTGCATCAGAGTCCTCATAAATAGGTATGGACAAATCCAGATCATTAGAAGAGTCAGAAGAAACAGAGTCCTGTTCAGAAGAGTCATAGTAAAGTTCAATCCTAGGCCTCTTGGAGGGGGGGGGGGGTTGACTACCCCTGATTAGAGTAATTAAATCTTCAGCCATTTTGATCATCTGTTTTTTAGGCATAGGGGCCTGAGCATGTGGCTTGGGCGTCGGTTTTTTAGACATAGATCGAGATTTAGGCCTTAATACTGAAGTTGGAGTCGGTTTAATATGCAAGTCTGTAGGCCTGAAAACACCCTCAGAAGCCGGTGCCTGCTCAGCGGCTCCAGACCCATCCAAGGTAGAGACAGACGCAGGTTGTTCCATATGGGAAGCATCTCGCAGCATACCAGACTCCAAATGGGTCTCAGTAGAGGCCTGTGAATCAGAAGTAGCGGGCATCAGGGGCTGCGAAAGCACCTCACTGAGTACCGGCGAACTGGCGACTGGTTTAGGAGAAGCGTTGTCGGCAGTTTTGGACCTCAATGGCCTGTCTCTTTTTCTTTGTGTTTTTTCAGTATTCCGGTAGCCGGATGGCTAACTGACGTCATTTCTGGATAATTAAATGGAGAACCGAAATATTTAGAAGCAAAAATGTACCGACAACGGATAGTGCGCTGATTAAATAACGCACAAAACTGACAGCAAGGTACATCCTGGTCAGGGCCTAGGCAAGGAATACAGTACAAATGAAAATCCTTATGAGGTATTTGCTTCCCACAAGTAATACAATTATTAACTTTTACTGACATCGGTAAGGAGCAAGAAAAAGTTTCCCCAACGGGGTACTTAGCTTTTAGTTGAAGACTTTGGTTCTGAAATTCGAAAATGAAAATTTCAGGAGTTGGCCGACCGGCACTTGCGAATTGCTTCTGCTTCAGGCACCGCGCAGCAAGAAAGACTGATATAATAGTGTTGGCTGCATGTTTTATACCCCTGATGACCTGACGTCATGGAAGGGACAGCAACTGACTCAGGACCCAAGACTTTGTTAATCAGGCCGACTGTGGGCAACCTGCCAGCAGATTACCCAAATGTAATGACTGCAACTGTGAAACACGAACATCAGCATGGGAATGCTCTTCTCCTGCTTTTTATTGGCAATATTGAAATCCATGCAGATCCAGTATTTGACAATTGTTATCTTCTGGTTCAAAGCACGATCACAAGAACAGCTTGGGGCCGCCTTTTTTTTTTTTTTTTTTTTTTGGTAATGGTCTCACTGAATTCCAGACAGATCTAGCACTGGACAGTTTTATGCTCTGGTCCCAAACAGTAGAATTACACCGTATGTGCCCGTCAGCACCTCTCACAGCCAAAATTAGTGTGGTCCACAAATGGGAGGCATCATAGTTGACTGTCTAGTATGTCACAATTACATCTTAATGTTGTCAGCATTTCCGCATGCTCAAACCTGATTTGCAGCAGAAACTCTGCTTTCGTTTTAGATTGTCGGACCTGGAAAGACGGAAGAGGTGAGTTTTATGTTGTTTTTTGCCCTTTTTGCTTTCTTTTAAGTTTCTACAATCTCAAAGTGTAGAGACTGTTTGTGGGGATAGAGCCCCACAATGGGGATTGGGGGTTTGCCCCAGTAAAACAGTGCTGAGCAAAATTTCATATTGCATTCATTATTTGGGAGCAATTTTTATTTTTTTTTATTGTTTTTTTTTTTTTTTTGCTTTCAGATGTTTCAGTTGCAAAGCTACATGTCTTGGGGTAATGGGATATGGTTACTGAAAGAAAACCCCCAAGAATGCTGTTGTAAGGAAGAACCTATGGCTGTACTCAGCATATGGGGAAAATTCCAGTATAAAGCATTCAATAATTTAAAGACGAACCAAGGGAAAAAAGAGCAGTAAATGCAAAGAAAGTAAGAAAGGCTCCTTGTTGTAATCCATAGACCCTCAATTGAGAGGCTTAGAATTATGAAAATAAAACTGCAAAATTACAATTAGCAGCAAATGCCAACGATCACTGTTCATTAAAATTAGCTTTTTTGCTGGAGACGAGCCCTTCTGTACCTCCCTGTAATGTGGATGGCTGTATCCCCCATACTTCCACTACTTAAACATACACCAACTCTCAGACTGCCATCCCTTATCGAAAAAGGAATATTCGGAGACACAGCAATCTCAGACTTCATAAACTTCAATTCTTATTTTCACTTAATCTTTCTGTTCTGGGACTTGCATTTATAAGTATCAGAATTTAAAAAACACTGAAAAAAAATGCCCACAAAAAATGCAAAACACCTTATTTTGTAGGCAGGCTGATGTCCTACTGGTTTCAGCTAATTGACTCTTATCAGATAGGAACTTTTTCAAAGTTTACACAATGAAACAGAAGTACAGAAAAATCTGAAAAGGCAACATTAAACAGCCAAGATCCTGATATCAAGTACATGATTATGTTATATATTCCAAGAAACATCAAATAAAATCCACAGATAAGACACAGTTAGAATACACTAAGCCAAGTAGCAAGCAGCATCTGCAGCACTCGCAAGTAGTGTGGAGAAAGAAACCAAAAGTCAATCCTGTATTATGTTACATTGCTGTATCTGGTGGTGAAGAAATGCAAGACTACATGGCAAAATGCTTGCTAATGACATATTTAAGAAATAATTTAAATTAAAGCACATACCTAAACAAATTGTATTTGATTTAAATACAATCTGTGTATAAAAAGAAAACTACTATACTTATTCTGTCATGCAATTATAACAAAGAAACCATTTCTGAACATCAAGAAAAAGCTACCAATGCATACGCAATGTGTCAACAAACGAAATGTACAGTTCTGTAAGAAAAATTACCATAATAGTACATGTTCTACTAAACCAGTTGCAGTAGCCTAAGCTATTTGGATTATATCATGCCAAGGATAGAACCAATGAGCCAGCTTTTCAAAGCTTAAGGGCACCTTTCAAGTCCTCCAAACGCCAGGAGCTCAAGCGGAGCACTATCTAAAAGGCAGTGTGCCAAAAGCTTTAGAGCTTTCTAGCCTCAAACAGGAGGAAATAAACCTGAAAGGAAAAAATGCAAGGAAATGCAAGACAAGAGTAACTGCAAACAACCATTACCTGGCAGGACAAATCAACAACAGAAAGAAGGCTGGAGGGAGGGGATGGCTACTGCAACAATTTATCTGAATATCTACTGAATACATTTCTGTAACTGGGAGGGGAAAAGTATGCGTTAGACTAAATATTTTCATCTTTCTAAACAGCGCTGCTAAAATCCAAGACAGTGCAGGGCTGCATACTTACTCATTCAAAGTTAAAGGCACACAGTTTCATGGTGAAGTATCTAATCCTGGCCTTTAGCCACTATATTTGTAGTTGTACCTGTAAATGTCTTTGGTCTGCAGGGAGTTTTCTCCAGTATTCAGATTCCAGATACCTCCCGAAAACATGACAGTCGATTATCTATACTAGACACCGTTTTCACTCACACATGCATTTTTAAATAAACACAATGCACACATACACACAGTACACGTGTGTGTCTTGTGTGCATATACAGACACATTACATGAAGTATTTTACATGCGATCATATTAGTCTGTTATGTATCCTACGACTGGAAATTAAAGGATATGACAAAAATATTATTTGATAGATTGTGTTATTGACATTCTGGGTGCATCATCAAACCATCTAAAATTCCCCTAAGCTTGCCAATGCAAAAGTCAGCATTAATCAGTGCGCACACACACACACACACACACACACACACACACACACACACGATAGCATTACCTCCCCAAAAATATGCTATCTTAACTAAAATGACTCCCTAAACCCAAACTTACACTTAGGTTCATAGATAGGTACTAGGCTATTGGCCCTAGGGCCTATATAAGCCTAGCCAAAAAATGTATTCTGGCTTTCGCCACCCAAGAAAATTATTTTCCTGTGCCCCTGTCGAGCAGAGCCACAGAAGTGATTCCCTGGGGTGAATTTCCCATTTCCCACCCAATCATCAAGATTTTTCTTGAAGAGTGCTAATGAGGAGCTCTGATTGACATAGATACGTAGTCTGTTCCAGAGTATGGGAAGTCTCTGGGACAGGACTCTATCCCTCCAGCATGTTCTATTTATTGTGATGACAAGGTTTAGGTCCCTAGAGCATGTAGTTCGGAGAGATTCGGATTTCTTTAAGTGGAGCATGTCCAACAGCTCTGGGTTTGACATAGCTTTGTATGTTAGGCAGAGATCGCCCCTGAGTAGGAGACATGCAATGGAGTAAGGCTGCAGTTTTTTGAGACGGTCTGCATAGGGCATCTGTTTGAGGCCAGTAATCCTCTTTGTGAGGTATTTCTGTGGTCTTTCCAGTTGTTGTACATGTCTTGTGAGGTACATACCAAAAGGGGCGTTGTACTCTATAATGGGTCTAATGAGTGATGAGTAGAGGGGAACAATGACCTCTTTTTATCTGGATGAGAATCCTTTTGTGATGAGATGAACCACGTAGAAGGATTTCCTGATCACTGTGGCGATGTGATTATCAAAGGAGAGACTACTGTCCACCTGTGTCCCAAGGTCTCATCACATTTTCGGCATTAAGTAGACTACCAGCTATGTGGTAGTTCATGGGTACAGAGTTTTTACCGAAGGGGATGATAATACACTTTTTGGCATTGAGCTTCAGGCCATGGCTTTGACACCAGGTACCTGTCTCAGTGAGGCCCTTTTGTAGTTTGTCCACATCGTTAGGAGTTTCGATTATGGCTTCTAGTTTGCAGTCATCTGCAAACTTTGTTAGCCAAAGACCTTCTGTGTTAGCCTGCACTTCAGAGAAGTAGATACCAAACAGGAGAGGACCCAGGACTGAACCCTGTGGTACTCCACTTGTCACTGGTCTGAAGTCGGATTTGGAATCCGCTACTTTCACAGTGTGGGTTCTGTCCATGAGCCAGTTGGCAACCCATCTTGCGACATAGGAATTTATACCTAGTTTAGTGAGCTTATCTATAATTCCAGAGTGGGGGATGGTGTCGAAAGCCTTGGCGAGATCTAGATAAGCTGTTTGAACCATTTTACCCTCATCTATGGCTTTGGTGACTGCTTCAAAGTCAGTCAGGTTTAATTTAAAATTGCCAAATAAACTGAAACAAACTGGATTTCCCACTCATTACTATGAAAAAAAGTAACTTTACACACTGCACATAAAATTCACACACAAATCCCACAAATGAAAATAAAACAATATTATCCACCTAACTCAAACACCCTAGAAATGAAATTTTCTATACGAATGAAAATCCAGAATACAAATCTGAAGAAAATATTAACCAAACTAATCACAAATTGGCATTACTGGAAAAAACTGACCTTACTCTAATTCTTATCTATCTAAAAGTAAACTGGTTAAAACCAGCATATTAAACAAACCACACTAAAAACTTCCCTCAGAAGCCACTGGAGAAAACTAATTATGAGTCCATCTGCTCAATGAAGCCTTCTACGTAGCCCACTGAACTTAAAAAGAGAAAAACTACACAAACAAAGAAACTCTGCCAAAACAAAAAAATAGAATATGTAAGATCTGGTTTGTGTTTTATACCACAGATGGAGAAACTGTTCCCTCTCATTGCCTACACCTAAAATACAAAATATTTTGTATACCAGTGCGCTAAGCTCTACATATGAAACTCATTTCTGAAACCGATGGACTGAAGAATATAAAACAATAGTTTGGTTTATACCACAACATAGGGCCTGATGGATGCGCACCTCCAGAGCATACAAACTCAGCACTACATTTCAGTATATACATTGCAAAGTAGGTGCTCCACTTCTGTATACATACTCGACTGATAAATACTAGAATGTACATGCAAAAGAGTTTTAAAATATGCCCTGTTATGACAAACAAAAAGTTATCAACTCTTTAAACAGAAGGTTACAAAATATCCTAGCAACATTTAAAAATCCAATTTTATTAGTACTTACTGCTTCAGATAGAGCTGCAATCTACAATCACCATTACTAAATCTCACAAGACTTTTCACTGTTTCACTAAATTAAATATCAGGGAGAACACTCCCTTAGTATCCAGATGTACACGATTAGTGTAATGCTGTGAAAACTCTAGTCTCAGTTTGTATTTGACAGTATATGAAGCTACTTATAGTTCTATCGTAACACAGATGTAATTCACTTGCATCTCCACAGCGATTACTACCCTCTCATCTGAGATGAGCCCAAGATGGAGTACTCCAATATGAATGCATTCTTCTATCAGTTAAAATGCGGCATTAATTTGCATTATACAAGACCTGCTCGAGTGTATGACTTGGGAATGCGTAGAGAAAATCTGCGAGTTGACATGTATAGTTTATGTTCAATACACAAGATCTGAGCCACTGTACAGCTTGGGAATGAGCAGCAGGAATCTACGAGTTAAACCATGTAATTAATTTACAGTACAAAATATCTGTTCTAGTATAAGGGTTGGGAATGTGCAGTGGGAATCTACGAGTTAAACCATGTAATTAATTTACAGTACAAAATATCTGTTCTAGTATAAGGTTTGGGAATGTGCAGTGGGAATCTACGAGTTAAACCATGTAATTAACTTACAGTACAAAATATCTGTTCTAGTATAAGGTTTGGGAATGTGCAGTGGGAATCTACGAGTTAAACCACGTAATTAATTTACAGTACAAAATATCTGCTCTAGTATAAGGTTTGGGAATGTGCAGTGGGAATCTCTGGTTAAAATGTAGAATTTATTTTCAATATACAAGATCGGTTCTAGTACACTGTTTGGGAATCTATATGTTAGGATATATAATTTATGTTCACAATACAAGATCTGTTCTAGTATAAGGCTTGAGAATGTGCAGTGGGAATCTGTGGGTTAAAATGTAGAATTTATTTTCAATATACAAGACTGGTTCGAATATATGCCTTGGGAATACAGTATCATGATTAGGTGGGCGTCCATTAGCTTAATCACTCTTTGTTCTTGCAGTGTTGCACTATAATGCAGTCTTATTCTGATAAATGCAAAGATAATTTTAAGATAATTCAGCTTTTCACAATTAGAACTTTGTCAGTTATTCAAGAATTTTAACTTCCTGTACAACCCAAATTATTACAAAAACATATTTCTAAGACATGCAAAGAAACACTTTCTTGTAATTTTGTATATAAGCTTTCAGCACTGTAAACTCATTTACCATTACCACAGATACAGACTTCCGATACTACTACATTACAGTTGTGGTTACAAACTACTTAAATGGACAAGCATACTAAGATGCCACCATCTTTACCTGTCACAGTCATGCTGTTGACTAATATTTATTCAATATTTTATTTTTGCATCATGCACCCATTAATTAGTTAATATTTATATGTCTTAAAATTCAAAGTATTTATTTATATCTTCTGAGCCGAGACAGGAATTGGTCTCATGATCACAGATCTACCCTGACTAACAAATTCAGATTCAAATTCTAATAACTAAACAAATACAATATGCAATGTCTAGATTGCATAATAATGCTGAAGTCAGACAAGGAGCAGTGTGAAATTGTTTACTCAGAGATTTTCATGTAAAGATAGTAACTGCTTCTCACAACTGGCAACTTACACACAAGAAATTATCTTAGCCTATTTGTTTTTACATGCAAACAGTACAAATTATGGCGTACACTATTATTTGTGCAGAACAGCTGGAAAAGGCGATTTATTCTGTACTCATTTCATAGTCACACCATCATCCTTGATGGAGAAAAATAAGTACACTTATCACAACTAGCATGGAGACACTTGGCAAGTGTGGAGCCCTGAAAAAAATAATATGCTATCACAACCAACCCATGGTTAAATACAGGTAACTAACTGCCCCAATGCAATTATAATAAACTGAATGACACTTCTTATGCATAAAGTGTCAATTCTGGCTTGGTAAGCAGTTATTTCAGATTAATGAATAGTTTAACAAGTACCACACTTCCAATATTTGCCACCTCTGTAATGCCATGCAGACAGATTCTGTGCTGTGCGAGTTTGAGAAGCATTTTACACAGCCAAAGACCATTTCCCACACACATCTGTAGGGCATAAGGAACAGATGCATTATTCCATGGCAGTTCTGCATAGTGGCTGTGTGTCAGTGAGACCACATACTAATTTCAGGTCTGATTAAAGGTGAACCAAAAACGTGTATGAGCATAGGGTGACATAAGCAGGTAGTCTGTACAATTGTATACAGCCTAGCTATGCACCTTATAAAAGTACTGATGTGTTTACCAACCTTAAAGATTAGGGCCACACTATCATTCTCTAGAGTAAATTTAGATAAACGGAGTCTAAGGTTTTACAGAATTTAACATACAAGGAAATTGTGTTTTTCGTGTAGGAACCCTTTGGGTAAGGGACATATCCATGGGTTTCTGTTTGTTACAGTGCAAGTGGGGGGTTTTGAAGCAATCATTCTTACAGGAGTCTATACGAGATGAAAAAGTGAGAATTTTTTTTACCTATCTGGTAAGATAGATTGAAGACTATTTATAGCTTTTTATTCTGGGCCTCTGGTGAAAATGGGCTTTGCCCAGTTGGACATTCCAGGTCAACAAAGATAATTTATAAACAAACAAATAAAAAAAGCAAGTTAAGAAAGTCTTGCTCTTGATTCTCGTGGTTGGGAAACGGATTTCCTTTCATGGTGAAATACAAGTTTGGTTTAGTTAGACACCAATCACAGCATTATACCCATTGATCAGCCTGATAAGGGAAGAATACAAAGAAAGCAAAACCTCTTTTGGTTCTTGAGGCTATGCCTATGTCAATTATCTGGGCAATGAAGAAAGAATTCCTTACTTTAAACTGATACTGGACTATCGAAGGAAGGATATTTAGCATTGCCAACAAATGTTTCTAGATCTCCAATTGTACTGGGATTTACAGGGTTCCATTTTTCTGATAATCCAAGAGAAAGACAATTTTTTTCCAAATGTGACTAAAGATTGTAAATGTAAATTTATGATGCTGTATATTGCCTATATGAGGAGAAATGGTTCTTTACAACACAAGTAGAGCTGTCAATTCCCATCAATACACAAGCTGTTTAAAACTGGAAAAGCCTCTGCCATTCCTAACACCACACTTCAAATTAAATACAAGTGTCAGAAAAAGTGAACTTTGAAAGAGCTTGCTTAGTAAGATCAGTGCTAACTAGGGTCTTTGATCTATGCTAGAACAAAAACATGACATAAAATGGTGGCAAAATAGTAAGAATGCATGAAACAAGGATAGTTATTAGAACCACACTGACTAATAATAGAATGCACACAGCATGATAAAATGTTTATCTGGGCTGTAACACATTCAATCACCAGTTTACCCAAGTCATGGTTTGTCCAAAAGCTAAACCTAAATCAGGCACTAAAACCAAATTTCACATTTTGATTTTTTTTTTTTTGGGGGTTGGACTCAAACTGCATTTATTTTAAATTTTTCTGATCACCTACTTAATTCACTGTAGAGTCACAAGGGTGTCAGAGATTATGCTGAAAACTCACACTCACAGAGGCTCATCCAGAATGGGGTATAAACCACTGCAGGATGCACAAAAACTTTTTTTTTTTTTTTTTTTGAGGAAGTGGCAGATCTGGCAAGAGGTAGCTCGGATAGTGTAT
This sequence comes from Protopterus annectens, assembly GCF_019279795.1. Classification (NCBI taxonomy): domain Eukaryota; kingdom Metazoa; phylum Chordata; order Ceratodontiformes; family Protopteridae; genus Protopterus; species Protopterus annectens. The sequence goes on along the minus strand of NC_056725.1, from coordinate 1,169,006,458 downwards.
AAAGAAATTTAGTTCCCTTAGATACAACCATCTTGACTCACATTTTCTTGGTTATAAGCAGTCTTGAGGCTTTGCCAAACTCTCCCAATCTGGAAGAATTTGGAAGTCTTGTTTGTTATTTGCCATCTGTCCACCTGGAATTTGATTACCTCCCATGGGTGGCCCACAGCCACCTAATGATTGTAGAAAACCCTTCCCTCTGGGCTCACAACCTCCCTGGGAATTTCTATAGGAGTAAAGGTTCTTTACAATCTGTTCTTCACTTTGTTTCAGTCTACTGCACCTAAACCATATCTGGTACTGAATCATGTGTCCTAGAAAAGCTGTGCTTAAACGGCTAAATCACTAAGAACTCCTGAATTAACCATAAAAAAAAGAAGTTATGTACTCACCATAACGTTCCATGTTGGTAGTCCATCTCACCCTTCATTTTTACATATGGGATCGGCCGATTTACAAGCTGGAAGACTTCTGGTTGGCTCGTGGCTAAGCGGGTATCCCATGGTGCAACAGTGCAATCCCCAGATCTTGTTTGCTGCTCACTAAAAACAGAAAAAAAACCCTAACCAACAAACCAATACTAAAGGGTCACCAACCAAGACAATCAAATTATTACCTCCAGGTCTTCCAGGATGGGGGCAGGAGGGGGGTTGGTAAAAATGAAGGGTGAGATGGACTACCAACACGGAACGTTATGGTGAGTACATAACATCTTTATGTTAGGTAGTCCAATCTCACCTTCATTTTTACATATGGGACAGCGTCCCTAGTGCCTTATTCTTGGGTGGCTCATTGGAAAATACTCCTGAGCACCGTGGAGCCAAAGGATGCTCGACCCCTGGATGTCAAATCCAATTTATAATGTGCAATAAAGGTGTGAGGGGTAGCCCACGTAGCTGCTGCACAAATATGATCAAGTGGTACCCTGGCTTGAAAGGCAGCAGAGGTAGACAGAGACCTGGCAGAATGAGCCTTGATCCTGTGGGGTAAAGGTCTGCTCTTCAAATTGTAGAAGAAGGCTATGCAACTAGAAATCCAATTAGATAATGTCACCTTAGAAATTGGTAAGCCCAATCTGGAGTCGGAAAAAGAAATGAATAACTGGTCTAACTTCCGAAATTCTTTGGTCCGTTGCAAATAAAAGCTTAGCTGTCTATGACGTCCAGATGGTGGAAATGATATTCGGCTACATTACAAATAAAACTGGAAGCTCAATGGACTGATTTAAGGTGGCATTAGAACAAACTCTGGGAACAAATGAAGGATTGGTACGTAAAGATACCCTGCCTTTATGAAAGATTAAATAAAGTGGCTTAATAGACAGGGCTTGTAGCTCAGATACACAACTGGTTGACGTAATGGCTACTAAAAACACAGTCTTCCAAGACAAACATTTTAAAGAAGATGAGTGAGAAGGTTCAAAAGGAGGGGATGTCAACTTGGACAACACAAAATTTAAGTCTCAAGAAGCCACAGGTTCTTGTAATGGTGGTCTCAATAAAGTGGCCCCTCTCAAGTCTTGCATAGCTTACGAGACACAAGGTTGGCATTTGGGGATCCTAAATAAAAATGAGAGATTGCCACCAACTGTACTTTGATGGTGGTGGTGGCAGATCTCTGCTGAAAAAGCTCGGAAAGGAATTCTAGAATCACAGAAATAGGAGCAGTGTAAGGATCCACGTTCATTTTATGTGCCCAAATAGAAAACCTTTTCCATTTACTGTCATACAGCCTTCTGGTTGAGGGTTTATGTGAGGATAAGAGAATGTGACACTGAGGAAGAAACATCATGATGCCTGACTAGAGATGGAACTGGAGCAGCCATGCTGTCAATTTGAGGGTGTGGAGAGCGAGATGTAGCGAACCCGACATGTGGGACAATAGATCTGGAATTGGGTCCAGAATACAAGGATCGTCCAGGAGAAGAGGCTCGAGGAAAGGGAACCAGACCCGACGAGGCCAGTAAGGAACAATGAGGATCAACTTGCTTCCCAGCCAATTGGCTTTCTGAATCACTTTGGAAATAAGAGGGAATGGAGGAAAGGCATACAGAATTACTGTGGGCCAATCGTGGACCAGAGTATCTCTGGGTGTTTCACCCAGAAGGGGAATCGGGGGGAAAAATAGCTACTGCACCTGGCATTGACTGGGCTGGCAAAAAGGTCGCAGCAAGGCTGTCCCCATCTTTGGAAAATCTGTTCCACTATTTCCCGTTTCAGAGACCACTCATGAGGCAGTAAGATTGCCCGGCTTAGCTTGTCGGCTATCACGTTGGTTGTCCCCAGAATGTGCGTTGCCACCAGAAAGCGCTGGGAAGAAATCGCCCATTCCCAAACTCGCATAGCCTCTCAACAGAGTGGGTAAGATCTGGTACTGCCCTGTTTGTTGATATACCACACAACCGACATGTTGTCCGAATGCATCGCAATCATCCCTGGAGGAAGAAGGTCCTGAAGTGCTTGCAACGTCAGAAGCACAGCCCTCATCTCCAGAAAACTGATATGCAGATGAGCCTCATGTTCTCGCCATGTGCCGTGGACAGTCCTGCCAAGATAATGCCCCCCCCCCCCGACCTGGGAGACATTCGTGGTCACAGTGGTGATGGGTTGGGCAGGAACAAAGGGAGCTCCCGTGAACAAGTGGTTGGCAGCTATCCACCAAAGGTCGTTTTCGCATGATTCCCTCAGCAGGATAGGGTGCCTCAGCGGTAGATATTGGAATGACCACTGGGAAGACAGGAGCCATTGGAGGATTCTCATATGCAACCTGGCTAAAGGTATTAACAGAATGGTTGAGGCCATCGTACCGAGAAGTTGAAGAACCCATTTTGCTTTGACTTTCCAAAGCGGAAGAAGACGGTGAACTTGTGAGATGAGGTTTTGTGCTCTTTCGGCGGGGAGACAAACTGTCATATCCACTGTGTCTACCTCTGCTCCTATAAAAATCACAGATTGAGAGGGCAGTAATGCAGATTTTTCCCAGTTTATGGAGATCCCTATCTGAGCACAAAGTTGAATGGTGGCGTCCCTGTTTTGGATGAGTAGATGCCTGGTGGGGGCGGTCAGGAGCCAGTCGTCCAAATACAGAAACACCTGGAATCCCTGATGTCTCAAGTGAGCTGTCACTACTGCCATGCATTTGGTGAACACCCTGGGGGCTGTGGTGAGACCAAAGGGCAGAGCACAAAACTGATAATGACTGGCTCCCAGCCGGAAGTGCAGATATCTCCTTGGTGCCTTGTCCATTTTTATATGGTAGTAGGCATCTTGGATATCCAGACAGCACATCCAATAGTCTTTCCCTAACAACGGGAGTATCGACTGCAGTGTGACCATCCGAAACTTGTCCTTCACAGATTTGTTTAATCTGCTGAGGTCCAAAATTGGCCTCCAGTCTCCAGGTTATTTTTAGTCCAAAAATGAACCGGAGTAAGTTCCGGATCTTGTCTGGTCTGCTGGAATGGGCTGGATGACTCTTTTTCAGAGCAACTTGTTGATCTCCACAGCGGACTGATCCCTGTGATTGGGTGGAAACATCTGGGATCTTTTTGGGAAAAAACGGTGGAAGGGAAAAGTGTAGTATATAGCCTCTGCTAACAACTCTTTGTACCCACTTGTCTTGGGTGATATTTAGTCAGGCTTCTAAATACAAAGAGATGCGACCCCTGACTGGCCCCAAAGAAACGCAGTCAGGCCCCACATCAGGAGTGCTGATAAGGCCGCCCTCGAAAGGAATCACGGCCTTGCTGGTATTGCGGACTGCCCCTGCCTCTAGGACGAAGTCTACCATTTCCTCCTCCTCTGCTTCTGGAGGAAGATTCACTGTGCGTGTCCGGAAAGACCCTCTGGGACTTTTTGAACCACATTTTACCTCCCCTTTGACCTATGGGGTAATGGTCAAGAGGGAACGGTAAAACAGACTCCCATGGCAGAGAGAGTCTGTCCTTCCTGCTCACACCGAGTGAGTGTTTCTTTCACCTTGGGACCAAACAAAAAGGAACCATCAAATGGGGCGTTGGTGAAGATGGACTTGAATGGATCCGCAAAATTAAACAGGCGCATCCAGGAGTAGCACCTAAGGGCAACTCCTGAACCCACTGCTCTGCTCGCTCCATCAGCCGCATGGGAGATAAGCCGCATGGAGGAGTGAACTACAGAATTTAGGGTGGACAACTGAGCAGAAATCCTATCAGGGACTCCCTCAGGACAAGCACCCTGTATGGAATCTCCTAACTCCTTGAGGAGCTCCCTCTGAAACCTCGTGAAGCAAGATAGTTCAGAGATCGAAGTGTAAATGCCGCTGAACTAAATACACGCTTCCCAAATCTGTCCATCTGTTGAGACTCTTTGTTTGGCGGATGAACAAAGGAAGACGTCTCCGCCAACTCCTTCTTCGTGGCCGCCGTCACCATCATGGCATTAACAGGAACACCCTTAGACAAGAGCTCTTTTCCAGGAGGGGCAGACAAAAACTTATTTGGTCTCCTGGGGACTGGCTCCACGGCATCGGGAGTATCCCACACCATCCGACTAACCAGATCCATTAGTTCGTCGAAAGGTGGAGACACCTAAGAGGCAGAGGGTTGAGACCCAAAAGCCTTCAGGTACACAGACTCCTCAATCAGAAGGGTTGACAGTGGGTCAGTCAAACCTCTGCTTAAGGATCTCCAGGATGTCCACAAAGGAAATCATCATCAGAGGATGACTTGGGGGACCCTTCAGACTCCTCGAGGTCAGTGTCCGATGTCAGAGACTCATCCTGGGAGTCAATATGCTTCCTCTTGCATACCCTCTTCCGGGGGGGGCTCCTTGAAGGGACATTCTGGGGAGGCCTCGGAAGAGTGGGGGCCACCAGCCGGTTGCTCCTGAGGCTGCGGGTCTCTGCTGTCTCAAGAGAGAGTGGGTGCTGAAACTGAAGTGGGTGCCCTGGGGGGAGGGGGGGCGAGTGGTTGTACTACTGGCAGGGGCTGTAGGTTGAGACAGCACATTCATCACCTCGAAAGCTGACCTCTCCGGCTCCGAAGACCTTCCCTGCTCCGAAGAGACAAAGGTTGGCGCCGGAGCCAGAGCCATCGGCTCTGAGACAGATGCAGGGTCCGAGCTCACCTGGCAGACGCACCAAGAGGAAGGCTCGGAACCAAAGATCGATTCCAACCCCCCATCGGCGCCAACAGAAGAGCTTTGGTCCCTGGACACGACTGATGGAGCTGAGAGTGTCAGAGCCGAACCCGGCTCCAATGCAGCAGCAAGGGGAGCTGGAACCGAGAGTTCCTCCGCTGGTAACAAGCACTCTGACTCCAAAAGGCCACCAAGGCTCGGAGGAGGAATAACAGACGAGGGCAAAACTGGATCAAGTGGCTCCGGAACGGACTGGGTCAGAGCCAACAAACATTTACGCAGAGCAGATGACTTAAGGAGTGTCAGTACTACCCTCTCCACATCTTCTTCCGAAAGGCTGGGCTCCTGGAAGATAAAGTAGGGGATCGCGACCTAGGAGGCACTGGAGACTTGCTTAGCAAGGAGACCGGTAGGGATTCTACAGACCGGCTCCGAGCAGTAGAGTCAACTGCTATTTCCAAAGGTTCAGAAGTCGGCACCGAAGCACCTGTGACCGACTCTGATACCAAGATGCTCTCCTTCGGTTCCGACGACTGAGGAGTCGAGGAGGCAGATTTTGGTAATTTGGCAGGCGGCTCGAGACACCAGCCGGTGCCAGAGAAGGCCTTTTTGAAGATTTTGATTTGGATTCCGATCTGGATTTAGTAGACTTGGAGGAAGTCGACAAGCTAGATAAAGCTTCCTCAAAGGCTGGTTTCAAAAGACCCTTGAATATCATCTTGTTCTTTCTCTCCTGTAAAACTCTAGGAGAGAAAGTATGACAGAACAAGCATGATTCTTGCAAGTGGATGGCCCCCAAACAGTAGATACAGCTACTGCGGCCATCCATTAACGACATCTTCTGGGAGCATTTCATGCATTTTTTGAACCCAGAGGATTTATGCTGCTTGCTATCCTTAAACATTGCAGACACACATGCAAAACCAGAGGGGACACAGAAAGAGAGAGAATAAATGAGGACTAGGTCCTCTAACTAAAACAGGCCTAGCCCTGCAGAAGAGTTACACGAGGACTAGGTCCTCTAAGTTAAATAGGCCTAGCCCGGTGTAACAGAAACTAGGTCTTCTAACTTAAACAGACCAAGTATTTAACACAGACACACACAGAGGTTCAGTCACACAGGAAAAAATTTGAGATGTCAAAAATAAAAATTGTTCTGTAACCTACTAAAAGGCAGAAACTAGCAACAGCAATCCTATAAATATCACCTTAGCGGGTCCCCGCCAAAGACAACAAGTTAACAGTCAACAGAGACCAAAACGGTCCGAGCAGTACAAATAAATCAACAGGAGCCCCTGTTGAATAAGAACGGAAAAAAACGTCAAAACTAACGCTCTATCTAGGCAAAATGCGCAACTGCACCTAACTGGCACACAGGATACTAATACTACTACAGTCAAAAAAGTCCACAAGGACAACTTAGGCAAAAGCCTACAAGATAACACTAAATATGCAATATCCACTATGAATGTAAAGAATTTAAAAAGGACTTAGCCAGAGCCAAGAGAAGCACATCCGAACTCGTCGACACGGCAGATGAGATCTGGGGATTGCACTGGTACACCATGGGATACCTGCTTAGCCACGAGCCAACCAGAAGTCTTCCAGCTTGTAAATCGGCTGAGTTGGAGCTGAGGTTCGGCTTTGAACCCATATGTAAAAATGAAGGTGAGATTGGACTACCTAACATAAGTCCTGAAAATACATTGCAATCTTTTATACAGGATACTGTAGTTAAAAATTTATTTTAAGTGAAAAATTCTGTGTTGAGCTCTACTACATTTAAAACTATTTTTTACAGTTTGACCTACAGTGTTTACAGATATACATCCCAATAAACTATCCAGCTGTGTACAGCTTTTTTCAGAGATGGCTGGGGTCTAAGAATTACATTATAAACAACAGTTGTTGCATTTTTGTCTGAGCTGTGTAGTATGTGACATCAAGTTAGGGAAGGGAACACAGTCATATCTGCAGTACAAACTGAAAAAATAGTAAATACAGTTATAATCCAGCACAGTTTAAAATCCAGCACAGAAAATGAGTAGAATAACCAGCACACATATCTACAGCCTTATGGTAAGCAGACCTTTCCAAAATGGCTCCTGGGCACACAGATCTACAGCCTATGGTAAGCAGACCTTTCCAAAATGACTCCTGGTATTTAAAAGCTATGCAAGGAGTCCACAATTTCAGAGTTGTATTAATGCATGTAAAGTTTAACCTTGCAGGATTCAGCAAAGTTATAAATTGTGCAAAACAGCATGTTCTACTGATTTCCAAGCTGCTTTGCCTGCAGAAAGCATCAGCCAAATTCCTGGCTATCACCGATTAACAGTGTTAAGGCTTGTCTAACTAAATTCTTCCTGGTTTAATCAGTATTAGAAAACACAATATAATGTGTCATCTAAACTGCTCAATCATCATTTTATTAAAATAAAACAGCATTGAAATGCCATGAATGGTTCAACAATCAAAGGCAGCAGTTACTACTGTGCTTTTCAGATTCCCCATAAAAGTTTTTGGGACAGCGGTACCAACTTGAGAGTATACATCTACACAAATTCAGATAAAATGTCAATGAATCTGAAGTGGTATTCAAGTCACTTGTATTACAAGGCCACAATCAATGTACTGGGTAATGGACAGGTGAGAAAGAATATAAATATATACATGTTAGACACACACAGACACAAAGTAGTAAAGACAGTATTTATTTTGCCAAGCATCACAGGATACTTCCTGCAGCCTAAGGTATATGCTCTCAAATCCAGCTATCATGTTCTGTACAAATTATCCAACATCACTGGAGCGGCCACTGCATGAAGAGACAGGACAATGTCCCTTGCATGGCTGCCATGCGTCAGGATACAGTCCAAAAATCAAGGTCTTTGCCAGAATATCCTACTTTAGTGCTTATCGTGTACATTTGACATTCCCAACATTTGACAAGAGAATCAAAGGAAAACACAAACCACTTTTACCACTAAGTGTCTGGGAAACAAAACATGTTTACATTACCCATATTTTTCGCTTCAATTAAAATACAAAACCATCATTTCCATATAGTTATGTCACAATTAATTTCATTAAAAGGGTTTCTCAAACAAACAAAAAATCTTTAGCAAGAGTTGTGCATAAACTTTCTGCCCTTTCATTACCAAGATGTTGCAAATAACCCTTAAATATTACCTTTTCTATATGTCGTCTTGATGTAGGGAGGAGGAGGGCATACAGCAGCATAGGTAGGGAGGGGTTTGGGGGTGACTGTCCTTGGTGCGAAGTGTTGGTAGGGTGTGATCAGATAATCCAGATATCTCTTTAATGCAACACTGGGAGCAGCACTCTGTGTGTGGTCTACACTGTAGCAAACATTTTGTTATAGTATAAAAAAAATTTTTGTTTAAAACTAAAACACGAGCGCCCGTGCAGGTAGGGTATAAACAATAGCAAATGTAGCAAACAGTTTGCTACATTTTAAAAGAAGATTTTTTTACTTATTAATAAAATATGTTGAAGGAAGGCTGGGGCAGAGCATAAAAGTGGGACCTGAATTGCTGGAGCATGTCATGCATCTGGCCACCTGGTTGTGTGCCAGTAGAAGGAACATTGCCTTTTTTTTTTTTTTTTTTCGGTTTTTCAGTAGAAGATCGGGTGGGGGGCAGAGCTCTAACTGTAATAAGCAGATTGCTTACAATCAATGTAGCAAGGATGTAGCTAGGTATATTCTTTGCACTCTACATTACTTAGAGAAACCATGGCTCTTTTAGGCCACACTATGTCTACAAGTGTCTAAATGTTTCCAATAAGAGTTTCATGGACTGAAAAAATATCTGTTTCATGGCTGTAGAGGGAAAGGGGTGCAAACATTTAAGTGTTGGGGGAATGTTTCAATTTTTTTTTTAATGACAGGTGGGTTGAGGGCAGCAATAAGACATACGAGTATGAAATTATATTCTTTGGCTTCACTCCTGCAATATTGCAATTGGCTTATTACAGCGAAGTACTTAAATTTTTTCTGTAACTCTTCAGGTTGAACCAGCTACGTTTCTGAGCGCAAAACTAAAATGTTGCTGTGGTCTTCGATTTTCTAAAAATTCTAGATTCTAAACTACTATTCTGTTAAGTGCAACACCCCAAAAATTAACAGACACATCTTGGATAATTTCCAGCTGTAATCATTTATAGTACTTCTTAACGAAGTTAGACCATTTTTTTTAATCACACTTCCCAGAAAAAAATATAAAATCATTTTTAATTTTCCATTCCACAAAAGAATAATCTAATCTAATGTACATGTTTGTTTTGCAACAAATGAAAAAAGAAATACAAAGAATGATGATTCCTCCAAGTATGGTTCATTTATCTTTCCACCAGCTCAAGAGTATAACTTATTGGAGTAGGTCACACTTACAGGAATGTTGTTCCAAAATTTAGTAATTATTAATGGCCACATATTGAGCTCTAACCTTAAAGTTTTCTTTTTTTAATCACAAAGTTCATATTGTTGTGTCTATGCATTTTTATACATCTATTAATCTCAATGTTGTACACGATGTGTAACACTGTGTCGTGGAAAATCTTATACGCTAGTATCAGCTTACCACACATATTCCTATAGCAAAATCTACACAATTTTTACTTCTTACATTTAGTTCCATATTCAATAAGCCTAAGTGACGCAATTCTTCTAGTGGACTTCCCCTGAACACATTCGAACATCTTCAGTTGACCTTCAGTATATACACAAAAAGTGTTGCTGTAATGCAAGTCTTGTATACTAAAGTCTGGATGTGTTCATCCTGTTACGTTTCATAATAAATATCCCATAGGTTTAATAACTATTTTAGTTAATAACTTAACACGAGTCTTAAAAATTTGATGCAACACTTATCCTTAAAATCTACTACCTAATCTCTCGAAAAGACTAAAGGGTAAAACTCATAGCCTTGCTATCTCTTCACTAAACTAGGGTCAGCGTTCCAGTGTCAGGAACCTGGCAGTACCATTACATTTTCTAAAGTGCAAACTATATCACTGCAAAGTGCTTCTTTCCTGTAAGCATTGGTAGAATCTCCACTACGCTGAATATTGCACTCACCTACTGCTGCCTCTAAGACCCTGAGAACTCCTGGCGGTGTATGCCCCGCTCCGCTTCGCGCGGGCTCCGCTCCTCTCCCTGCCCCCATATCCCACCCACCCCCAGTACCTCTACATTTATAGGAGTAGCCAGCCCCTCCCACTTTTCCCCTCGCAAATCCGATGGCCCTTCAATTTTCTCTACTACTCCTCCCACTTCTAGGCCCTCCCCCAATACTAAAGTTAAAACTAAAGTCTCTCCCCCTTCCCACTACACTTTCCCTTCTTACATCATGGCCATATTCACTTATTCTATCACCCCCTTCTCAACAATACTACTCCTTACTGCCTATTTTTTAACAAAGTATGAAAACCAAACTCTGATAGGAATCTCCTTCCCTAAGCGCTACACTAACTTCCAAACTAATCTTTCTGCCATTTCTGTCCCACCTTCACTCTACCCTGACAAAACAATATCCCCCAATATAGTCCATCTCACCCTTCATCACCCTAAAATTCCAAATGATAAAACTAACCTCAAATTACTATTTAAACTACAAAGATTCTTAGATTACCTGAAAAACAGTATCACCATTTATGGTGATATCCATCCCAACCCAGGTCCCACTACTGTCCCAGACTCTAACCCCTCTAAATTAGCCCGAAATTCTACTGACTCCCTTCTAGTACTACATCTGAACCTAAGAAGCATTAACAACAAGGTTCACAACCTGCACGCTATGTTAGCTACTCATTCCCCTGACATTATGTGTCTAACTGAAACATGGCTAAAATCCACCACTAAGGACGAAGAGATTCTCCCACCCGGGTATAATATCTTCAGGGCTGACCGTGTAAAGAAAAGGGGTGGAGGTATAGCTGTTATGTTTAGGAATACCCTGAATATCATTAGGAATCCATTACAACCTCCTACTATCTCTAATTTAGAACTTATTGCCCTAAAGATATGCCTAAACACTCAAAAATGCATCAACCTCATTGTAATCTATATCCCACCAGGGAAGAACACAGAAAATCTGGAGCAAACCCTGTCCTGGCTAGCCACTAGTTACCCACAAGAAACCATAGTACTTGGGGACGTTAATATAGACTGGTCCCTCTGTTCTACCCATACAACCCCACATCCTATTAACCTACATGGCTTTTCCCAAAATGTCCTATCCCCAACCAGACTTGGCAATACTCTTCAAAAAGAAACCACCATCGACTGGATCCTTACCAATAAAGATTCAATCAACTATACCACAGGGACCCTTCCCAATGACCTCAGTGACCACCTAATTACCTATATTATTAAGCATAAATGCCCAACTACTAACCCCCACTTATATAGACTAATTAGAAACAAAAAGAAATTTGTCCCACAACTATTCCTTGCAGACCTAAAATCATGCAACTGGTCCATTTTAAAAACTCTACCCCTCCAGGAGAGTGTTTCCCACTTTAACGACACATTCCTTAAGATACTTGACTCACATGCCCCAAATAGACCAATCAGATCCAAAGTACGTATAGCACCTTGGCTAACTAGAGAAACCAAAACCAAAATGAAACTTCGTGACCAGGCCTGGGACAAATGGGGAGCCACTAAAACCCCCCAAGATCGCATTAAATTTCAACAGCTAAGAAACACTACTAAAACAGCCACTACCCAGGACAAAAAAACAATACTTCTGCCACCTCCAGAATAAGCACCAGAACAACCCAAAGAAGTTCTGGGCAGGATTTAACAACCTCCTTCACCCAGGTAAAACTACTACCCCAACCCCTGAGAAACTTATTGGGAAAGATGTGGAAGAAATAGCCAACACCTTTAACTACTTCTTCACCGATACTATCCAATCACTTGCCAGTCAGCTAACCTCCACTGCCCCACCTGCCACTCAACCTCATGAAGCTGCCCCTACCTCCTTTAACCTAAAGCCAGTCTCTTCTTCCTATATTCGTACCCTCTTAAAAAAACTAAAACCAACCACCCTAGCAGCTGATCACCTCCCAGCGGAATACTTATAAATAGCATCCGAAGCTATCGCCTACCCCATATCCATCCTGATCAATAGAACTATAACTGAAGCTACCATCCCCTTTACTTGGAAGATTTCTTATATCATCCCTCTTCACAAAGGAGGAACCTCCACTGAAACATCCAACTACAGACCAATAGCAATTCTGTCCACAATAGCAAAAATTATGGAAAGATGTGTTCACAAACAACTCCTTCACTACTTAACCCTTAATCGTCTCTTGTCTAACTCCCAGCATGGCTTTCGCCCCCACCATAGTACAACTACCGCCCTCCTTTCCTTTGTCGACTCCATTAATAACAATCATAACAACAAACTAATATCCTCCGCCCTCTTTCTCGACCTATCGAAAGCGTTCGATATGGTCAATCACCAGCTCCTACTTAATACCCTGGAAAGCCTACATCTGAACACCCCAGCACTAAGCTGGTTTAAGGCGTACCTCACCGGTAGGCAACAAGCTGTCCTGTGGCAAAACAAACTATCAGACCTGCTCCCTAATACCATTGGTGTTCCTCAGGGCTCCATACTTGGTCCTCTTCTGTTTTCCATCTTCATAAACTACCTTCACTCAGTCATCCCCAAATCCACCTGCATACAATATGCTGACGACTCCACCCTGATCTGCTCAGATGTCTCCCTCTCGAAACTCCAAACAACTACTCAACTCTGTTTTACTTTAGTTGAAAAATGGTTCACCGACTTGAAACTCCTACTCAATCCGACAAAAAACAAATTACTTCTATTTTTCCCCAACGTCTTCACACCCCTCGGAAACAAACTCCCAAATACTAACAATATGACCTTCCATGTTAAATCCATCAATGGGACCATCATAGTCCCTGTCACCAGTACCAAATTACTAGGTGTCACCATTGACCATAAGCTTAAATTTGACATACACATTACCCAAACCATAAAATCGGTTAACAAGAAACTTGGATCCATGTACAGAATAAAAAACTTCTTAACCCCCTCTGCCAAATTAACTATTGCCCGCACGCATCTCCTCTCCACCCTCCTGTATGCCTCCCCAGTTCTTTCTTTACTCAATAAACATGAACTTAACATGCTCTCTCTTGCCTATAACCATATTGCTAGATTCATAACAGGTTCCCCATATCGCACCCACCATTGCCTTAACCTTAAGAAACTCGGCTGGTTGGAACTGCCCAATCTTCTCAAACTTAACCAACTCACTGAAGCCTTTAAAATAATCAACCAACCGGACTCCCTCACTGAGCAGTATTCTGACCCCCTACTCCAACCTTAACTCCCTTCGATCAGCTAATAACGTCCAGATCCTAACTATTAAATCTAAGAACTCGGGTGGTGATGCCCTCTACGTCAACTCCATTGGAAAGCCTTGGAACTCCCTGCCAAACAACCTTAGACTCATGACCTCACATAAACAGTTCAAAAATAACCACAAAGAACATCTTAAGTTACAATGGCTATGCCCATGTACAGAACCTGACTAATTTATCTATCTCATAACAACCTAGTCCCATACCACCTTAATCCTAATCCCTTACTCAGATTATTAAAATCTCTTGAACTCACAAAGTAACCTGATAATTCGTGACCTAGTCTATTATTTCCACTGAGTTTAAGCTATATAACTAGTATGTATAACCTGCTGCTTTGCTATTTGTGTTTATATAAAATCTATGTTATTCCTATTTTTATCTTGTAAATGTAAAATGTACTCTCATTATGTAACATGTTTTCTCATCATGTATTGCCATTATGTTGGAGCTTTTCTCCCCGGGCCTCTACTGAAAAGGGATATGTATCCAGCTGGACTAGCCCGGTCAACAAATGTAAAATAAATAAATAAATAAATTATCCCTAAACCTTTGTATTATTTTACCTCACTTAACTGGGATATCATTAAGTATATAGGAAGTCTTAAGATTTTATTTGAAAAGTACATGATTTTTCACTTATCCAGACAAAATGTCAAATCAGATTTAGGGCCCAGTTACTTAATAACTGTAAGTACTGGTTAAGTTCTTCAACATCAGAATTTTTTTGCAATATAAATCCTATTTTGCAATCATCGTCATACTTGTACACCCAAAATTTAATATATTTTGGGAAGATGTAAAATACCACAATAAAAAGGATCATTTCAAATACTGACCACTGTGGGACCCCTGCTTTCATTAGTAACCCATTCTAGTTATTCTGAACCTTAAAACACTGCCTTCTGCCTGACCAACAGATTCCCAGTTCACCTAATAATTTATCTATTAAATTATATACCAACTAGGCTCTTCATAATAACCCTGCATGTTAGGCTATCAAAGGCTTTGGCCAAGTCAAGAATATTACTTCCTGACTCTAGCTTAAATCCATGGCAGAGGTAATGTGTCCATGGCAGAGGTAATGTGTTCACAAAAAATGTAGGTTTCTCACTGTAAATCTTTCTTTTATAAATCCACATTGTTCATGTCTACTTCCGTATTATCTTCAGAATTATCCATAAGATCCAACACACACCTCTCAAAACACTTTCCCAATAGAGACATTAAACAGATTGGTCTATACTTTTTTATTTAATCCTCAGGGGTAACACATGACCATTTCCAATAGTCAGGTACTATACCCTTTTCCAATAACTTGTTAAATATGATGGTAAGGTTGGGAATAATTATACATTTTACAATCAAGAAGTTTCCTGGGATCAAGTCAGGAACCACATATATGGCTTCCTTTACTTAGAAAGAGCAATAATGTTAACTGATTCTGCAATTATCGGGCATAAGCCAATGTCAGTAATATTATAGATTATTATCTTTGTCATTAAAAAGCTAACACTTGAGAAAAATAAGTTAAATTCATTTGCAATCTTATTAGCATCCCTAAAAACTTTGTCGCTGCTTACTATTACATTTGTAAGGGTAGACTAATATATTTATAAAAAAAATCTTTCTATTCAAAGAGTTACTAATTAGCTTACTTTCACAGATAACCTTAGCGTTATTTATTTCATGATTTAAATCCCTACAAATTTTATTAAATGTCCTCTTATTTATGTCAGATGGATATTTCTTACATTTTTAACTTTTTTCTTTCTGAACATTTTTAATATTGTATTACACCACCAAAAAGGAAAAGAGGTTTTAGTATTTATTTATTTTATTTATATTATTTTACATTTATTGACCGGGCTAGTCTAGCTGGATATATGTCCATTTTCAGTAGAGGCCCGGGGAGATAAGCTCCAAAGTTTGAGATTAATTTAACAATCAGGAAAATAACATGAAAATAACAAGAAAGTAGAAACATAAAACAAAAAGCATTATAACTGTTGTCAAGGTTATAGATTTTGTTACAACAAAAAGAGAAAAATAATTTGTGACAAGGATACGGTTACAAATGACATTCAGAACGAATTTTTGACAAAGATACGGTTACAAATGACATTCAGAACGATTATTAGCATAATGTATTTTTTTTTTTTTTTTTTTTGAAAAAGTAGGAAAGGAGAAAATAGATCAGCGGATGTAAATAAGAGGTAGATTTTGGGTTATAAGATATGGGTTTTTAGCTCGGTGGCAAGAGCTAGAGTTAGTCAGGATTAGTGCAGGGGCACATCCATTGTGATTTGAGGTGGAGCTTAAGTCTCTTTTTAAACAGAGCTTTTGAGGGAATAGTACAAAGTTCAAAGGGTAGTAGGTTCCAGCGTTTTCCCACAGTGTTGGAAAAAAGGGAATCACCAGCCTTGTTGTTTGCTTTGTCAATATTTACAAGAAGTTTGTGTGAGGACCTTAGGGATTTTAGGTTGTGGTAGGGGTGGATAAGGGTAGATAGTATAGGTGTTTTGTCAGGTTGATTGAGAATATGATGGGCTATGGTGAGTTGATTAATTTTAAGTTTCTGTTGAAGTTCAAGCCAAGTTGCTTTAGATTAGTACAATGGTGGGTTCTGAAAGGGTTACCTGTAGCAAATCTGGCTATGTTGTTGTAGGAGTTTTCTAATTTCAATAGGTTCTTTTTTGACAAGTTAGTGAAAATGGGAGAAGCATAGAGAAGGGGAGATATAAGGTGGGAGTGGGCAATAGTTTTCTAGATTATGGGGTTAGGAAAGGTTTGATTCTGTAAAGAGAGAGCCTATTTTTTTATTAATGGTTTTCAGAGTGTTGCTTATATGTGTATCGAAGTTAAGGTTGTTGTCTATGGTGATTCCTAATAGTTTGGTAGTGGGATCTTGTGATATAGTTGTGCCATTTTTAGATGTTATTGTAAAGTCTATAAGTGGAGATTTATTGGAGGGTGTAAAGAGAAGGAGTTCAGTTTTTTGGGGGGTTAAGTAGTAGACAGCGTTGTGAAAACCATTCTTCTACAGAGTTAAATATGTGTTGTGTAAGGGAGTGAAGATCTGATACAGATGTGGCTGAGCAGATGAGTGTGGAGTCGTCTGCGTATTGTATGCATGTAGCTTGAGGAACTACTTGGTGTAGCTTGAGGAACTACTTGGTGTATTCTTCTATTTCTCTGATGCCTTAATATATGCCTTTAGCAATAAACTATTCAGAGACTGAAACAAGTCCTGCCAATTAATACTCATACTCTGTAATAATAGATTCTTTAAATCTAATTTGCTCCATGGGAAGCAGTTAATTATGCCATTGTCTAATGTAAATAAGGAGTTGTGGATATATGAACATAATGGAGGAAAGAATAAAGAGTTTACTTTTCCAGGAACATTAGCAGCTACAATGTTTAATATGTTATTTCCCCTACAGTTAAAATTAACCAGTTGTGTCATCTCATAATCAGTCATGATATTAAGAAACTCCCTGTCAAAATATGAGTTGGTATTTAATGTAGTCCATTGAATTCCTGGGTAATTAAGATCTCCTAGGAGTAAAATATAACTCTGTCATCAGGGCAATAATCCAAGTTCATTAAATATTTCCAATGTGTACAACTATCTACACTTGGTGAGAGATATGTTAAGAATACACAGCAGTTTTTTAAAGTTCCATTAAAAATTTGTACAATAACTGTTTCATACTCATATGTTTAATAAGACAGGATAGTACTGACCAGTGGACACAGAGTTATCCTACTTCTCCTGGAGTTTTGCCTAAGCACTCATATTTAATAAATTCCTTTGGGTGAAAACTGGTCAAATCTCAAGGTTGCAATACAGCTATAAATTTTAAACAATTCTTTAACAATTTATGCCTGATAATTCATCAGATTTCCTATCCTAAAAGTCCTGTAATTACATAAACACATTTCGTAGGTCTTTCAGATATTCTGAGAGTGGTATTTGGTGGAGTGCTTTGTTCTGGTCTAAAAAACTTTCAATCTCATCAGTAATTTTGTCAGCCATGAAGGTTGCGCCATAGGGGTTTAGAAGTAAATTATCCCTTAAGTACACCCGAGGGTTGTAAACCATTTCCTCCCAGTACTTAATTAAACTGTACATTAAAAACCAAAGAGAGTTCCCTTAAATAATTATTAAACATATGGCCCTTGGTATACATATAGTCTAACTATGAGGAAGATGGATAAATTTCACTCAGAATGCACTTCACATTTTATTTTGCCAAGTACTCAATTACATCCAATATTGAATCCTTTGTATATTTCAAGGTAGTGCATTTCAAATCATTAGCTCCTGCATGCATAATAAACGCTTCATACTTAGGTTTTGCTAAGCTTAACTTTTGTAACGAAACTGATATATCTGTTTTGAATGTCCCAATGTTAAAACTTCATGTTTTACATTCCTTAGAGAGTACAGAGTTTTTTTCCACATAAGCAACAACAGCATTTGTATAATCAGTACTTTTCAGTAATCCCAGATGACATTTTTTTAAGTTTCCTTCTTATTTTTCCCCCCTTCTTGTTACATTCTTATCAGAAACCAGTCCCTTAACTAAAGCTCTCCAGTTTCAAGTACAGTTTATTAGTATTCCAAAATATTATTTGATAACTTCTCAATCAACAATGCAGCTATTCTTAGTCAAAATAACACCAACCTAGTTGTTTATACTCTGCAGTTATCCTGTTCAGAAGAGTTAGTTTTCTCTTCAGGTAAAAGATCCACTGATTCTACTATTTATGTCCAGATCAGTTTCAGATGTGTATGAACCATCAAGATTACTCTTGTTAACACTAGTGTTTAAATATACGTCCACAATTTCATCCAAATTAACTATGTATCGGTACTTTTTTTAATGGCACTTAACTTTGCTTCCCTCTCTTTTTTTTTTGCTCTTAAGGTCAACTCTAAGCAGTTATTCATTCAGACTTAATTCCTTGCTTAGTACATCCAGTCTTAGTATTTCCAGTATTATTATTACTGCTATGAGTACCTATGTTCCAGTCTTTTGTATATTCAAGAACTGTTAAAAATGTCAAGTACATAATGAAGGTGCACTACAGTGTTTATCTAAAACTATTTGAGCTTATGAAAATTAAACACAACTGTAATTCTCTGACACAAGCCTGAAATACTCTACATGGACTACATTCCTTAATATAGTTAGACTTAAAGAGGTCTTCTAGTACATATGAGTTCAAATAGTCTATTCTTAAATGCATTTTTTAATTACTTTAATTATGTACCCTTATCAATGGTGTCTTTCTTGAGATTATTAATAATAAAGTTAAAGTCTGTAATTCTCATATACAATAACTAATTTGCTTATACAACTATAGGAAAACAAGACAGTAATGTTATACAACATTTAAAATTACTATACAAACTTACAGAAAAGCTTCCTTCCATTTTCCCACTCAATTACTTAAACACTGATGTAAACAACTGCTCACTGAGCTAGCTATAAGTGCCAGTAGTCCCCTTTGATTGGCTGAAGTGATACTCGCCCAAGGTGCGTGTTCCCTACATCTTTAAAAAGATGAGGGAAAGCACACAAATCAAATTAACAAAAAAATAAAATAAAAAAATTCTCAGTCTTTGCTTTTACTACACAAGCGCAACATTCCCTCTGTTGATGACTATAAGCACTTGCAGCTCCTTGTGTTACTTTGAGGTAATACTCCTACGCCTTGACAGGCTCTGTGTTACATCTTTGCATCTGGTACAGACAACAGTACATGTGTAACATTCTTAGCTTTCAACCCCCACCTCACACAACTTAACATGTTCTTCCTAAATAGCATCAGGTCCTATACAAGCCTTTCTGCATATCACACTGTTTCTGCAATGAACAGCATCTCACCAAAAGTTAGAGGTTCATTCAACATCTCTGATCGCACTTTTTATGCAATACAGATATTAATTATTTATTTAACATTTATTTACCAAGAAAGTCCAACTTGGAACAAAGCCAATTTTCAGCAGAGACCCGGGAAGAAACGTTTCAGATGCATGTCTTTTGTAACGTGGGTGGAAACCAGAGCACCTGGAGAAAACGCACACGAACGCAGGGAGGAAATGCAGGCTCCGCACAGAAGGCACTCCAGCCAAAAATCGAACCACAGAACCTGTTGCTGTCAGGCGACAATGCTATCGCTGCACCGCTGTACCATCCAAATCTTTGCCTGCAGCCTCCTAAAATTTCCTCCAAGTTTGCTTCTTCTTCCTCCCCAGTTAACTTCTTGTACAGCTCCCATGTCTCCAACCCCAGCCAAGCCAACCACATCCCTTACCTCCCTAGTTTGTCCTCCAATATCTGAGGTTTTATATTAAACATTCTGACTTTTGTTTTAGTGGTCTCACTTCAAGAATGCCTCCTTCCCACTATATCAGCTATTAAGAGGCAGTAAAGTAGTATGCAGACAGTTTTTTTTAAGTAAAAACTAGCACAAATGTATCACGTTCCAGACACTGAGTAGGAAGACTGATTTTAAAAAAAGTATAGTTCATTTTTTTAATACACTGTTTTACGGATTTTTAATACGAGGCAAAACTAGTTTGCATGCTTTTGGGATTGTAATGAAAACAATTATGTAACTTATTTTACTATAGCTGTACAGATGCAATAAAGAAACCTCCATGAGCCTGAGCAGGAGTGTCTAACAGCTCAAAAACTATGTATATATGTTACCATTTAGGATGAGCAAATAAAAAAAGCAAAATATAAATTCTGTAATCAGAGGAGTTATAAGTAAGGTACCTTCAGCAAACTGGACTGAGAGGAATTGCCAGATAAGCAGTAATCCACCCACTGCACATGATAGGTCATTCAAAAGCTTCAAAAGCATTTAAAGATAAAGTGCAAATGAGCAAAACAAACTCCACTTTTATCACAAAAAAAGTTTGTGTGCATCATATAGAACACTTTTCTATATGCAAATAAAAGTTCATTTTGCTGCATTTAAATAAATACTTGTACTTAAAGTTGACTTCTGAATGCAGAAGTTGGAAAGTACACAGTCATATTTATGGCTGGGCATGAGGTGCTTTTATGTCCACTGAGTGTCCAGCTCCAATTATGCTGGGTTAATGTGGGTAAGTAATTATGTATTAATATAATAGTTTGGCAATTAGGTAACTAACAGTTTGGCAAAAAATGAACACTAATCATTAGTTTGTCAAACTGTTAATTTCACAGTTTGGCAGTTACATAACTGATACACTACTACTTACTCATGCATAATTACAGCTGAACAGCTGTTGCAATTTTTTTTAAATGATTTTATTTACAAAATGATGCAAAACTACCTTAGTTTTTTTTTTTTTTTGCATAAAAAAGTGCTCGCACAGATAAAGATGTATGTGAATGAACACTTTTGTTTCACGCCTTTAGACATGATCTTTAAGAATCTTCTCCAGACCAAAAATGCTAGGATCCAGCCCCTGAGCCAGGTATGAGAGTGGCATGCGTAGAGTGGCTAGTGGCCAGGTAAGCAACATCGCCTCAACAGGCTCAGCCCAAAATAGCTCATCACCCAGAATGTGAAGGATGGCATCAGGTGTGATGCCAATAAAGTGGCAGTAGGAGCAGGACAGATTAAAACAGACTAGAAATCTCCAATGGAAAAAGTCTCTTGGGACACAATGTCAACTTACTGCTAGTGAAGGCACTAAAATCTGTGTGATAAGTTGAAAAGTCACAAGCTAGATTTAATAGCGGACCTTACTTCTACACACAGAAATGA
Organism: Protopterus annectens; assembly: GCF_019279795.1. Taxonomy (NCBI): domain Eukaryota; kingdom Metazoa; phylum Chordata; order Ceratodontiformes; family Protopteridae; genus Protopterus; species Protopterus annectens. Next base: position 1,168,985,128 of record NC_056725.1, on the reverse strand, counting down.
TGCCAAGATAGCAACAGTGGCAGAACTGGAATAGCTGAACCATGACTGTATTCCATGAGATTATTTTTCACGTGATAAAACTGGTTAATGTATTACTCATCTGGTATGTATGATCACCCCATGACACGACAATGATTTCATTTCAGTAACACGCCTGATTTGTTTTATGACCCTTAACTGTTTAAGCAACCTACATGCAGTATTAGGCTTATTGAAAATAGTTTTTTTTTTTTTTTTTTTTTTGCTTGCAAACCACAAAAAAAAGTGGTCTTCTGATTTCTGGACCCCAACCACCAAGTGTCTCAGGTCTACCATGGGAAAGGAATATCTGGAGTATGGCTAAATATCAGCTCCATATCTTACCTCTCAACTGCCCAGATTTTCACAGAATGTCCAGATTTTTGGTCTGTTCCTCATAACATTTCAGTGCTTTGCCAGAAAATCACAGAATTGAAATTAGTGGGAGGTTGGTATAATGGTTAAGGTGCTTACCTTTGAAACACAAGGTGCAGTGTTTGATTCTGACATGGGGTAACTGGCTAGGCTTAAAATGGCCCACAAGGGCAGTTAGCCTAGTACTAACCTATGAACATATGAATCTACCACATAATGGCATATACTCGAGTTTCAGACTTCATATCATTCTGAAATTGCATGCCAAAACAACATTTGTTCAAACAACGTTCTAAATTAATAAGAGCAATGTTTAAAATCCATCTCTACTTTCGGGCTTTTTTCCCCTATTACTTATGGGTTGTCCAAATTTCTTGCATTAAGAGGTGTGATTAACTGCCATGAGATTTCACCTCTGCTAATAGTGTTTTTATTTTTTTCTGTGGTTTGATAAGTATGTGCATTCATCTAGGTCTAGAATGCAATGTCTCATTAATGTTACTTTTCTATATGAAATACTGCATTCAAGCTTTGGGGGAGCAGCTGTTTTTGTACCTCTGCCAATCAACAATCAGACAAGTACCAGGGGACAAAGGCATAGCACATCTGTGTATGTGGTCACCACACACCTAATTTCAGCATTAGATGGGTGGGAGGGTGGCATAATGGTTAAGGTGTTTACCTTAGAAACACAAAGTGCAGGGTTTGATTCTCACAGGGGGTAACTGGCTAGGCTTAAAAAATGGTCCAGGAGGGCAGTTAGCCTAGTAATAATCTATGAATCTATGAATCTATGAAGAAATTGTATTAACTGAACATTTAGTAAACTTCAATTTTCCTCTTTCTTCCATGTACCTGTTTAACTGACTTGGAGCACTGAATGTTTAAAATAAATGTGTGAAAACAGACCTGTGTTTAACTGACTTGGAGCACTGAATGTTTAAAATAAATGTGTGAAAACAGACCTGCATATGACTGTTTGTATAGTTGGGCATTTTAATGACTGTTAATGTGCTATGTTTTTACAAATCTTTGTACAGATTAATAGCACTGAAACTTCATATAACTGACCTGTGCAGAAATTCCTGGGTTACACTACAGATCATGGTTTCATTCAGAAAGTAGTATTTGCTTCAGTTAGCTTTATATGATCATTAATAGGAGGACTATACATTGATTAATTGGACCATAACCCCTAGGGATCAAAAATCTTATGAAATACTGTTGAAATCATAAAACATTATTGGTAATGAAATGGCAAGGAAGTGAGAAATATTACTTTGTAAGCAATGCCTTTAGTGGTAGACTAAAAGCGGGAGCTAGTTACATTCCAGAGTTGCTCTGCAAAAGTTTCTCATAGCTAAAGGGGTTAGCCATCTGGACAGTGACTACATAGCTTAAAATGAAAGAGGAGTGCCTGGTTGAAGTATTTTTAAGTCAATTCAGCTAATTTCAAGGTGGAAATAAGGGAGGAAGTTACAGAGTACAGCAAATAAGTTGCGATATGTTCCTGTGTCTGTTCCTTAATCTTCCCATACAAAGTATGAGTATATTGAAAGTAGAATGTTGGCATGAACATGAAAGCACTGATTTGAAACAAAAACAGATTCAGCTTAAATAATCAAAAAGATCTGTGCAACAGGGGAAAAGTGCGAAAAGTATACAAATGCAGAGAACCTGGGATCCAGATGTTAACTGTGGGGCTGCACATGACCTAAATACATAGATACATGTATTTCAGACACAAGCAATAATGCCCTTCCCATCCTGCCAATATACCAAAACAGTAATTCCACAGCAAGTGTTCAGGTTGTTCTTACAATATCTAAACTAGTGCTTCCTTTAATGTAGTTGGTACTCTATTCCAAGCATCAGCTACTCTCACAGGAGGAGAAGCAATTAGTACACCTCTCATTTCTATAGAATCTTTCCACCTATATTGTCTGATGATTCTCTACTACTTTTTGAAAACTACCTCTGGGAATGTTTGGGGTTATCTGTAAATGCCATATATGCTTGAACAAGGTCTCCTCTTAAATGGCTGTATGAGAGACTGTACAAGTTCAGATATTTTAGTATTTCATAGCAACTTCAATTTTTACATCCATTGATTACTTTGGTATATTTCCGCTGTACTCTTAAATTTACTCATGCTTGTTTTCTTGTAAGGTTTCCATACTGCTATCCCATGCTGAAGTCTGGGTCTAATGTAACTAACAATGATTTAATTTCTGATTTCCTAGATTTTATAAATCTTTTTATATAACCTATAGTTCTAGAACCATCACCAACCAATTGGTTGATATGATTAGAGAAACTCAAAGCTGGATCAACCCATATATTCAGATTCTTAAATTAATCTGCAGTTTCAATCACTGTACTCAACCTTCACCTGCCAACAGATGTCTTCCAAATATCATAAGCTTAGTTTTGATGCATTTATTAGCACATTATCCTGTGCCCCAATGGTCAATTTAGTCAAGTTATTTTGCAGACATGGCCTATTTAAATCACATGCATCAATTTACCCATTTTCAAGTCACCTACATGCACACTGTAAAACACATCAGATGAATAAAGGATACAACCTAAACATGTATGAGCCTAAATCATAGCTCTGTGAAACACACGGACTTTAACCTTAAACTTCATCTGTCCAACTGCTGCATGATATCTCATCATATCCTATATAATATGATATGTATCATGTCCTATTTGCAAGCCATGCAGTTCAAGATTACATAAATACCTAGTTGTTCTAATTTATTGATCAGTGTTGTGTACGGCCCTATCAAATGCTGAAATCTATTTAAAATTACATCACAGCACAATTTTTCATTTGTATTTGTTATATTGTTCTAGAACATCACGTTACAGATGGATATTGACTTTCTTTCAACATATGCATGCTGACTGATACATGGTTTCAAGTCCCACCCTTTCCAATTCTGACAGTAACATACCCAAAAATAACCCCCTCCATTATTTTTCCACAATACAAGAATAAACTTACGGGTCTAAGACTCTGGGTTTGTCCTATTCCTCTTTCCCTTAAAGATAAAGTACAAGTCTCCAATTTTAAGGAATCTCCACATACTTAAAGTAACACTGCAACTCTTATTCACTAGGTCATTTAAGTTCATCCCAAAGTGTTCTCAGGTCATTATTACCAATTCCGTCTCTTCCCTTTGCTTTGTTTGGGCCCAGTTTGCGTAGCTCTTTTTCAGTATATAATCTAATTTGATTTTGAGTATCTGAAGTTACCTAAATGTTACTAGGACAATTTATCACTCCCTTTGCAGAGTCAAACTACTTTGCATATGATTTTGTATACATGTATCTATAATCTGTTGTGCTCAAGACAGAATTTTATTATCTATATACAGTTTATCAATTTGTACATCTCTACTCCTACCACATCTTATGAATCTGTAAAATGGCTTCCTATTATATCAAAACGTATTTCTTCATCTCACACTCAGTTTAGTTTGTGTTTACAGCCTCTATTTCAGTTTTCAAACTTATAGCTCAAATTCTTCCATTTGTTACATTTCTCTGTCATCATAATCAAATATCTTGTTCCTATCGAAATATATCCTACATACTTATGTACCTAGAGCCTAATGTTAAACTTATTTTTTGCACTCAATTTTCATTTCATGACTTGCCACATTTCTTCTGCAGTTTTTCCACTAAATGCATCATCCTAATCAGTTTTACATAGTAATTGTTTTGCTTCCATATAGTCTTGACATTCATCTTCTGTACACTGGTTTATAATTTCAGTTTTGCAGAATTATCTTGCAACAAATTAACCTTTATAACCCCATGACCACTGCACATCTATTGTGGTAAAACTTGACATGAAGTAATGTCTAGTATGTGCTGTTCCTTAGTAGCCTTTTTTTAAGCTCTGAAGCAACTGTTGTTCCTAAACAATTTCCTTACTAATGCTGTTGACAATATTATTCCAGTTCCAGTCTGTTTCTGGTAAATTTAAGTCCCCTGCTACTACAATACTCCCCCGTTTTATGCAAGAAATGTAGAACTTCTTCTACACCATCTGTACTTGACTTTGATGGTCTATACACTTCACCAATTGTTATACATTCCAGGATTGTCTTTACTGCCACAGTAACACAATCCATAGTATTGGTGTCATCACTGAACATGTAATAATTGCAGATCTCAAAACGATCTTTATTCCCCAACACCTCTACCTGATTTTTTTTTTCTTAGAATGTCTGTTACAGTACAAACATTTGTACTCTGACAGAACTGATTTCTAGTCATTGCTCTTCTTGTGGGAATGAAGTAACTGTGTATGACTTGTAAAAAAACTACATCATAACACATGTACAAGCTATGCTGACTAAGAAGCTTGCAAATTCCCCTACTAAGCGTCCGAGAGTCCCTGCAGGTAAGATCATCAGTACCAACATAAATAAAAACAGCTCCATTCTTCTTTATATTAAGGCATTCTAAGGCTCGTCTCACATTTATTTATTTATTTTACATTTGTTGACCGGGAGTGTCTGGCTGAGCCAAAGCCCTTTTTCAGCACAGGCCCGGAGAGAAAAGCTCCAGTACATACTTAATAACTATATGGTACAAGTTACAAGTTTAAAAAAAAAAAAAAGTGGTGAAAAAGCTAGTAGAATGGTAGATTTTAACAAATATTTTGCAAGTGAAGTTACAGCAGAACTGGTTTAGAATAGTTAAAATAAAGCAAATGTGACAATATAGTAATTTAACAAATAACTAAAAGTAAAAAAAAAGGATAAAAACAATTACATTTTATGAACATTTACAGGAATATGTCTAGAGAGGAGTTTATTGAGTGGGAAATTGTAGAAGGAAAGTCAGAGGAGAAGGAGAGTTTTTAAAGGAGGGTTTGAGCATTGGCAGATCCACTTTTTGGTGAGATGTTCTTTTAGTGCTAGCTTAAACTTTTTGGGATGAGCCTGTGTTCGAATCTCAGAGGTAGCTTATTCCATTCCATTGAGGGGTGGTAGCTGTATACATTTTGTCCTGCTTTAGATTTGGGCTTATAGATTTTTAGAAGATCTTGAGAAAAGCTACGGAGATTTCTTGTGGGAGCATAGTGGGAGATGATAGGGTGTAAGACTGGACAAAAGGATGGCTGATTTAGGATTGCATGTATAGTTTGGAGCTGAGACAGGAGGAGGAGTTGAGGCAGTTCTAGCCAGTTTAAGTATTTCAGTGAGAGACAGTGGCGAGATCTGTGGGGTTGTTGGGTTGCAAATCTAGCTATTTTGTGGTATGTAGTCTGAAGTCTAGCAGTAAGTGTGGATTTTAAAATTAGTAAACATTTGGGAGCAGTGTGTTAAGCAGAGGGGAAGAAAAGAATGGGTGAGGGCTATTTGTGATTCCTGAGTAAGGAATTTGTTATTTCTGTAAAGCAGTCCTAACTTTTGGTGGGTTTTCCTGATGCAGTTATTTATGTGGCGATCAAATTTGAGGTTGTCATCAATAGTGATGCCTAGCAGTTTTGAGCTTGATTCAGGTATGACTGGGGTGTTATTGAGTGAATGGATGGTAAAGGAGGTCTTAAGTTGATTTACTGATTTAGGTAGGAAGAGTAGGAGTTTTTTTTAGGGTATAGTAATGAGTTGGTTATTGGAGAGCCATGTTTCTACAGAGTTCAGTGATGACTGGGTTGCTGTTATGAGTTCTGAGTGAGAGTTAGTTATAGTTAAAACAGCAGAGTCATCAGCGTATTGTATAATGGAGGCGAGTTGGCAGGAGGTGTAGAGTAAGTTTGTGAAGATATTGAATAGCAATGGTCCTAAAATGGATCCTTGTGGGACACCCATTCTTATTTTTAGAGAAGATAAGGCAGTTTCCCATCTAACAGACTGGAATCTGTCTTTGAGATAGCTTTCAAACCATACCACAGTATCAGGGGAGAAGTTAAGGTTAGACAGCTTGTTGAGTAGTAGTGAGTGGGAGACTGTGTCAAAGGCCTTTGAAAGGTCGAGGAAAAGGCAGGAGACAAATTTGTGGTTATCTCTGGCCATAGAAATGGTATTGAGAAAGGACAGAAGAGCTGGTCGAAAGCAGTGTTGAGTAGGTTTTAGTAATTTTTCCTTAGTAAGATGTTCAATGACTTGAGTATGAATGCATTTTTCAAGGATTTTTGACAGAGGGGAGAGGATAGCAAGAGGCCTAAAGTTTGAGATTTCAGTGATGTTACCTTTTGTGTATAGGTATGGTACAGAAGTGTTTCCAGATGGAAGGTACCTTGGATTCAGAGATGGAACGGTTGATTAAGATTGAGATAGGATAGGCAAGTGAGTGAGCAGCTGACTGGAGAAAGTAAGATGGAATGTTGTCCACAGGTACAGAACATGGTTTAAGTTTGGAGGTAAGGGTACGAATGTACATAGTGGGGAAGGGCTTTAGGGAGAAAAAAGTAGGAGTGGTTTCCGTAGGGGGGACAGGGTTTGTGGGGTTATTTTGATTGCGACTGTTTGAATTAAAGAGTTTGGATACAGATTCAATGAAATAAGTATTGAAGACAGTGTATTTTTGCTACTGGGAAGTATAACACTATCCGATGTTCATAACCTTCTCTGCAAATATAAGTATCAGTTCCTCAAGTAATTGAATCTCAAGTTCTAGGTACATCATTATTGACCAGATCTGAAGAATATACAACTTTTAATTCAGTAATTTCTGCTCTATCAATTGTTAGAGGAATCATTTTTAATTACCATTAGTATTATCTGTCCCCACTGTCTTCACTGCTTATTATATTTGCAAGCATAAAGTTGTTGTCCAGCTGTCTTTGGACTTCCACAGTTTGAGCCACATTATCAACTTCGGTCTTTCTCCTCTTTTTTATTACAGTAATGTTCTTTCATCCTTTCAATTTCAGTTTTAATTTCTTGCTTTTCACCTGCCTCTTTATCTATCTCCTCTGTAGAAAAACAGGACACCTTTTTCTGCAGACAATGTTTTCTGGCTGAACAATGTTATCACTCCCTGTAATCTGCGTTACATAAATCAGAGTCCTTTTCATATAAATTCTATTTGCATTGTGGAGATCAATCAATTTCCCCTTTATTTGCTGTGAACTTTTCTATTTTTTTTTCCTTCTACATTATCTGAATCCTCAAACTGCTGAATACTTTTATCCTGAATGCAAAAGCTATCATTGCTAATATCATGTTTAATAGGGGTAGAGTGATCTTTACTGACAACAAACACTTTCTTTCCTAAATGTGTTTATCTCACTGGCACTGACCCTACTAAGTTTGGATTTGTCAAAGGGAGATCATGCCCCTTACACCTGGTGGACTTCTTTGAGAGTCACCAAATCCCTGGATGAGGGGAAATCTATGCATGCAGCCTACCTAGACTTAACCAATGTGTTTTACACTATCCTCCACTCAGGCATCACTGACAAACTCACCCAGCTAGATATCAACCCTTATATCGTTAGATGGGTCGCTAACTGGCTCACTGATGGAACCCATATAGTCAAAATAGGGGAATCCACCTCCAAACAGCAGACTGGTAACCAGTGGTATTCCACACGGATCAGGCCTGGGACCTCTATTGTTTGGAATCCATTTCTCTGAAGTAAAAGCAAAAACTAAAGGTCTGTGGCAGACAAGTTTGCTGATGACTGCAAACTGAGCACAATTACAGAATCTCCACATGATATCAGCATCCTACAAGAGGGTCTTAAATGATTGGTGCCAAAGTCATGGCCTTAAACTCTATGCAAAAAAATGTATCATCATCCCTTTCGGTATGAGCGATATTCCTGCTAACTACCACATCAACAGCAACACCTTAAGTACACACTCAGTGGTGAGAGACCTGGGCACACAGGTTGACAGCAATCTTATCTTTGACCACCACTTCTCCACAGTGGAAAGAAGGGCATTCTATATTGTTCATCTCATAAATAAGGGCTTTGCCTCTGGAAAAAAAAGTTATAACCTCCCTGTACTCTTCCCTCATGAGGCCAATAAAGAAGTACAATGCCCCTTTTGGTGTGTACCTTTCCAAGCACCTACAGCAATTGGAGAGAACATAAAGGTTCCTCACAAGGAAAATTCAAGGTCTTCAAGCATCTGTCCTATGCGGATAGTCTGAGATCACTATCACTTTCTTCCGTTTCATACAGACTACAGAGGCAATCTCTGCCTTGTATACGAGGCAATCTTTGACCCTGCTTTATTGGAAATGCTGCATATCTGTAAGTCAAATGGTACACGAGTTACCTGCTCTAAAGACCTTAACCTGGTATGTGACATTAATAGAACCTGCTGGAGAGACAGATGTGTCTCCCAGATGTTATCACACCTCTGGAACAGACTTCCACTTCTTGTAAAACACAGCACCTCGATGGCTCTCTTCAAACACAATCTGGACACTTGGATGGGTAATCATAAATTCACCCCAGGGGTTCCACCCATGTCTTGGACAGGGTCAGTAGGTGCTGATTGTGGAAATAAGGGCAGAACTTAGGGCCTAAGGCTATTAGCCTAGTAACTTCCTACGATCCTATACGTAGGAACTGTTTTCCAAGCTGTACCTATTGCACAAGTGCAATCATCAAGTCCAGATTTACCGCTAATAATGGCATGCAAATAATCCAGTTTTTGACACGAGTGACATAGGTCACCAGAATTAAAAGTTGTTGCCTTTAATATACATAGCATTTTTTTACACTGTAGTAATATACATACCATTTTTTACACTGTAAAAGATACTTGCGCTTTAGCAAATCATTAATGGCATAGTTATGTAAGGAATTTATTTTCAGCTACAAATGAATAAAAAATTCTAAAAGAAAATACAAAAATAATCAAAATTAGTTAGTCCCCACAGAATTCAAAGAAATTTTAACTCAACTTCTATAAGAAAATCATACAAACAATATGCAACTAAATATTACATTAAGTACACTAAAGTCATCACTCTGACCTTCTGTACCAGTTGTTTTGGTCACACAAATGCTGTATTGCCTTTAGACTGCTCGCAGTCACACCTCACTACAGCAGTAACGATCAATAAATACCAAACCAAACCAATACAGGATTGTTTCACATAGGCTCTGAATCGTCCTCAATACAGTTTGTGCGAATTTATAGCTCACTAGGCCCCTTGGGCTAGACTGCCTATCAAATGCAAAAAATAAAATATAAATCTTCCCCATCTACAAGTATCCCTTTCTTCCTGCAAAAAGTGAGGTAAACATAAAATATAAATCAAAATAAATCTTCTCTTACCGAACAGTTGCACAGCCAATCACAAACCAACACAGGACTGTTCACAGGTTGGTACTAGGCTATCTGCCTGAAGGCATTTATAAACCTAGCCAGAATGTGTTGGCTTTCGCCGCCGCCTTAGATTAGTTTCCTGTGGCTCTGTCCAGCAGAGCCACTGAAGTGAGCCCTGAGGTAAACTTTCTGTTTCCCATCCACTCATCAAGGTTTCCTTTGAAGAGTGTTAACGAGGAGCTCTGCCTAATGTACATTGGGATCTTGTTCCAAAGCACGGGAAGTCTCTGGGATAGGAATCTATCCCTCCAGTATGTCCTATTTATTGTTGTAGTGAGGTTTAGATCCCCAGAGCATGTGGCTCGAGGGGATAAGGTTTTCTTTAGCTGGAGCATGTCCATCAATTCTAGGTTGGATATGGCCTCGTATGACAGGCTGAGATCACCTCTGAGTAGGCGGTATGCAACAGAGTACAACTGCAGTTTCTTCAGTCGAGATGCATAGGGCATCAGTTTGAGGCCAGTGATCCTCTTGGTGAGGAACTTCTATGGTCTTTCCAGCTGTTGCAGGTGTCTTGTAAGGTACTTCCCAAATGGGGCATTCGAGTAGAGGGGCACAATGACCTCTTTTGATCTGAATGCGAACCCTTTTGTGATTAGGTGGGCCAAGTAGAAGGATTTTCTAACTACTTTGGCAATGTGATTATCAAAGGTGAGATTACTATCTACTTGGGTCCCCCCAGATCCCTTATTACGTCTTCCGTATTTAGGGGACTACCACCTATGTGGTAATTTGTGGGTACCTTGTTTTTTCCAAAGGGGAGGACTATGCACTTTTTGGCATTTAGCTTGAGGCCATGATTTTGACACCAGGTATCCGTCTCAGTGAGACCCGTTTGGAGGATGTCTGTGTCAGCCAGAGAGTCAATTATAGCCCCTAGTGTGCAGTCATCTGCGAACTTAGTCAGCCATAGTCCTCCTGTGCTTGCCTGTACCACTGAGAAGTATATGCCGAACAGTAGGGGTCCTAGGACTGAGCCCTGGGGAATGCCACTTGTAACCGGTTTAGAGTCGGACCTAGCTCCCGCAACTCTGATCATGTGGGTTCTGTCAGTGAGCCAGTTGGCAACCCATCTTGTGACATAGGAGTTTATGTTCAGGTTGATGAGCTTGTCTATAATACCAGAATGGGGAATGGTGTTGAAGTCCTTAGCGAGGTCTAGCTAGGCTGTGTGTACCACCTTTCCCTCGTCTATAGCCTTGGTAACTTGTCTCAAAGAAGTCCACCAGGTTTAGGAGGAATGATCTGCCCTTAAAGCCAAACTGGGTAGGGTCCAGTGTTTGGAGATTCCCAATGTCTCTGTTAATGAGTTCCATGATGATGCGCGCCATAGCCTTGCAGACCAAGTTAGTCAGGCTTCATAGGTTCATAGGTTCATACTAGGCTATCTGCCCGAGGGCATTTACAAGCCTAGCCCATCGTTTTGTGGCTTAGGCCACCCCTTTAGTATGGGGAACTATACCCATTATTTTTCTGTGCCTCTGTCGAGCAGTGACACTGAGGTAATCCCTGGGGTATATCTGCGATCTCCCATCCATTGGTCAAGATTTCTCTTGAACAAGGCCAGCGAGTGCTCTGCCTCACATGTACCGGGATTTTGTTCCACAGCATAGGAGTCTTTGGGTGATGAATCTATCCTCCAGCACGTCCTATTAATAGCCGTGTCAAGGTTTAAGTCTCCGCCCTTGTGGCTCTGATGGATCTAGATTTTTGAGGTGAAGCATATTCATCAAATCTGGGTTTGACATGGCCTTGTATGTTAGGCAAAGGTCACCTCTGAGCAAGCGGTAAGCAACTGAATAGAGCTGGAGTTCTTTCAGTCGGGCAGCATAGGACAGATTTTTGAGACCCTTTATCCTTTTGGTGAGGAACTTTTGTGGCCTCTCCAGCTGCTGCAAGTGTCGGGTCAGATACATTCGAATGGGGCATTGTACTCAATCATTGGTCTGATGAGTGATGAGTAAAGGGAGACTATGACCTCCCTTGATCTAGATGAGAATCCCTTCATGATAAGGTGGGCAATGTAGAAGGTCTTCCTAACTACTTTAGCTACATGGGTGTCGAATGACAGACTACTATCAACCTGGGTCCCCAGGTCCCTGATAACTTCTTCTGTGCTCAGTGGATTGCCACCTATTTGGTAGCTAGGGGTAACCTTGTTTTTCCCGAAGGGTATGACTATGCATTTTTGGCATTTAACTTTAGGCCGTGGCTCTGGCACCAGTTATCCGTTTCTGTGAGACCCTTCTGAAGGATATCTGTGTCAGATGTGTTTTCTACTATGGCCCAGTTTGCAGTCATCTGCAAACTTTGTCAGCCATAACCCTCCTGTGTTTGCTTGTACTTGGAAAAGTAGATGCCAAACAAGAGTGGGCCCAGGACTGAGCCCTGTGGGACACCACTTGTGACAGGCTTTGAGTCTGACATGGCGCCAGCAGCTCTGACCCTGTGGGTTCTGTCACTCAGCCAGTTTGCAACCCATCTTGTGATGTATGGGTTGACATTTAAGCTGATGAGTTTTTCAATGATACCCGAATGGGGTATTGTATCAAGGCCTTAGCCAGATCGAGGTAGGCTGTATGGACTGCCTTTCCTCATCAATGGCTTTGGTGACTGTTTGAAAAAGTCAACCAAGTTTAAAAGGCATGATCTGCCTTTGACAAAGCCAAACTGGGTTGGATCCAAAGTCTGCAAATTCCTATGTCTTTATTTATGAGGTCCATTATGATCCTCTCCATGGCTTTGCAGATAAGGCTTGTCAAGCTAATGGGCGGTAATTTCCAGGGTCGGTGGAGGCACCGCCTTTGTGAAGTGGTACCACAGTTGCAGTGCGCCTACTGCGTATCCAGAGGTAAGACTTTGATTAAACAGCTGTCCTAGCTGTGGGTTTAATTCCTCATTGAGTTCATGGAGCACACAGCCGGGGACACCATCAGGTCCCATGGATGCTGTGTTTTTGCTTTGGAGAGAGCAGTTCTCACTTGGGCGCTGGAGATGTTTGGGGGCTGCAATCGTTTGGTATAGATATCTCTCCTTTTGGGAGGGGAGAAGTTTGCACTGAACCTGTCAGCCAGTATGTTGGCAATGTCTGTAGGATCAGTAATCTTCACATCATTTTGAACTAGCTCTGAGCATATCTGGGAGTTTCCTCCCAGGTTTCTAACATAGCTAAAGAAGGCCTTATGATTGTCTTTTGAGTCTTTAGCTATTTTTCTCTCAAATTTGCTTTGGATGATTTTATGAGAGCTCTTAGTTTTTACTTATAGTGATCAAGGGTGTCTTACCTTTTAAGGATTTTGCTCTATCTTGTAGTAGCTTCCTCCTTTTGTTGTAGAGTTTGTTTATGGCTGGGGTCCACCAGACTGGATGCTTGCCTTTGGTACAAAGAGTCTTTGTTTTGCTTGGGATTGCCTTATCCATGCAGTCCTGCAGGTGCTGGTAGAAGGCATTTGTAAGTGATTCAGCGGCTTGAGTACTGTTTTCCGCCGCTCGGGGCCTTAAAGGAGACCACACTAGTCTTTAGAAGTGTGAAGTCGGCTTTTGAGAAGTTCTTTACTGTGGTCTTTTTATTTCAGGTGGGGGTGGGATGAGGACCTCCAGCGAGATTAGTTTGTGGTCTGATCTCACCAGTGAGGGTACACCTCCGTGTTGAACATTGTGCTCCCATGTTCGTGATGATGAGATCAAGTATGTTATCTCCTCTTGTGGGGATGGTGACTAGTTGTTCCATGGCATTTGAGTTTATGAATTCCAGGAACTTTTGGGCTAGGGTGTTTGGGCTTGAGTAGTGTTCCCAGTCTATATTAGGGTAATTGAAGTCACCTAGTATGATGGTGTTTGGTGATACATTTATCCCTCTAGTGTTTTCAGGAAGGCCATGTGAGGTTCCTGAGTTTGTGAGGGAGGCCTGTAACATGCTACAATTTGCAGAGCAGTCTTGCCTATGGTTAATTGCACCTGGATGGTCTCCGATGCATTGCCACCAGTCTTGAGGTGTGGGTGTCCTTGATGAATATGGATACCCCCTCCTTTCTTGGTATTGTCCAGATTTTGGGGCATGATATGAGGTAAAACCTGATAGCGACAGGGTGCTCTCAGGAGCCTTGAACCAGGTTTCTGTCACAGCACAGACATCGATGTTCTCCATACTGAGAAGGGCCTGCATTTTGAGATTTAGACTTCTGGCATTGAGCAGCATTACCCTTAGTTTTTTCCTTTTTGTGTTCTAGGGTGGTAGGTTTAGAATTTGAGCCTTGCCTAAAAGGCACTATGGGGTGGCAAGAGCCTGCCAATATCCGGAATCCCAGGGTGACAGGTGCAAGCCGTCCCTTATGGGCAGCGTGGCTTGTCCAGCATGTCATCCCAGGCAGACAGACACTGGATCCCCTTTGAATGACACCAGTGTTTAAGCCAATTGTTAAAGCTGATCATCTTATCTCTGTATTGTGGCATCATTCTTGGTGAAGGTAGGATACTGCTCAAGGTCAGGGTCATACCTGTCTGGGCTACATAATCAGAGAGCTCCTCAATGTCTCTTTTCATGTAGTCCAAGGAGGTCTCAGGTCGTTTACACCAGCGTGGACAATGACTGAATCATATTTGTACCTGCTGTTGAGAGACCTGAGTGCTTGCGTTATGTGGCGGATTCTAGCGCCCGACAGGCAGCTTACTGTGACCTTCTCCTTACTCAGTCTGGTGAGCGGGCGTCAGTGTGTCTGACTATGGAGTCACCAATGACTAGTGTGTCTGGCATTGCGTTTGGCCTTAAGGGCTGTGACTGTTTGACACTCTGACTGTGAGGTCTATGTGTTGCAGGTGTTGTGTTCTGAGGTGGTGGTTGTTTGGGTGTCTGTTTTGGTGGCCTCTGCTGTTTTGGTAGATTTTTGATCAGAGCCTCCGAGTATGTCTTTGTGTGTTTATGTGTATGATTTGAGGTTGTAATGGTAATATGTGAGACTGGGTCTATAGTGTGTGTGGTAACCTTCTCCTCCTGACTGGTCTTGCCAGTCCTATGTTGAGAGAGCTCAGCCTCCAGTTTGGCCGTAGTTGCATCTCTCGCATGTATTTGTGTTTTGTGGGAGGAGGAGAGGGTTGGCAATTGTAACATTGCCTCAATATTGTTCACCAGCTGAGCAGGAGAGGACACTAGCAACTGATCCTCGACATGCTAGAAGGAATAGACAAAAAACTTTAAAAGATTCGGTGACCGAGAAATGGGGTTGCCTTTTGGGGTACTATCTATGACAAGAGTGCCGTATCAAGGTAATAAGTACTGTAGGAGCAAGTGCTCGTTTAACAGATAGAGAATAGTCTACTTGGAGTCAAGTAGAGATGATCTTTTAATTATAGGATACTGATTAGATCAGTAGTATAGTTGAAGGTAGTTTTAAGGAAAATTTGAAGAGTGGACTTTAATAGTTTAAACCCTAGTGTGCAACAGTAGCAACTCTTTATAGCAGGGGCTGGAAAAGACAGGAAATGACCCAAATTGGCCAACAAACCACAAGTCACTGCCCTAAACCACTCCTCGAGGACAAATGAAGGAGTTATGGAAATGACCCTAGTGGCCAATAAAACTACAGTTTCAAGTCAGTAACCACCTCTCGGGGCAGGAAGCTGCTCAGTGTTAGTCACTCCCACTGATAAACACAGAGACCCTCCTTCAGCCCAAGCAAAATGGCCTCACAGAAACTTTCAAACAGTTCAGGAACAGCAAGCCTGTAACTGAACTTTTAACTCTCAGAAAAGTGGGAAAAAGCAAGATTTTTTTTTTTTTGTTTTGTTTTTACAGAGATAGCAGAGGTTCACAAGTAATATCAAGTTATAACAGTGCAGTAAATGACCCCACACAAGAGTGCTAGGTCAAGGACAGAAAATATGCAAGTTTTAAGAAAAACGATTTAAAATTAAGTGCAAACAGGAAATTCAGCAAACAGCTTTTGGTTGTGCTCTAAATACAGCTACTAATACAGAAATCAAGTTTAACAAGCCAGAAAATGCTCAAGCTAGGCAGCTATGCAGAAAAACTTAGCAAATAAACAGAGAAAAAATACTTAAAATCTCAAAAGTGGCTCCCTTCTTCTCTCAGCGTTTTTTCCTCTTGGAGGGTGCTTCACCAACAGCCAACAAGCCTGAAAAGACGCTCAAACCACGGGTGATAGTTCCCAGGGTCTGTTGTGGCTCCACCTTTGTGGAGCGGAATAACAGTTGCTGTGCACCACTCTATGGGTACGTAACCTGTGGAGAGGCTGAGTTTGAACAGTGTGTTTAGGTGAGGGGTTAGTTCGTCTTTGAGCTCGTATAGGACACAGCCTGGGACACCATCCGGTCCCATTGATGCTGTGTTTTTGGCTTTGAAGAGGGCTGTTTTAACCTGAGTGTCTGATTTCAGGGACTCTACATTCTTCTGGTATGTTTATGGGCCCTTTTGGGGGCGAGAGGGGGGTGAAGTTTGCACTGAACCGGTCTGCCAGGATGTTGGCGATATCGGTCGTTTCAGTGTATTTTGTGCCATTCTGCACTAACTTCGAGCATTGCCACAAGAGTCTTGACATAGCTAAAGAATGTCTTCTGGTTATCTTTGGAGTCTTTCAAAGCTAGCCTTGGATGATTTTATGAGGGATCGTAGTTTCTTGCTGATACTGATCAGCGAGGTCTTCCCTTTTTGGGATTTTACTCTTTTCTTTACTAGTTTCCTCCTTCTATTGTACAGCTTGTTTATGGCGGGGGTCCACCAGACTGGTTTCTTTTTCCTGGAGGAGTGAGTCTTGGTTTGGCTTGGGATGGCATGATCCATGCATTCTTGTAGCTGCCCATAGAATGCATTAGTAAAGGATTTTGCAGTTTGGATAGTGTTATCCTTCAGCATGAGGGCTTTGAAACTTTCCACCTAGGTCTTAAGTAACGTGAAGTTTGCTTTTGATAAGTTTTTCACGGTGGTTTTCTTGTCCAGGGTGGGGGCGGAATATGGACATCCACAGTCATTTGTTTATGGTCAGATCTAACCAGCAAGTGGTTGACCTCTGGTGTGGAACACCGGTTGCCCATGTAGGTGATAACCAGGTCCAATATGTTGTCACCTCTGGTGGGAGTGTTGACCAGTTGAACCAGAGTGTTTGAGTTTATAAATTCTAGGAAAAGTTGGGCAAGGGAGTTAGTACTTGAGTAGTTCTCCCAGTTAATGTTTGGGTAATTGAAATCACCCAATATTAGGGTGTTTGGTAGGACCTTTATGTTTCCCAGTGTTTCCAGAAATGCAGAATGGGGGTCCTGGGACATGGTGGGTGATTTGTAGCAAGCTACAATTTGAATTGCAGTTTTGCCGATTGTTAGTTGTACGTGGATGATCTCTAAAACATCGTGCTGTGCCACTAACCTTGTAGTGTGGGTATCCTTGATGAATATGGATACGCCCCCGCCTTTTGTATTTCGGTTTGGGTTCTGTGGCCGAAATGTATGGTACGAGTTGTAGCCTGGTAGTGCTGGGGTGCTCTCTGAAGCCTTAAACCAGGTTTCGGTTACTGCACATATATCGATTGTCTCCATACTGAGGAGTGCCTCGAGTGTGTGCATTTTGAGGTTTAGACTTCTGGCACTGAGCAGCATTACCCTCAGTTTTTTGTTACTTGTGCTATTTACAGCAGTGGGTTTGTCTTTTGAGTCTTGCCTAAAAAGGCAGTATGGGGATGGCAAGACCCTTAGCCGGTATTCGAAAGCCTAAGGGTGACAGGTGCAAGCCATCTCTAGTGAAGCAGCGTGGCTTGTCAAGCATGTCATCCCAGGTGGACAGACACTGGATCCCCTTTGAATGACACCAGAAACGTAGCCAATTGTTGAAATCTAGAATTTTTTCTTTATACCATGGTATCATTCTTGGTGAGGGCAGGATGCTACTCAGGGTCAGGGTCCTACCAACCTGGGCTATGTGATCAGAGAGCTCTTCCATGTCTCTCTTCATGTAGTCCAGGGAGATACGGCTCAGGTCATTCATACCAACATGGACAATGACAGAGTCATATTTGTACTTGTTCTGGAGCGACTTGAGTGCTTGTGTTATTTGGCAGATCCTGGCACCTGACAGGCAGCTAACAGTAACCATTTCCTTATTCAGCCTAGTGAGTGGGACATCAGTGTGCCTGATTATAGAGTCACCTATTACTAGTATGTTGGGTATGTTATTTTGCCTTAAGGGCTGTGATTGCATGGCACACTGGTTTTGTGATGTATGCGTTTCATGGTTTGTGTTGGGGTGTGAAGGTTGCTTGGATGTTTGCTTTGGAGGTCTCTGTTGGTTTTGCAGATTTTTATTTAGAGCCTCCAAGTATGTTTTCATGCATTTGTGTGTGTTTTTGCTGGTGCTGGTTTAATGGGTCTATGTAAGACTGGTGGTGAGATGCAAGTATTTCCCTTCTCCTCTTGACCGTCTGATTTTGAGAGAGCTTAGCCTCTAGTTTGGCTGTATGACTGCATCTCTTGCATGTACTAGTGTTTGGTAGTAGGAGGAGGGGGTTGTCTGTGTACATGAGGCAGTTGTAACATTGCCTCAAAATGCCCAGATTCACCAGTTGGACTAGAGAGTACACCTGAAGCTGCCCTTTGGACATGCCTGGATAGGTACAGTGAACAGTTTTACTGGATGGCTGGTAACGTCGAATAGAGAGCCTTGTCCTTCTGTACAGTACAAGAGGGTCTAGTGCTACGGTTTTATAAGTGCTTGCTATAAGTTTTGAGCCAGTGCAGGGCTGAGAAATGAATGGCTTGAGTGCTTAAGTTGAAAGTTTGTCTAGTTCCAAAGGAAAAATTGAAGAGGAGACTTTGTGGAGCCGGGAATACTTTTACCCTAGCTAACTGGCACTGCCTGGTGCACAAAAATGGGCAAATACGGTATTTACAGCAGGGAAATGAAAGAGAGAAATTAGCCCAAAAAGGCCAATAAACTACTAATTTATGGGCTGAAACCACTCCTCCACGGACAGATAGGCTGCTCAAAGCTCCCCTCTCCCACAGGTGAACAGAGAAACTTCCTTCTATCCAAGTAAGGTATGGGCAAACACAGAGATTTGTAACACAGCCCTGAATTCAGCAGTAACCTGAAAACTGGACTATACTACTTAGAAAGGCGGGAAGCAAGTATATATATATTTTTTGTGTTTTCTTTTTTCTCAGAAAAGGATACTTATTGTTATACATCGCAGATCAGAGTTGTAGTCAATGCCCCCAGTAATATAGTAGGAAGAAACACAAATACAGTAAAAGCAGATAAATAAAGTGCAATTTTGTATATATATATATATATATATATATATATATATATATAGGTTGGTTCATAGGTTCATAGGTTGGTACTAGGCTATCGGCCCTGGGGCCTATACAAGCCTAGCCATAACAATTCCCTGGATATTTCTTCCCACAATATTTACTTCACTGGACCCCTGTCTAGCAGGGCAACTGACATGATCCCCAAGGTGAATTTCCTATCTCCCATCCAATTGTCAAGGTTCCTTTTGAAGAGGGCCAAGGAGGCGCTCTGCTTCACATGTATGGGCAGTCTATTCCAGAGTATGGGGAGTCTCTGGGTCCGGAACCTATCCCTCCAGCATGTTTTGTTCATTCTGATGACAAGGTTTAGATCCCTGGAGCATGTGGCTCTGAGGGATTGGGATTTCTTTAAGCGGAGCATGTCCACCAGCTCAGGGTTTGACATGGCCTTGTATGTGAAGCAGAAATCACCTCTGAGTAGACAATATGCCACAGACTATAGCTGGAGTTTTTTTAGACAGTCAGCATAGGGCATCTGCTTTAGGCCTGTGAATCTTTTAGTGAGGTATTTCTGCGGCCTTTCCAACTGTTGCAGATGTCTTGTGAGGTACATACCAAACAGTACGTTGTACTCTATAATGGGTCTAATGAGGGATGAATACAGTGGGACAATGATCTCCTTTTTTCTGGATGAAAAACCCTTAGTGATGAGGTGTGCCACATAGAAGGATTTGGCTGCACATTGTATCCGTTTGCAAAAATGTATCTGTCAAAATACTTCAATGTACGTTTTGCTTTTGCGCTTCAGGCCATCTTGAGATGCCAGTTTCTGTAAGCTTAACCCAGCTCATACATTTAGAGGTTTTTGTTCTTGAAGGGGAAGCACAACATTAAAATGAATGTGTTTCCTCTCATGCCAACCTCTGTTTCTCAACTCTCCTCTGTGGCTCCCCTGATTTTCACTTCAATTATTTTTTTCACATTGGTTCCAAATGTGTTATAAGCCTCTACATAGGAGACTTACAACTGTGTGCGTAGCTTTCTTATACTTTTCTGCATATATCAATCTCCGCTGAAAATTCATTTTAAAGTTTGTTACATTAACTAAAACATTGACTAAATATATTAAAAAAGTTACATAATTCTCAGTTTGTGGTGAGAGAAGCCTGAGTCAACTGATTTGCATGTTAATTATTCTACAATTGCTACAGTCATCCTTGGCTTTCTGTTCAGTATTTTTGATCTTGGACATACTGGATTAAACAATGGGTGCCAGCAAAGGTGAGAATGGCCATATCCAACTTGATGAGGTGCTAAGTGCATTGGTTTCTTGCTTGGTATTGACTTTCATTTCATTCAATGAGAGGTTTAAATGCTGAGCTGTTTAAAATTGTCTTATGCAGTTCAATGTATGTATTTACCTGAATGTGTTAAACTGTGTAATCTATTTGTGTATTCCTTACAAAGTAGTAAAGTCAAATATGGTCTAGGTGCATCATGTGGAGAAACAAGGCTTGGCTTAATTGTTTGGGGTGGGTATGCTGTTTTTTGAAATATGTGTCGATTTCTACAGAATTCTGCTCAGTTGTCGAACTCACAGTCATAAGGGAAGGTTAGACGAGAGGTTGGTGCAGCCTTTTTTATTAAATTACTACTATTTTAAGAATTTTACTTTTTGTAGTTGGTGGCAGTGGGGTTATAAATGACTGTCACAATTTGCTATAGGTGACTTGAATTTTATTTTTGATTAAGTTTTACAGATAATTGCTATATTCTGCTGCTTAAGAGGTTCTGTACAGTCTGTGCAAGTCATCTGGAGAAGCAGTCATATTTGTAGGATATGGCTGCTCGAATAATTAATGAGACTTGTTTAGACTGCACACGTGTACATTACAGGTAAGTGAACATTATTTATGTTTGGGAGATTCAGATTTAAACTGTGTGTTATTGATGGCATCTCTTGTGTTTGGTTTCATTACTGGAGAAATTTAAGTGGACAGTATGTATTTGATGTACTTGTTTCATGTTGCATGGTTTATATGTGTAAAGCTTTGTATTACTGGCTTGATTTTTTTACAGGTTGCTAGTTTTCCTATGCAATAATTTCAGTGTGTGTTTGTGTTAATGAAGGAGTGTTATTTACATTGCTAAGTGGTTATTTTTTCACTGATTGCTTGCGAGCCTGGTTTTCTAGGAGCTTTACCATGTTCTTTTTGCTTTGCTCTGCAGGGTTTTAGCTCAACTGAGGATATGTGTTCATTGTTGACTTATTTAGCTGGCTTATTTAAGTATTTTTTTGTACAATACTTGCTGTGTTTTCTTTTTGTTGATAGTGAGAATACGTTTAAAAATAGTTTTGTTGAGGGGTTGTGAAACCGGGCATGTCCCTTTACCTCCTGGTACTGTATGTGGCACTGAATATAGCCATGTTTTATTGCTCTGATACTGAGTAGATTTTCCTGCTGGCTCAACTGAAACAACGGTCTGCTTCACACAAAACCATGGCTCCAGTAAGACATTCTGGTACACGCTTACAAGCCTACTGTAGGATGCTACAGGTTAGTGTACATTTTTATGTATGAGATTATTTACATTCTCTTTCATTATTTATGTCAAATCTTGATTTTGGACTATATGTTGTAGGAAGAAATAAGTATGAATGATGCATTCAGTGTATTGTTGTGCCATGTTTTATGCATAAATAAGAAGTTATGTTCTTACCATAACGTTCCATGTGAATTGTTCATCTCGCCTTTGATCTTGCACACGGGTTCGGAGCCGATCCTCGGCTCCAAGTCGGCCGCATCACTAGCTCCGCATCTTCGAGAAAGCTCAAGGCACAGTAATATCCCATGATCCTCAGGTGCTAACCCTCAGATCTAGTTTGCTATACCAGAAGAATCCCTTTAGAACTGTGTCTAGAACACTTATAAACAGATGCTACACAGTGTCTGGAACCCTACTCTCAAATAGTGGAGAAAAGATGCCATTACTAATGTACAATAATATGCCAACAATATCTAGAAAAGGCTGAAAGGGAATTCAGTTGAAACGGTTCTCCCAGACCGCAGGACGGGGGATGGAGGGGGGGGGGTGTAAGAACAAAGGCGAGATGAACAATTCACATGGAACGTTATGGTAAGAACATAACTTCTTAATGTGAAATTGTTCAATCTTGCCGTTTATTCTTACACACGGGTAGTGTCCCCAGCTCCTTTTTCCTGGGTGGCTCAAGGGAGAACATTCCTGAGTACAGTGGAACCAAACGTTGCCCTGTCCCTGGAGCTTTTGTCTAGTTTATAGTGGGCGATAAAAGTAGGTGGTTTTGCCCAAGTTGCCGCTGCACAAATGGTATCTAAAGGCAAATGAGCGGTATGGGCTGAAGAGGCAGCGATCGCCCTTGTAGAATGAGCTCTGGGTTTGAAAGGGAATTGCTGTTTCGATTCAGCATATACAAAATTTATGCAATCTGAGAGCCATTTGGATAAGGTAACTTTCGTTACTGCCTGTCCTTTCCTTTGGTCAGCATATGAGACAAATAGTTGGTCTGACTTTCTGTACTCTTTTGTCCTATGTAAGTAAAATCGCAGTTGCCTGTGAAGGTCCAATTTGTGCAATGTGTATTCTAACTTATTGGAATGGTTTTTAAAGAAGGTAGGTAGTTCGATAGACTGACTGATGTTTTGAATCGAACAAACCTTCGGAAGGAAGGACGGATTGGTGCGCAAGGTTACTCTATCTGGATGAAAAATCATGTACGGGGGTCGGATAGATAGAGCCTGTAACTCTGAAACTCTCCTGGCAGAAGTGATGGCAACCAGAAAAAGTGTTTTCCACGAAAGAAATTTTAACGGAGTTGTGGCTGCTGGTTCAAATGGGGGCAACATGAGTTGTGACAGCATGAGATTAAGATTCCAAGTGGCTATTGGATTACGAAAGGGGGGGTGGAGGTGAAAGGTACCTTTCATGAAGGCTTTACAAAGCCTGTGGGACATAAGAGAACCATCTTCACGGCCAATATGAAAATTAGATATAGCCGCCAGTTGAACCCTTATAGTGGATGTTGATGCTCCTTCTTGAAAAAGTGTGGTAAGAAAATCTAGTATCTTGTGTACTGGAGCCCCGAATGGATCTATACCTTGTTTGGAGGCCCAGTGCGCAAAACGCTTCCATTTGCTTTTGTACAATTTCCTTGTAGATGGTTTGTGAGAAGATACAATAATTTGTTGTACTGCAGGGGATAGTAACTCCAACCTGGCTAAGATGGGAAGCGGAGCAGCCAAGCTGTCAGTTTGAGGGACTTGAGGAAGGTGTGAGGAACTCCCGACAAATGTGTCAACAGGTCTGGCTCCGGGTCCAGCATCCATGGTTCCTCCACTTGATGAGATTGAAGGAAGGGAAACTAGATTTGTCGAGGCCAGAATGGGGCTATCAGTATTATGGTCCTGTCCAGACATTTGGCTTTCTGCAAAAACCTGGGAATTAGTGGAACAGGAGGAAAAGCGTAAAGGAGACCCGGGGCCAATCGTATACCAGTGCGTCCCTGGGGACACCCCCTGGAGGGGGTAACAGGGCAAAGTAGCTTCTGCATTTGGCATTCAATGGGGATGCAAACAGGTCGCAGCAAGGCTGGCCCCATCTGCGGAAGATCTCTTCTGCCACTTGAGGTTTGAGGGACCACTCGTGAGGGAACAGGATGGCTCTGCTCAACCTGTCCGCGATTACGTTGGAAGTCCCCGGGATGTGCATTGCTATCAGAAAGCGTCCAGTGGACTTTGCCCATTGCCAAATTCTGAGGGCCTCTCTGCATAATGGGTAAGATCTGGTTCCCCCTTGCTTGTTTATGTACCAGACCACTGACATGTTGTCTGTCTGAACTGTCACTGTTCCCTGAGGTAAGGACTTGTGAAAGTGTTGCAACGCTAGAAACACTGCCCTCAGCTCTAGAACATTGATGTGCAGATTGTACTCCAAGTTGGACCATTGACCTTGGACTGTTTGTCCCTGAAAGAATCTCCCCCACCCTATCAGGGAAGCGTCCGTGGTTAGAGTTGCTACCGGACTGGGTAATACAAACGGTCGTCCTAGTGTTAGCTCTTGACTGTGTATCCACCACAAGAGATCCTTCTTGCAAAAATTCGTGATCAAGATTTCGGAAAACAGTGGAAGTTGTCGATACGACCACTGGGCGAATAGCATCCATTGAAGAATCCTCATATGCATCCTGCCTAAAGGAACTACAATAAGGGAGGCTGCCATCAAGCCTAGTACTTTTAATATTTGTCGTGCAGGGACTCTCTTGCTGTGTAGAAGGACCGAAATTTGATGCCTGATGTCCGATACTCTTGGTGGGGGGAGAGTAACTTGAGCCAGGGAGGTGTCTAGCTGTGCTCCTATAAATAAGATACGCTGTGACGGCGATAAGACAGATTTTCCAAAATTCACCGTTATGCCTAGCAAAGAGCAGAGACTGATGGTGTAATCCCTGGCTTGTAGAAGATGATACTCGGTGGTGGCGGATAGGAGTCAGTCGTCTAGATAAGGAAACACCCGGAATCCCCTTTGTCTGAAGTGAGACGCTACTACTGCCATGTATTTGGTGAACACCCTGGGGGCTGAGGTGAGACCAAAGGGCAGAGCGCGAAACTGGAAATGACTGGCTCCCAGCCGGAAGCGCAGGTGATCTCTGGACGCCCTGGCCATCTTGATATGGTAGTACGCATCTTTGAGATCTATAGAGCACATCCAGTCGCCCTTCTGCAGAAAGGGAAGGATTGACTGTAGCGTGACCATCCAGAACTTTTCCTTTTTCACAAAGGTATTTAATTTGCTGAGGTCTAAAATTGGCCTCCAGTCCCCTGTTTTCTTTGGAACTAAAAAGAACCTTGAGTAAGTTCCGGATCCTATTTGGTCCACTGGGACTGGTTGGATGACTCTGTTTTCGAGCAACCTTCCTATCTCTACGGTTGCCTGGTCTCGCAGACTGGGTGGAATGTCTGGGAGCTTTTTGGAGTTGGGTGGCATTTTGATGAAGGGAATGTTGTAGCCTCTGGTAACTATGCTTTTTACCCAGGAATCTGATGTAAGATTTAGCCAGGCCTCTGGGTATAAAGCCAAGCGAACCCCGACTGCCTCCAGAGTAGGACAGTCGGGCCTGCACTCAGGAGTGCTGGAAGGGCTTTCCAGAGAAAGTCTCTCTGTCGCCCTGATTTTGCGGACCCCCTCT
Source organism: Protopterus annectens (assembly GCF_019279795.1). NCBI lineage: Eukaryota > Metazoa > Chordata > Ceratodontiformes > Protopteridae > Protopterus > Protopterus annectens. The sequence continues at coordinate 1,168,959,931 of NC_056725.1, read as the reverse complement.
GTTGGCTGGGCGGCGTCTTCCATTTCTTCCCCCTCCTCTGCCTCTGGAGGGGGCGTAACTTTGGGTGTGCTGAAAAGATCCCTGAGTCTTTCAGAACCACATTTTTCCTCCTCGTTGCCCTTTAGGGTAGGGTTTAGATGGGATGGAAAAACTGACCCCTACGGCAGACAGGGTCTTCCCTTCTTGTTCACACCTCATGAGAGTCTCCTTTACTTTGGGCCCAAACAAGGAGGCACCATCAAAGGGGGCATTGGCAAAGGAAGACTTAAAGGCTTCCGCAAAGGAGCATAAGCGCAACCAGAATTGCCTTCTCAGGGCGATCGCTGAAGCTGCCACTCTACTCGACCCTTCGGCTGCATATGAAATCAACCTCATGGACGAGTTGACTATGGAGTTTAGGGTGTTAAGTTGCACTGTCACTTTCTCGGCGACAGCAGCATCTGTGTGTCCCTGGAGAGTATCTCCCAGTTTCTTAATGAGATCTCTCTGTAAACGTGTGAAATGCGTAAGGTAGTTGAGCGATTGGATGGAAAAAGTCGCCAAACTAAATATGCGCTTCCCATATCTGTCCATCGTCCTAGAATCCTTATTAGGAGGATGGACAGAGGAAGATGATTCAGACATCTCTTTCTTAGTGGCTGCTGCCACCACCACAGTATCCACGGGAACCCCTTTTGTAAGATAAGATTTGTCCTGGGGGGCCGTCATGTATTTATTTGGCTTTCGAGGGACTGGTTCCACTGTATCGGGCGTTTCCCAAGCCCTCCGGGCTATTAGATCCATGAGATCGTCAAATGGCGGAGTCACCCAGGAGGTAGAAGGTTGAGTCCCAAATGCCTTATATATATATATATATATGAACAATAGAAAACGAACTGACTTAAACAAGTTACCCAATTAACCAGAAAAAAGCTCAAAGCTGAGCCCTGTTCCAGCAGTCTTCAATCAGACAAGTTCTAACTGCACACCCCTGCTTACTAGGGTGCAGGGGAACCTTCTCCAAAAAAAGATGGCCTGGATCAGTGCTCAAGTTATACAAACAAAGCTAGATTCACCTGGTCTGAATCTGGTCTATGCTACAGCAACAAGGCACACCAATTTCAGAAAGAAACAGTTCAAATAAGCAGTCACAATAAGCCTGTGACCAAAAATTCCCATCGCAGAAGGGCAGAATCCAGCCTCTCCTCCCACAAGGGTGCAGACCACAAACCTTCTTAATGTAGAATAACTGGCCTGAAGCCCAAATACTTAAGCCAGAACTAATACACTTTTAGAATAGCAGACACTGGGCCTTCAAGCAGCAATTAGAAGGATGTAAGCTACCTGTCCTGCCACAACAGTGCAGACCACAAACCTTCTTAATGTAAAACAGCCTGTATGAAGCCCAAGTGCTTAAACCGAAAGACTTAGAATAACAGTTACAATTTAATCAGGCTACGACCAAGCAGTAATAAATGCAGCAGAATAAATAAAATGGAGTACTTTTAAGAAAACCAAAATAAAGTAGAAGGAAACACAAATACAGTAAAAGCAAAAATTTTTTTTTTTTTTAAGTGCAAGAAGAGAGGAAGGAAGAACCTAAGTGGGCTGGCCTTCTCAAATCTTCTCTCTGTATTAAGTGGAGTGAACACTAGACTCAGAATATGATCTAACTGTATGCGGTTAAGTGAGCAAATGAGATGGACACAGGAGGAGTGTTCTAATGCAGACTTACAGGTGGGGCGGGCAATTCCAGAGCCACCAACAGGGAGACACACAGCACACTGTCCAGAAACACACACTTAGGAAACAGAAAAAAAATGAAAATACAGTACTTTTAAAACTGCAAGTTTGTACTTAACAGAAGACTAAAATTCACTACAGCAAGTTTCACTTAGCTTCAGCTTGTAATGCAGGTCTTGGTAGCCAAGCAAGTCTCTCAGGAGTTGAGCTGTCTCAACAAGGAAGACTTAAAACTTTCAGACTTATAAGCATTTTGAAAAGTCTGTGATATCTGATATTCTGAGCTGCATTGTAAAGCGTATTAGGATTTTGTGAAAATTGCTGAAAATTAAGGAAAGAAGTCTGAAATGCATGAAGCTAAACGTAACTACTTATGAGGGAGGAAAAAGGAAGTTGCCAACTCTTGTAAAGCTGTAGCTGCTGAAGTAGTTTTAGAACTCAATACAAAACTGCTTACCTGCTCAGGTAATTTTAAAAATAGCTTTGCACAACTGTGAAAGAAATTTTGTTGGCTTTGAATACCAAGATATATTCATGTGGAAAAATTCAAACACATTCTGTTGAGGCAGCATACACACTGATAGGAATCCCAAGTGTTGGCAACAGAAAGAGTACAGGTATAGCAAGTACAAATATGTACAGACAAACATGAGTAAAATTTTGATTTTGAACTAAATTAGCTGTCTCTTGAGAAATTGTGCTCTATAAAATATCCATGGCTATTTAAATGTGGATACTTTAATTTTTTTAAAACATAAATGGCTTCAGTAGAAAAATAAGGACCAGCATGCAGAGATGTAATGAATATTTCTGTGAATAATCCCCGGACCAAAAGAAAAGTTCAAAGGTCAGTCTGCATGTAAATTAAGTTATAAGCTGTGTTTGGACATTTTAGACACAAACACAGCTAAATACATTCCTCTTGGGAGGGCTAAGTGCTGTTGCTGCATGTTACAGTGAAGAAAAAACAGTCCAATTAGTAAACTGCAGTAGTAAAGACTGGAAAAAAGCAAAATACTGTTTAACAGAGCAATAGAATTAAGGAGAATGAACAAGTCAGACTGCAGTAGCGAAATTTAGTGCCTGGCGAAATGCACACGTGGTGTCAAAATGGCGTAAGCCTGCTACAGAAGTAAAGTCAGCAAAAGTGATGTAGGTAGGTTCTGAGTAGAAGATATCTCAGATATGATCCAGTAATGACATATGAAGAGCCCAAGCAGTCATCCAAGTGGGAGGCTTTACAAAACAGTTTTAACCTCACCTATGCTCTTTGCTGCAATCTAGAACAGACAATAAAAAGAAACATTCATTTAAGGAGCGGACAAGAAGGTAGCCTTTAAGAAGAATAGGTGTTTGTTCCAGCACTGAGTTAAAGGGGGCTAATAACATTAAAATATTCTGAAGTATGTGACAGAGATGATCAAAAGAATGATGAAATGCCCATCAAATATCCGATTCCAGAAGACTGTCAAGAAATGACTGAAAAAATGTAGTAGCCTGTGGCCATTTGACGGACCAGTTTAATCCTGCATGCCAAAATAAGGGAGGCAGAACTGATTGCATCCAGTTATCTACTTTTTGAATATGCATTATAATTGGAGTTCCAAGCAGTGAACAAAAATGTCAAAAGTATCTAAGTAAAGAAAAAAATGAAATTTGCAAGGGGGGAATCAAGCAGACAGAGAGAGAGAGAGAGAGAGACAGAGACAGAGAGAGAGACAGAGAGACAGAGAGAGAGACAGAGAGACAGAGAGAGAGACAGAGAGACAGAGAGAGACACAGAGACAGAGAGACAGAGAGAGACACAGAGAGAGACACAGAGAGAGAGAGAGAGACACAGAGAGAGAGAGAGACACAGAGAGAGAGAGAGAGAGAGAGAGAGAGAGAGAGAGAGAGAGAGAGAGAGACACACAGAGACACACAGAGAGAGAGACACAGAGAGAGACAGAGAGAGACAGAGAGACAGAGAGAGACAGAGAGAGACAGAGAGAGACAGAGAGAGAGACACACAGAGAGAGACAGAGAGAGAGACACAGAGAGAGAAGTTTAGGCATCTAACAGATGCATGTGGGTCTAGCAGAACTGGTGACTTTTGAAGACCCTTCAAAGGACTTGATGCAAGTGCCAACTGAAACCTCATCATGCAAAGGAAAAAGAGGACAGGCAGGGTTACTAAAAGTAGTAATGGTCCTTCATTCTCAGTAACAGCTCTCTCCCAGACCACATTGTCATGTCTAAGCTACTAGCCATGTCAGAGAAAGACACAGTTTCTCAAAGCATGGCATTGTATTAATTCAGGCAACATTTTACCAAAAGGTGGCAAGACAGAAAATACAGACTGGAGCCTTGAAGCTGCACATTGAGCGCTGCAAGAAACAGCATAACTTTTTAATTACATAACTAATAAAAATATGCTCTTATAGGTTAGTGTCATGCAAGACTGTATTAAGGGGCTCTGTGTATACCACTAAATAAACATAACATACCTTACTATTACAACTTGTAAATACTTACCATCTCAATAACATCTTAACACCCCTTTTGTTTTATGGCAGAAACCTGTTTTAGGAGGTTATGATAAACTGTGCTGCTCATTTTTATCTGTCCCTAGACTTGTGTAGCATCCCTTCCCACCCCAATCAGAGGGCTAAGGAAAGGATGAAGAAGATTCATAAAGATAATTATCTGCTAAATACCAAAAACTGCTGAAGAACTGGACCAAGTTTTATAAGATGTTGCATACTTTAGAGTAAATTTAAAACTGAAAGTAAAATTCTGGACTATCAAAAGGAGTTTGACAACTCTGCAGAAATATTTTCTTCCAAGCTTTTTAAAAGCCTGAAATCAGGTAATAACATTTAGCTGTGTATACCTCTATACCAAAGTTCAAAGAAGGGTATTCTCCTTATCATGAGTGACAGGCTTGCCGTTTAACTTTTAGTTATGTACTTACCATAACTTTAGATGTTTGGGATCCATCTCGCCTACATTCTGTACTGATGGGCTCGGAGCCGATCCCCCGGCTCCGACTCGGCACGTTTATGCTATAGAGCGAGGCCTCTTATTGGCTGAGCTATCTTTATCCCAGGATGCACCACCACTAATCCCCCAGATCTTGTTTGTCCGCATTCATGCACACATGCACAACTTGTTTATATAACATTGTTAGATGTTTCAAGATGAAACAACAGGATTCGGACCTTCTGATATCCTCTGATCTCCAAGGAAGGGGGAAGGAGGGTGGGTTATTAGGAAAGTAGGCGAGATGGATCCCAAACATCTAAAGTTATGGTAAGTACATAACTAAAAGATGTTATGTGATCCTATCTCGCCTACATTCTGTACTGATGGGACAGCCCCTAGCACCTAAATCCTGGGTGGCTCATTGGAAAACACTCCTGAGCACTGTGGAACCAAATGAAGCTCGTCCTCTAGATGCCACATCCAATTTGTTGTGGGAAATAAAAGTGTGCAGGGAAGACCATGTAGCTGCAGCACAAATGTCACTAATGGCAAGCTTAGAATGAAATGCTATCGAAGTAGCCATAGCCCTTGTAGAATGAGCTTTGACAGAGGCGGTAAGCTCTTTGTTAGAATAGGAATAAGCTTGAGTAATACAGTCCCTGATCCATTTGGCAATAGTGACCTTTGTGACAGCTTTGCCCAATTTATTGTCTGCAAAGGATACAAACAACTGATCTGTTTTCCTTGTTTGTTTGGTCCTGTCTAAATAAAAACGCAACTGCCTGTGGACATCTGGTGTGTGGAATATGAATTCCGCTTTGTTAGAATATTTTGGAAAAAAGACTGGAAGTTCCAACGATTGTTGTAAGCAGAAACTGGAACAAACTTTAGGGACAAAGGAAGGATTTGGCCTGAGGGATAATCTGTCTTTGTGAAAAACCACGTACAGGGATTTTGCTGACAAAGCTTGAAGCTCTGAAACTCTTCTGGCAGAAGTAATTGCCACCAGAAAAGCTATCTTCCATGATAGAAACTTTAGATCACATGTAGCCGCCGGTTCAAAGGGGAAGGAAGTCAAGGCGCGTAACACTATATCGAGATCCCATGGAGGTGCAGGATGAGAAATCGGAGGTCTTAATAGAGCAGCACCTTTCAAGAAGGTCTTACACAATCTGTTGCTCATTAAAGGTGGGTTTATGGATTCGTGAAAATTGGAAATCGCTGCCAATTGGACCTTGATGGTAGAGACTGAAGAGCCTTGATTGAAAAGAGAAGTTAAAAATTTTAGTACTTCTGCCATGGGAATAGAGATGGGGTCCAGGCCCCGGAGTTGAGCCCAAATAGCAAATCTTTTCCATTTGCTAGAATACAGTTTCTTTGTAGCAGACTTATGGGCCGAAGATAATGTGTGTACAACCTCTGGATCCAATGTATGACTCCTGACTATAGTCGGAAGAGGAGGAGCCAAGCAGTCAGTTTTAAGGTGTGCAGGGACTGGTGGAATAGTCCCGACTGATGAACCAAAAGATCTGGGATCTGATCCAGGAACCATGGACCTTCCAGAGCATATTTCCGAAGGTAGGGAAACCATACTTGACGAGGCCAGTAAGGAGCAATTAAGATCATTTTGCTCCCCAAGAGAGATGCCTTTTGAATCACCCTGGGAAGGAGAGGAACTGGAGGGAAGGCATAAAGCAAGCCGGTGGGCCAAGGACAGACTAGTGCGTCCATGGGGCTCTTCCCCGGAGCCGGGGTTAGAGAGAAGAATTCTTTGCACTTCGCATTCAGAGGAGTCGCGAAGAGGTCGCAACACGGAACTCCCCATTTGCTGAAAATCTGACTTGCAATCGTCATATTCAGAGACCATTCGTGAGGAGAGAGGATGGTTCTGCTCAATCTGTCGGCTATCACATTGGACTTGCCCGGTATGCGAGTAGCCACTAGAAAGCGTTTGGTCGAGACTGCCCATTCCCAAACTCTCATGGCTTCTCTGCAAAGAGGATAGGATCTGGTCCCTCCCTTTTTGTTCAGGTACCAGACAACTGACATGTTGTCTGAGTGAACGGCTATTACGCCCAGAGGGAGATAATCGTGAAGGGCTTGAAGGGACAGAAGTACTGCCCTTATTTCTAGGATGTTGATATGAAGTAGGGTCTCTTCCGGGTGCCATTTGCCTTGGACTGACCTGCCCAGGGAATGCCCCCCCACCCCATCTGGGAGGCGTCCGTGGTCAAAGTGGCCGCAGGAGGCGGTAGAACAAAGGGTCGTCCCTGATCCAAATTGGAGGGCACTAGCCACCAGCGAAGGTCCCGTTTGCAAGATTCCGTGATCCATATGAGGTGACTGAGAGGGAGTTCCTGAAAGGACCACTGAGCTGAAAGAAGCCACTGGAGAATTCTCATGTGCAACCTTGCCAAGGGGACTAGAAGAACCGTGGCGGACATGGATCCCAATAGCTGCAGGACCATCCTGGCTGGAGCTTTGGACCTGGGAAGTAAGGCTCGAACTTGAGTCTGTATGGTTTGTATTCTGTCTGTAGGTAGATAGACTCAAACCGAATGCGGGTCTATCTCTACCCCTATGAATCTTATTCGTTGAGATGGCAGCAACACAGACTTTGGCCAATTGAAGGTGATTCCAAGGGAACTGCCCAGTGATATAGTGGCTTGAAGGCTCTGCAGTAGTAGATGCCTGGAGGTGGCAGTTAGGAGCCAGTCGTCTAGATACGGAAACACCTGGAATCCTGGACATCTCAGGTGAGCAGTCACGACTGCCAAACACTTGGTGAACACCCTGGGGGCTGTGGTGAGACCAAAGGGCAGCGCACGGAACTGAAAATGACTGCCTCCTAGGCTGAAGCGCAGATGTCTCCTGGACGCTTGATGTACCATGACATAGTAATAAGCGTCCTTGAGATCTATGGAGCACATCCAAACACCCTTCTCCAGCAATGGGAGAATGGTTTGTAGGGTGACCATTCGGAACTTGGACTTTCTGACTGAACGGTTTAGGATGCTGAGGTCCAAAATGGGCCTCAAGTCCCCGGTCTTTTGGCACCAAAAGAATCTTGAGTAAGTCCCTAATCCGATCTGGTCTGCGGGGACTGGTTGGATGACTCCTTTTGCAGCAGCTTTGAAACTTCTGAGGCTGCAGTATCCCGTTGACTGGGTGGCGGGTCCGGGATTTTTTTGGACTGAGGGGGGGAATGAGAGAATGGGATGGTGTAACCTCCGGCGATAATTCGAAGCACCCATCGGTCCTGAGTGATACCTTCCCAGGCTTTTAGGTGCTTCGAGAAACGACCCCCGACTGGCTCCGGAGCTGCACAGTCGGGCAATCCCTCAGGGACTATGAAAGGCTGAAGAGCCACGAAAGGACTCGCGGTCTCCAGTGTTGCGAGGGCCTCTGCCGCCTCTGGGACGGTGCCTTCCGGAAGAATTTCCCCCTCCCCTGCCTCTGGAAGGGGAATCCTCCTGCTGAGAGGGGTAAGGCTTCTGAGATCTACGGAACCACATTTTCCCTCGTCTTTTAGCCTTGGGATAAGGCCGAAAGGGAGTGGAAAATCGTGCCCCTACGGCAATCAGAGTCTTACCCTCCTGTTCACAGCAGGTCAATGTGTCCTTTACCTTGGGTCCAAACAGGGAGGACCCATCAAAGGGGGCGTCGGCAAAGGAAGACAAAGACCTCCGCGAAATGACACAGGTGGAGCCAGGCTTGTCTCCGTAGAGCAATGCCTGTACCCGCCGCTCTACTCGCCCCTTCGGCCGCATAAGAAATGAGCCTCATGGACGAGTTTGAGATGGACGACATTGTAGCCAGCTGAGAGCCAACCGTCTGGGCCAGCTCCACAGGCAGGTTACCCAAGAGGGTATCGGATAGTTCTTTAATCAGATCCCTCTGAAATCTGGTAAAGTGCGTAAGGTAGTTCAAGGACCTCAATGTAAAGGCCGCTGAACTGGGTGCGCTTTCGCATCGATCCATGCTCCTAGACTCCTTATTAGGAGGATGGACGGACGTCGAAGCCTCTGCTACATCTTGCTGGGTAGCAGATGCCACCACCAAAGCATCTACAGCCACACCTTTAGTTAAAAACTCTTTTTCAGGGGGTGCCGAGAGGAACTTATTCGGACGAGCAGGCACCGGTTCCACAGAGTCTGGGTGTTCCCACGCCCTTCGACAGATCAAATCCAAGAGCTCATCGAAGGGTGGAGACACCCAGGAGGCGGAGGGCTGAGCCCCGAAGGCCTTCAGGAACACCGACTCATCAGCAGAAGGAGGTTTGGACTGCCAGCCATCTCGTTGTTTTACGGCTTCCAGGATGTCTGCAAAGGAGACATCATCCGAGGACGACTTACGGGACCCCTCTGCATCATCGAGATCAGTGTCTGATGTAAGAGACTCATCAGGGGAGTCAACGTGCTTCCTCTTGCACGATCTCTTCCTGGGGGGTTCTTCCGAAGAGGCTTCAGAAGGACCTCCAGGAGGGGGAGAAACCCCAGTGGGGTTAACCTCAGGCCCCGGGGCTCCGCTGTCTAAGGACAGGGGGACTGCCAAAGACCCAGTCTCGGTATGCAGGGAAGGAGCTGGTGAGACCGTGGAGGTAGCCAAGGAAGATTTGGCTAACGCACTCCTCATAGCCCTGAAGGCGGGACCACCAGAATCCTGGGAGGGTCCCACCTCCGTGGCCACGACAGTGGACGGCACTCCCGCCGCCGACGCACCAAGAGGGAGACTTGGGACCAAAAACATCAATCCCGAAGCCTCGACCCCAGGGCCGACAGAAGAAGTCCGTGTACTGAACTCCGACCCAAGAGCCGGAGTTGGAGCAAGGGTCGGGCCCAACCCCAAAACCTCCACCGGTTCCACCAGCACCGGCTCCAACGGTGCTGAGGCTGTTGGAGGAGGAACCATAGTAGGGAAGTGGACCATCGGCTCCGAAGCCGAAATGGGCTGGAGCCGAAACTAGCTTTTGGAACACCGGAGACTGGAAGAGTCTTTGGAGCACCCTGTCGATGTCCAAATCGGACATCTTGGATGATCTGGAGGATACAGATCGGGCCCGAACCGATTTCTCCATCGGCTCCAAAGGACTCGGGGACCGGCTCCGAATGGACTCTACCACTATCGGCTCAGAGGGAGTTCTCAAGGCAATTTCCCTCGGTGCCGATAAGGACTTCGGCTCCGAGGGGGAAGAGTCTGAGCCGGTAACCCTTATCGGCTCCAATATCAGTGGAGCCGATGAAGGTGACCCGCCTCTCGATGCCCCAGTCCTCGGCTCCAAAACCAGAGGGGTTGAGGCTGGAGGCATAGAGGCAGACCATTCCGCCCTCGGCTCCGAAGTCCGTGGAGCCGATGGAGAAGTCTGCTTAGATTTTTTAGCAGTCAGTTCCGACTGACTGGTCGGAGCCGACACTTTCTTCTTTTTTGAAGGAGAAGGAGAGGAAGATAAAGCCTCCTCGAAGGATGACTTAATTAACCCCTTAAGGATTAATTTGTTTTTCCTCTCCTGGAGGACCCTTGATGAGAAGGCGTGACACACGCCACAAGATTCTTGTAGGTGCTTGGCGCCTAAGCAATAGACGCACGAGGAGTGGTCGTCCGTTATGAACATTTTATAACCACACCTCATGCACTTTTTAAACCCGGAGGGTCTATGCTCTTTGGACATAACTAATTTCTAAAACAGTACCTGTATGAAGAGAAATACAACAAACTTAACAGTTTAAGAGCAACAATAGAAAAAAGTTTTGTTTTTTTTTTTTTTTTTACAATACAGTTGAACAAACCACACAGAAAGAGAGAGAGTCAAGACCCTCTAACTTAAACGGGCACTTGACCCACGAAAGAAACAGTAATAGCAAGGCAACAGGGGAAGGCCCCTCTAACTAAAACGGGAAACCTTCCCTGACGAAAAAAACACGAATTTCTCAACAAAAATTGATTAATACACACTCGTATGACAACAATAGCTGTTAAAACAGCTTTTGGGTTTAAAGCAAGCAAATTTCTGACAGGAAAAAGCCTAAATAAATAGTACTTAGCCCAGCCAAGTTGAGACCACGTCTAAGCTTGTAAGCGGCAAACGAGTTCTGGGGGATTAGTGGTGGTGCATCCTGGGATAAAGATAGCTCAGCCAATAAGAGGCCTCGCTCTATAGCATAAGCGTGCCAAGTCGGAGCCGAGGGATCGGCTCCAAGCCCATCAGTACAGAATATAGGCGAGATAGGATCACATAACATCTTATGTTTCTGTGAAGAAAAGTCAAATTGTTTATGCTGCATTACACAGTTTTAACAGATGGTGGGTTTTCCTGCAAGATATTTTTCATTTAATTAGAGTGTGTTTCAGGAAGTATGACAGGTCCTTTTACAAGCCACACACTAACCTGAGGAATTTCTTTCTACAGATTCCATCCATATGAATAATACATCTGTCCTGCTTTGGAAGCTTGCCATAAGAATGCTCACACTGTTGAATGAGATTAGAGTTCAAATGACTGAAAACTTGTTTCACTGAATGGTCATTTGGTTGAATGTTCATTCTGCTGAATGTGGCCTAGCTATCTATAGCTCGGTAATACAGAAGTACAACAGGTAGAATTGTATAAAGCTTTAACCAATGCTTGGTGTCGTCTATATGTAAATCACTGCTAGTGTGGTTTCTATTTGTCCTTTGGCAATGATTGGCTACATGTAACATTTTCACTTTCCTTAACAGTTGTACGATTATGGAGTTGATATATTTAAAGAGGGTTGTGGGGGCTTTTGCCGACATAAGCCATGTGGTGGTGGTGGGGGCGGGGCTTCCCTCCTGAGAAAAAGGAGAGAGAAGAAAAAAAAACGCACAGACACATATTCTTTTGGATGATTTTAAAAGGAATGATGTTTCTGTTATTTTGAACTAAATTAAAGTGTCTTTTAATGAAATCAGCTTTCAACCGTTTGGAAAATTGGGCTGTCTTTCAACTTAAATGGTCATTTTGACCAACTGTCCTACGATCCTTGCTTCTTGCTTGTATTGTACCACTGAACTGTTTAAGCAGCTTACAGCAGTGTGACTTGTGGTTGGAAAAGGGTACTTGTTTTTTTGCTTCTTGCATACTGTTGCTAAATAAGTAGTCTTTCAGTTACGCCATTAGACAACTGAATTGATCTAAACTACTATTTTCCTACTATTTGGGAAGGTGTGTTTATTTAGAACAAAAGAAATGGCACACTACCATTATTTTGCTGTATAAGAAACTGTATTCAAGTCTGTAAATGGGGAAGTGCCTTGGTACCTTTGCCAACTGACAGTTTGACAAGTACAAGGGGACTCACAAAATGGTCTATCCAGATATGTGAAGGATCCCACCCTCCCCCACCTCATATCAACACCACATGTAGGAGGAAGAAAATCTATAACTCTACATTTATTTAATGGCTAAACTGTAAACTTTAATTGTTGTAGAGCTACTGTAGGTTTAAAATAATCATTTGAAAATGGATCTGTAAATGTTGGTAAAATCTTTGTGTAGGAGATTTAAGGATTCTGTTAAATGTGCACATTTCACAATAAGTACTGAAAAATCCACATGCTTGTACTAAGCATGATTTACTGAGTTACATTACATATTAATTTTTCTTTGTGAAAGTGATAAGAATTTTTTTGTTTCATTAGGGTAGGAATTAGGCAGTTAATGGGGCCACCACCCACAGAATCAAAACTGTTAAAAAAAAAAAAAAAAAAAACTGACAAAAATCTTAAAAAACATGAACCATCTCTTCCTACTGCTCTGGAGCGGACAATTAGGAAAGACTGTAGATGAGCGCAGGGATACACAAGCCCCAGTTGGGGGTAGCTGCAACATAACTGCAAGTTGCAGAAATGAGGGGGAGCTATGTTTATGCATACTCACCGAATGGCTATTTGAAATACTTGACCTTCTTGCAGATCATGGGTATAGTGCTCATTGAGGTACTACCACTACAGATTCTGCAGTTCAACTAGGAAACGTTAGGGTTCATATGGGGAAAGTGATAACTGGGGGTGTGAATGAGATGAAGCAAACTATTTCTAGATTTCTCTGCTAGTCATAAATTGGGACCATTTATCAATCTGTTCAAAATTAACGATGCTCTGAAGTGTTCTTGGAAGCAGTGCGTCTTGGTACAAAGATCAATTACTAACTTTGCAGTTGTGTCATCAGCCTTGATACCATGCAATAAGGACAGCTGGGACAAGAAAGGTGCTCACCTGTAAGACACTATTAGGTGACAATAAATGTTAGATGGCTGTGCCAGCAGATATACAAGAGAGGAAAAATATATAGCAATACCATCAGATACTTGTGTGGGACAAGTACAACTCCATTTCCATAAGACAGGGTCTCTAAAAACCTGAGAAAGTCAAGGATGCAGAGTCTGAATGAACCCTGTTCAAGACCTCAATATCCAAGGGTACACTAAGAAGCTGTGCCCAAAAGGTGGGCAGCACTTGTCATGGTGGCAATCCTAGTACCAGATAGTAGACTATAGCAGAGAGGTGGTATTCTGATTACAGAAAGAGGCATTCTGTGCAATGTTAATATGAGGATCTTCAGATATGAGTGACAGGTACTAACAAGCACGGCAGATACCCGTGACAGTTATCAAAGTGAAGACTAGGGTATAGGAAGAGACTTGACAAGCCATGGAGGATGACTTTCAAATGGCCTCAGAGAAGCTCTGGCAGCAACCCAGGAAGGATAGAGGAAATACTGCTAAGGCTGCTCTGAGCTAGGGGAAGAAATGTTGGTCTGAACTGGAGACCTAGTTGAAAGACAGACGAGCTCTGAAGAACTTCGAAAACCAGTGAACATGCATTCCTCAGGACTTGGCATTGCCAGATAAAGATGGTGTGAACCAGTTCTATTTCGGCAGATCATATATCGCTGTGCAATTAAATATGCATGTTGTGGGAAGACCACATGAGCAGAAAAATGCTAATTTATGGCTCACACCCCTTTTAATGCTGAGGGAAAAGCTGGGATAGTACATCTAGACTGACAAAAATGTGGCAGTGAATTCCATTTTAAAAAAGGGTAACAGGATGATGTGTTCCAATTACAGCGTATTCATAATCCTCAATTAACGCAAAAATGCGTAGACTCATATGCTAGAAAGGAGACTTCTTTCAACAGTCAGATCTCTGGCTCAGGAAGGGCAATGAAAGCTCATCCTAGCCTTGGAACAGTGGCTTGATGCATACATACTAAGGAGATAAAGGGAAGTTATGTTGTCTATATGTATTTTGCAGACACAGAAAATACAAAGCCAAGCACCCTCAAACAGAAGCACTAGGACTGCATTCGGTCTTCAGCCTACTGCTGTGTGCCATTCTGTTGCCCCTTTTTTTTTTTTTTTTTTTTTTTTTAAATATGAGAAATGTAACTTTTTCTGATGTCTGAAATTGTGATAGAGCTTTTATCCTCGGGCTGCCACTGAAAATGGGCTCCGCTCATTCGAGACTTTCCCAGTCAACAAAGACAAATAAATAAATTTTTCCCAGTCAACAAAGACAAATAAATAAATTTGGGGTTTCAAGGACTTCACTGCTGTTTGCAGAGGACCCCCTGCACTATTCACCTCAAGTGACTGATCTCCAGGATGCAATGCAGCAATTCACAGATGTGGGTAAAGTTGTTAGGATGAAAATTAAAGCTCACAATTCTCCTCCAGAAAACAGTGCACTGCCTTATGCAGATGAAAAGAGTACAGCTAACGGGTCGCTGAACAGGTTACTTGTTGCCACCCTATTGGACATTTGCTGTTTGGTTTTCCTTCATTGCTTTCCGTTCGTGGATTTTTTATCTGTGGTTTTGGTGTATTTTGGTTACTTGGTCTACTATTGCCATGTCGGAAGGTGGTGAGGAGTCCCTTATGAATTTGTCGGTTCACGATACTCCGACGTCTGACAACGGGTCGCTGAACAGGTTACTTGTTGCCACCCTATTGGACATTTGCTGTTTGGTTTTCCTTCATTGCTTTCCGTTCGTGGATTTTTTATCTGTGGTTTTGGTGTATTTTGGTTACTTGGTCTACTATTGCCATGTCGGAAGGTGGTGAGGAGTCCCTTATGAATTTGTCGGTTCACGATACTCCGACGTCTGACAACGGGTCGCTGAACAGGTTACTTGTTGCCACCCTATTGGACATTTGCTGTTTGGTTTTCCTTCATTGCTTTCCATTCGTGGATTTTTATCTGTGGTTTTGGTGTATTTTGGTTACTTGGTCTACTATTGCCATGTCGGAAGGTGGTGAGGAGTCCCTTATGAATTTGTCGGTTCACGATACTCCTGACAACGGTCGCTGAACAGGTTACTTGTTGCCACCCTATTGGACATTTGCTGTTTGGTTTTCCTTCATTGCTTTCCGCTCGTGGATTTTTATCTGTGGTTTTGGTGTATTTTGGTTACTTGGTCTACTATTGCCATGTCGGAAGGTGGTGAGGAGTCCCTTATGAATTTGTCGGTTCACGATACTCGACGCCTGACAACGGGTCGCTGAACAGGTTACTTGTTGCCACCCTATTGGACATTTGCTGTTTGGTTTTCCTTCATTGCTTTCCGCTCGTGGATTTTTATCTGTGGTTTTGGTGCATTTTGGTTACTTGGTCTACTATTGCCATGTCGGAAGGTGGTGAGGAGTCCCTTATGAATTTGTCGGTTCACGATACTCCGACGCCTGACAACGGTCGCTGAACAGGTTACTTGTTGCCACCCTATTGGACATTTGCTGTTTGGTTTTCCTTCATTGCTTTCCGTTCGTGGATTTTTTATCTGTGGTTTTGGTGTATTTTGGTTACTTGGTCTACTATTGCCATGTCGGAAGGTGGTGAGGAGTCCCTTATGAATTTGTCGGTTCACGATACTCCGACGTCTGACAACGGGTCGCTGAACAGGTTACTTGTTGCCACCCTATTGGACATTTGCTGTTTGGTTTTCCTTCATTGCTTTCCGTTCGTGGATTTTTTATAAGTACAACTAACTTACATGGAGCAGCCTAAATATCCCAGAATCGTGTCACGAGTTTAGATAAAGCGACTTGAGAGACTGACCAGCAGTTAGGTGCAGAAATAGCAGCCGCAATGCTGTAGGTGCTGTATCAGAGTATGGCAGCT
Organism: Protopterus annectens; assembly: GCF_019279795.1. Classification (NCBI taxonomy): domain Eukaryota; kingdom Metazoa; phylum Chordata; order Ceratodontiformes; family Protopteridae; genus Protopterus; species Protopterus annectens. Next base: position 1,168,944,106 of record NC_056725.1, on the reverse strand, counting down.
AAATGAGAACTGGTTCACAACTCACAACAGGAAGCACTCAGTTTCGCTGTTAAGTCTAAATTTTCATCTTCATCTAGAGCCACGAGCTTTGAATAGTGACCCAAAAAAAAAAAAAAAAAAAAAAAAAAAAAAGGGATGAGATCACAGACATAAGCTACAAAGATGACGTTCCTTCACAAGGAAGCTGGGTTCACTCACAACAACATGAATAGCTCAGCAACCGAACTGGAAGGATTTCTGAGCACAGCTACTTCTCCAGTGCATTGAAAGGAGTCAGCTGATATGGATTACAGCAACAGAACTATCCAAAAGAAGGTACACCAGGGAAAGCCAACTGGAAGGACGTCGCAAAGCAGAGACCCCAGGACATGCTGGAAGGATTATATTTCTACATCTCAACTTGCCTGAGAATCCTACAGACTGATGCTGTGTTCACAGAAGTTGGTTTACCCTCTTCAGCTGGTTACTACCCTCACAAGGACAAGAGGTTCAGAAAATGGATGACTTCTGTATCAGGTTCACCATTCGGTGTACAGTGTACATCAATTAAAAAAAAAGGAATTTCCACCATTTTAACTGGTAAATACAGAAGACTATCCTGCTTCCTGTTTTAAAATAAGAAAAAAAAATGTGCATGAAAGTTTAACAACTTACAAAAGTAACTAATGGCTACTGTTGTAATCATTAATGCCAATTTAGTAACTATCAACTTATGGAGAAAAAGACATGACAACAGAAAGTACTACTATACTTGTCATTAAAAATAACAAAATAGTCTTTAGCAAACCAAAAATACGTAACAGTATTTGGTAATTCAGTCAATGGACAGACTTAGATTTTTTTTTTCAATTACAACCCACAAAAAGTAAATGTAATGAAACAATACAGGAGGTATGCTGAAAACAAAGGGCAAAAGTTACACAATTAAAAGAACATTAAAGAAGATCCTAAAATGTACAGATCATTTTAATGGCAAACATATTACATTCTAAAGCAGTACAAAGCAAAAACAATAAACTTTCAATGTGATTATTTCAGTGACCATCCAAAAGCACAGGTGTAATTAAGTGTTCTCAGAAGATGATTCATTAAAAATAAAAAATAAGGGCATTTAGTATTAGATGGGAAGACAGATTTGATGCTGATGCTGTGGATCACTACCTAGAGGAAAACAGTTTTTGTACTTACTTTTCTCATTTGCTTAGAGAAAAACACCTCTTGTACTCACTTTCCTCACTTATCTAGAGGAAAATAGTTTTTTATTCAGGCATGTCCAAGGGTCAGCTCCCAGTGTTCTCCCCTGTCTATCTGATGAATCTGGGCATCTTGAGGCAATGTAGAAATTGCCTCATGTACGCAGACAACCCTCTCCTCCTACCACCCAACACTAAAACCTGTGAGAGATGCACTTATCTATCCAAACTGGAGGCGAAGCTCTCTCCAACCAAGACTGAACTTGACAGTCATGAGGTGAAGGTAAACATATGCACCACACCACACTCATCACATAGTCTCACTAAATCTACACCACCAAAATCCACACATAGTAACACAAAAACATTCGCGGAGGCTCTCAATAATAATCTGTCTAAGCAACAGAGACCGCCAAAGCAAAAACGCAAGCAACCACCTCCATCCCCCAACACAACCCAAATGACACATAGCCCACAGACTCAGTGTGCCACTCAACCACAGCCAAAAAGGCAAAACAACGTACCCAACATACTAGTCATAGGTGACTCTACAGTCAGGCACACTGATGTCCCACTCACCAGGTTAAAACAAGGAGAAGGTTACTGTCAGCTGCCTGTCGGGTGCCAGGATCAGCCACATAACCCACGCACTTAGGTCACTCCACAACAAGTACAAATATTACTCTGTCATTGTCCATGTTGGTGTGAATGACCTGAGACGTACCTCCCTGGACTACATGAAGACAGACATGGAAGAGCTCTCCGATCTTGTAGCCCAGGCAGGTATGACCCTAGCCCTGAGTAGCATCCTGCCATCGCCCAGAATGATACAAGGACAAAATGATGGACTTCAACAATTCGCTAAGCTTATGGTGTCATTCTAAGGGGATCCAGTATCTGTCTGCTTGGGATGACATGGTCGACAGACCACGATGCTTTGCCACAGATGGCCTGCACCTGTCGCCCCTGGGATTCCGGATACTGCATAAGGCTCTTGCTGCCCCTATAGTGCCTTTTTTAGGCAAGGTTCAAATATCAAATTCACCACCATAACAGGAACAGGAACAGGCAAGCAAAAACTGAGGGTAATGCTACTCAATGCTAGAAGTCTAAATCTCAAAATGCACTCGCTCAAGGCACTCCTTAAAATGGAGAACATTGATATCTGTGCAGTGACTGAGACCTGGTTCAAGGCTCCAGACAAGCACCCCTGCACTACCAGGCTGTAACTTGTACCACACTTTTCAGCCATGTAACCTGGGCCGAAACACCAAAGATGGAGGTGTGTCCATATTCATTAAGGACATCTATACCTCCAGGCTAGTTGCTCAGCATAATGCATCTGAGGTTATCCAAGTGCAACTAACTCTGGGCAAAACTGCAATCCAAATTGTAGCTTGCTACAGATCCCCCACCATGCCCCAGGATTCCCACTTCTCTTTTCTTGATGTACTGGAAAATATTAGGGTTCAACCAAACACCCTAATAAAGGGCGACTTCAACTACCCCACCATTAACTGAGAAAACTACTCGTGTACCAACTCCTTAGCTCAACGCTTTCTGGAATTCATGAACTCCAATGCCCTGGATCAACTTATCCACACCCCCACCAGGGGCAACAATATCCTAGACCTAGTCATTACCAACATGAGCGACACCGATCTGCCCATAAGCTAATCACCCTTGATATCCACATCCCGCCTCCACCCCCCATTAAGGAAACCACAGTAAAAAAATTCTCCAAAGCCAACTTCATGCTTCTTAAGACAGAAGTGTTGAACTTCACGACACCCATGCAGATGGACAATACAGTTACAACTGCTGAATCCTACACAAATGCACTCTATAAGCACTTACACGAGTGCATGGATCATGCTATCCCAAAGAGAACCAAGACGCTATCCTCCAAAAAAAAGAAAGTCAATCTGGTGGTCCCCTGCCATAAACAAACTGTACAACAGAAGGAAGAAACTGTTGCAAAAGAGAGTAAAATCTCATGAGTGGAGGAGCTCCCTGGTCAGCCTCAGTAAGAAGCTGAGATCCCTTATAAGATCCTCCAAAGCTAGCTACGAAAACTAAATCGCCACTAATTCCAAGGACAACCACAAAGCACTCTATAGCTATGTCAAGAATCTCGATGGAAACACCCAGATCTGCTCTGAGTTACAGCACAAAGGCAAGAAAATTACAGAACCAACTGATACTGCCAACATCCTGGCAGATAGGTTCAGTGTTAACTTTACCCCCCCTTTCACCCCCTAAAGGGCCCATATCTATACAGGAAGAATGCAGAGTCCCTGTAATCACAACTATGCAGATAAAAGGTGCACTCTCTAAAGCCAAAAACACAGCATCCATGGGACTGGACAACATCCCAGGCTGCGTTTTACATGAACTTCAGAATGAACTGGCTCTCCACTTAAGCACCATGTTCAATAATAGCCATGCATCAGGCTTTGTGCATACCGAATGGTGCACAGCAACAGTTATCCCACTCCACAAAGGGGGAGCCACCACTGATCCCGGGAGCTATCGACCTATTAGCCTGACGAGCCTGGTCTGCAAGGCCATGGAACGTATCATTATGGAACTCATAAACAAAGACAGTGGTAACCTCCAAACTCTGGATCCCACCCAGTTTGGGTTTGTGAAAGGCAGATCATGCCTCCTGAACCTGATCGACTTCTTTAAGGCAGTCACCAAAGCCGTAGATGAGGGTAAGGTGGTTCACACAGCCTATCTTGACCTCGCCAAGGCTTTCAACACCATCCCCCATTCTGGAATTATAGCTAAACTCACTAAACTAGATATAAATCCCTACGTCACAAGATGGGTTGCCAACTGGCTCAATGACAGAACCCACACTGTAAAAGTTGCAGACTCCAAATATGACCTCAAAGCAGTGACAAATGGAGTACCATAGGGTTCCGTCCTGGGACCTCTCCTGTTCGGTATCTACTTCTCTGAAGTACAGGCTAATACAGAAGGCCACTGGCTAACTAAGTTCGCAGATGACTGCAAACTAGGAGCCATAGTCAAGTCCCCAAATGATGTGGACATCCTACAGAAGGGCCTCACTGAGACAGATGCCTGGTGTCAGAGCCATGGCTTCAAGCTCAATGCCAAAAAGTAAAGTGTCATCCCCTTTGGTAGAAACTCTGTACCCATGAGCTAGCACATAGGCCAGCAATCAACACCGAATGTGTGATAAGACACCTTGGGACCCAGGTGGACAGCAGTCTCTCCTTTGACAGTCACATCGCCACAGTAGTCAGGAAGTCCTTCTACGTGGCACACCTCATCATAAAAGGGTTCTCATCCAGGAAAAAAAGAGGTCATTGTTCCCCTCTACTCGACACTCATTAGACCCATTATAGAAGAGTACAACACCCCTTTTGGAATGTACCTCACAAGACATCTGCGGCAGCTGGAAAGGCCACAGAAGTACCTCACAAAGAGGATTACTGGCCTCAAACAAATGCCCTACAATGACCGCCTCAAAAAACTCCAGCTTTACTCTGTAGCATATCGCCTACTCCGAGGTGATCTCTGCCTAACATATAAAGCTATGTCAAACCCAGAGCTGTTGGGCATGCTACACCTAAAAAAATCCCAATCCCTCTGAGCTACATGCTCTAGAGACCTAAACCTTGTCACCACAATAAACAGGATATGCTGGAGGGATAGATTCCTGTCCCAGAGACTTCCTATACTCTGGAACAGGCTACCCATCTAGGTCAAGCAAAGTTCTTCATTAGCACTCCACGAAAAATCTTGATGAGTGGATGGGAAACAGGAAATACACCCTGAGGATCACTTCTGTGTCTCTGCTCGACAGTGGCACAAGTAAATAACTTTCTTGGGTGGCATAAGCCAAGGAACCTTGCTGGCTAGGCTTACGTAGGCCCTTGGGCCAATAGCCTAGCACCTACCTATGAACCCAAGATAAGAAAAATACTTTTAGATTACAAGATAAGAATGCCAAATCATTGAGAATTCTACAAGGTAATGAACTCAGACAACCTGGGTTCACAGACAGAGTTGTTAACATTTTAAAAAAGGTACTTTTAATGAGTTTTAGACGTGGCAGAAGAATGAAAAGTTCAGTTTCAAGAAAATATGCAATAGAAAGCAATGTCTTAAAATACAAGAGTATTTCATGTGCTCATTTAAACATTAAGTGGAGCTAAGAAACATATCTTGACAGCGAAACTTAGCAAAGGAGGCAGTGAGTCTTTCCATACAAACACACACACACACATATATATATTTAAATTTTATACATATTTTTCATTTAGCTGGGTTGTGGGCTATTTTCATTGGAATTCTAGGAACAAATTCTGTTTAACTAAGAAGTCCATAACAGGCAAATTCTGACTGTGGGAATCAGACCCAACACTAGAGATTGAATCTTGTCAGTGGTTCAAAAAAAACTCTTCTACACTACACTGCCAGCCTATAGCAGCTATTAAGTAATGCATGGAATCAAACACTTTTAAGCAAACAAATTTATTAAACAAACTGAACCAAAGGATTTATCATTCACTCTAACTGAAGGATTCAGGGGTCCAAATGGAAAAATGGAATCAGTAGTATTGCTGGATATAAGTTGAAGTCTTGGTGAGTGCCTTCATGTGGTGAAGCCGGTCTTAAAAAAAGTGCTCATTCTTGGTTTATGCACTGGTGCCAGAACTGAAAAAGGGCAGTACAGATTCCTCAGAACACAGAAACATCCCTACCACAGGGGAAGGATGGCCCACTATGGTACAAGAAAGTAGTAGACACACACACACACACACACACACACACACACAGATCAAGTGAACTGCTAAGATATGGAAGAAATTATGTATTTTTATGACGAAAAAAAAAAAAAATTTCCAGACACAGAATACATAGCAAGAGTAAGAGAAAAAATTAGAGATAAGAAAAAAAAACTTTTAAAAGCTACAGATAATTTAAGAATCTTAATGCAAAAGGAAAAAAAAAAAACACATTAGATGAAGAAACATTGGGCTACCTGGAAAATGAAGCAACAAAGGAAGTGAGCAAAGAAAAAAAAAAGAAGTTATGAATTACCATAACGTTCCATCTGTGTTGTAGATCTTTGTTCATTCATTACTACTAGGACCTCAGTTCCATCCTCGGAACCGATACAACCGTTTCCAAGCTCGCACCAGCCAAAAATTCTCAGCTAAGACCTACCCATAAAGCCCCTCACCTAGTTACTCCAGATCGACTTTGCCCGCCCCTATATAATAGACGTAGTAACAGAAAAAATAGTAGAAGGCCCTGTCTGAGCAAATACCCTAACCAGGAAATCCTAAAGTCCACTAGGAGTCCAGGCAGGGAGAAGGAGGGTGGGAAGCAATGAATGAACAAAGATCTACAACACAGATGGAACGTTATGGTAAGACAGCTTTTTTATCTGAGATTTTAAATCTTTGTTCATTAATTACTATTAGGACAGAATCCCCAGCTACTTGAGTCCTGGGTGGCCCTAAGGAAGGATATTCCCGAGCACAACAGAACCAAAAGATACTCGTCCCCTGGAGGCCAAATCTAATTTGTAATGAGAGATAAAGGTATGAGGTCTTACCCAAGTGGCTGTTGTGCAGATATCATCCATAGAGGCTCTGGAATGAAATGCTACAGAAGTAGCCATAGATCTGGTAGAATGAGACTTTATTCTGGAAGGTAAGGATAGCTTAATTCTGTTGGTAGATAAAGGTAATGACGTTTCTAAGCCAGGAGAATAAAGTCACTTTGGAAACAGGTTCACCCAATCTGGGTCCTGCAAAGGCCACAAACAATTGATCTGTTTTCCTGAAAAGTTTACTCCTGTCCAAATAACAATGAAGCTGCCGATGCACATCAAGGGTGTACAAAAGGTACTCCCCTCTGTTAGAATGCTGACGGAAGAAAACCGTCAGGTCAATAGATTGGTTAATGGAAAAGAAGGAACTGGTGGAAGATGGTTCCACTGTCCATCCTCCAAACCAGGAGTCCCAGACCATGGACAGACTAGGGAAGCGGACCTATGCTTCAGCAACCTTCACCATTCGGTCACTGAACTGACGCACTTTACTCGCCTCCAGAGAGACCTAATTTCTGAAATGTCTTCCTCTTTGGTGGGGGTACTGTCATATGAGGTGAGTGATCCTGTCGCCTCGCAGCTAGCTACCCTTGAATCCATCTCGAATTCCTTGATGCGTTTGATATCTCACACCACCGAGGGGGGCAGCTCGAGGTGCCGCATCAGGCATTGTCATGAGATGTAATGCTTGGATGCAGTTGTTTGACTTCGCAGACCCCTTTAAATCTTCCTTTGTCGATGTACCTGTCGACGAATTTGCACTTTTTTGACCCAAAGTATGAGACACACTTGCACATAGTGAGAAAGACAGAAAGACCTTGTCTGCTGTAGGCATACACTTTTCCAACCCCCAGAGGTCCTACTCCAGGGACTAGAAGGGAGGAAAAATGTGGTTCAAGAAATCCCAAGGATCTTTTTATGACACTCGTGGTGAACAATCCCCGAAGGGCAGAGGGGGAAACACATATGGAAGATGCCCCTTTCTGGGTAGAGGGGGTCCACATAACCAGGGCACTAGAGATTCTTTCTCCGGCAGACCCTACCAGCACTCCTGAGGAGCGGCCTGATTGATTTCCTCTAGAAGCAGTCGGGGGTCGTTTTTCTCTTCACCTGCCAGCCTGGCATCTTATTACCGATATTTGGGTGCAGAGAATAATATCCAGAGGCTACCAAATACCTTTCAATTTAATTCCCAGACCCGTCAAACGAATCCCTGATGTACCACCCAATCAGAGGGAATTAGCTGCCTTAGAAATAGAAAAGCTGCTAAGAAAAAGAGTCATCCAACCAGTCCCACCAGACCAGACAGGATCCAGGTTTTACTTGCGGTTCTTTTTAGTGCCAAAAATGACAGGAGACTAATCCTGGATCTCAGCCTACTGAACAAATTTATCAAACCCCAAAAATTCTGGATGGTCACGGTACAGTCCATTCTTCCCTTCCTAGGAAGGGACAACTGGATGTGCTCTATAGACCTTCAGGAATCTCCTAGTCTGCAGCCTCTCTTACACTAAAGGTCTCGCTCTCCACTTGGGGATTACAATCAACAAGGACAAATCTCAAACACAATATCAAATATTTTACATTGTATTTCATATACATTGGTATTTTTTGTATCACTATTTTTGATTATTTTGATAAGGGTTATTTGTAGAATATATACATTTCATTTTTATATATATTTACTGTATATATACATTTATTAACAATGTAGTGTTGACGCCATTTATAGTTTCTTGGTTGCATTCAACATCTATACAGCCTTAAGAATTTTGGTAGTAATTATCAAAAATGGGGTAATTGAAACATTGATTTATTGGAAAATTGAAGTTAGTACAGCTGGTATATATTTAGAACAATTCTTGATTCAGACTAGGACTCTGAAGAAGCCGGTCTAACTGGTGAAAGCGCTTAGTCCATGTTTGTTCGCTGAATCTTTGTTGCTGTTTTATGGTGAATAAATCTACTTTTTATTTTATTTCATTCATGGTGCATGGTGGAATTTGTGCCTACACAGCTCCGAGGTTTTGGTTGGTACCTTTATTGCCATTTATTTGAACGCTGTGGTCGACATTCATTGTTTTTCCTTGTGGATTCCTGCATTGGGACCAAACCTTTCTTTTGATCACAAATCTCAAATGTCCCCAATGAAGACACTGAAATTTATTGGACTGGTCTTCGACACAACATCCTGTCAAACTTCTCTCCCCCTCACAGGCTTTCAAAAATAAGACACCAAATCCCAAGACCTTCTTCCTCAGACCTATGTACCAGCACATCTTCTACTGCAACTCTTAGGCTCCATGGCGGCTGCCATTACATCAGTACCACTGGCGAGACTGCACATGAGAATCCTGCAGTGGCTCCTTTCCGCTCAATGGTCGTTTCTAACTCACCTACACGACCACATGATACATCTTACAAACCGTTGCAAGGAAGAAATGCTGTGGTGGATGAAGCCACAAACAAATCTTTGGTGTCAACTGTTCTGTCTTCCCCAGGCCACGGTGACAACTGTTCTGTTTTCCCCAGGCCACGGTGACGCTTCCCTGTTGGGGGGGGGGCATTTTCAGGGAAAGATGGTCCAAGGCACCTGGTCCCCCATGGAGGCCAATTTGCACATAAATGTCCTGGAACTGAGGGCACTTCTCTTAGTGTTGCAAGTGTTCCATGCATCCCTACCCTCTGGGACCATTGCAATTCAGTCAGGCAACATGTCAGTCATCTGGTATATCAACAAGCAAGGCGGAACCAGGTCTTACCCCTTGTGTCGGGAAGCCATGAGGATTTGGCATTGGGCGATAGTTTCCAACTGCTTTCTTATAGCAACGCACATTCCCAGGAGTTCCAACCTTATTGCGAACAATCTGAACAGGAACATCCTGATGCCTCACTAGTGGTCCCTCAACCCTGTAACAGCAGATCAGATCTTCCAACGCTGGGGAAAGCCTTGCAGCAATCTGTTTGCTTCCTCCCAAACTACAAATGCAGAAGCTACTTTGCCCTGATCCCCCCCTCAGGGGGAACCAAGGGAAAGATGAGAAAACCGTGGATGCCTTGACACAGGTAACAATGCAACATGATGGGCTGATTAGGTCTGGGTTGGAGAAACAACAGAAATCTTCTTTTGATGCACCCTGATCTGTCACAGGACAATTTTAAAATGTTTAATAGAGATAAACAAGCATATTAAGAAAGACGAAATAAAGAAATTACAGAAAGTAAACAAGACACTGCAGTGGTGGTGCTGCAGTAGCAATGTCGCCTCACAGTAAGACGTTATCCTGTTCGATTCTCAGCTAGAGCATCTTCTTTGTGGAGACATGCGTGAATGGGCGTACCTACGTTGATGGTTGTGCATCAGGGATGGCAACTCGGCACGTAAAATTCTACTGCCAATCATTAGCGGACCGGAGTTCCGCTGTGGTGACCCCTAACCAGGAAAATCCGAAAGACACAACAACAACAACAGAAAGTAAACAAGACTCAAAGTTTTGGAAGACTGGTAAAGCAGATGAACACAATAATCTGTACTACTAAGATAACTTTATGTGATGAAACAAAAACAAATATTACTCTGCAGCTAAACTAACAACAAATAAAAGTGTTTTCACAAAGACAGAAAATAACAAAGAAAAGGAAGGCAAAAAGCAGAATGCCACCACAGAAGCTTCAAATAGATAAAACTATACAACGTAAGAAAGATAGGAATCATCACTGTCAGAACACAGAAAAGTGAAAATTAAAAAAGATAGAACAGATCAAAAATCATGTGGTAAAAGCAAGACATAGCAAACAGACCAGGATTTATCATATAATAATATGTCTAGTAATAAACTGAAAATATAAAAGCACAAGCAGAAAAACGTAAATATGCTGATAAATATAAAGGAAAAGGTACAAACTAAGCAATTCATTGATCACCCAAAATGTTTTATAAAGAATTGGGAAACAAAGCAAATGTAACAAACACCACATACAAAAAGAAAATGGTACATTTTGAAGACACACTTATGAAGTCCCTGAAGATCATAAAAAAGCTGAATGTACTGTACAGAGAAGTTAAAAGAAACAGTAAGACGACCTAATAGAGAAGATGTGAAATGGGAAGAAATAGCAAAAGAAATTAAAACAAAATTGAGAAGCATGGGTCCAGATGTAGCACCCAGCTTCTGCTGAAGGGTTATTACCATCTTTACACACAGATTTAGCCTTGGGTAAAAACCACTTGTATACACATCCAGACCAGACACCAACCTGAATAACGAGAAAAAATACTCTTCCTTAAGAGTTAATCTGCAAGCCATCCTAAGATCTTACTGCAGTCCAAGAACATGTCTTTGACAATATACAAAATTAATTACTGGAATTGATACAGACAGATTTTACATTCCACAAGAAATAAATTCAATCACAGCAACAGAACAAAAAGATAAGATAAAATCATATGCAACAAAGAATCATATACAGTTAAATAAACCCATAAGAGAGAGCTTTAGGTTGATTCTTCATCATCACTGTTTTTTTGTTGCCCTTAACCCATTAAGTTGTTTACTTAACAGACTAGGTTAGTGTCACAGCTTCAGAAATCAGCCTCAGCTTTTTGTGGCTGGAATTTAAACTGTATAGCTCATCAGATGAGACCCTGAAAATACAACTAAAAATTACAAACTTCTCAGATGATAATAAGAATGACATTTGATCTTTGTAAAATTGCAACGGCAACATTTATGAAAGAAAAGCTGCATCATCAAGAAATATCAATCTCTTACAGGAATGTGATAGGAAAGGACCCTCAAACAAAACACACACATCCAGAACACATCTAGAACATATTAACTTATTACTAAAACACAAAACCATGTAAATCTTCAAATATTGAAGTTTAACCCCTCCTAATAGAAACAATTGTCCCAGACTGACAGCCACACTCACAAACTTGGATTAACCTATAAGGAAGATTATCCATGCTAAGACGCATGGTACAACCTGTGCTTCTACTAAGTGCTGTTTTTGTCTCATCTTTCTCTCTCTCCTAGACTGAAAAACAACACTTTTTGCTTTCAGAAAACATCTTTTCGTAGCCATTGATAAAAAGGCATTAAAAGAAAGAAGCATTCTATTTTTATTACCCATTATCAGATTGTCTCCATGGAGACACCTGAACCAGATACATTGTTACCTCTACAAGCACTCATTTATTTGCTAGAGGAAAACCTTTTATTATACTGAGTGTTCATTTTTTTTACTTATTTGCTTTCCCTTAAAACTTGTTACTAGATTAAGCCAAAACCCTTAACCCACTCATTCTCTTATGTGAGAGTAAGAAAAAGCACATCAGTTTTTCTTGACCAGACGTTTCTTCCTTTTTACATTGCAGTCCCTACATTTCTTAAAACTGAACAAAGAAAAAGAAAGAAAGGGAAAAAAAGGGGCATCTGTTACTTTAGTATTCCTATTACACTCATGCAAATTATATCATGCATTATAAAAAATACTACTGTAAAGGACAACATTTTGTTTTACTTAGTTAACTCCTTCCTTTCTCTTCTCCTCTCCTAAATGTTCTTCCAAACATTAATGACATGAAGTAGGGCATATGCTTTGGAGTACCCTACAAGTTTAACAAAGTCAAACAAGTCCAATATTTCCAGGTTTCTTGTTCTGTCATGTTTCATAAATATAATTAATGTTTTGTAATGCCACATTTGGCAATTTCCGAGTTGCTGGTTGTCTTCTCCATCTCCCAAATCCAGTCTCTGCTGCATTTCCAATGTACTCCCAGTACTTCTAATTAGCTCTTTTGCATTTTTCTCACGCTCAAGAGTTTTCCTTTGAAACATAAGAAAAAGGCCTCACTGGCACATTCTCACTATGGGCTTTATTACCAGAAGAACAAGAAACGGAATCTCCTTCTGTTTCATAACTCACTTTTTGTTGGACAAAACTTTTTTTTATTTCCTCCTTAGCATATTCTGCATCAAAAAATGATTTTAACCCTCCAGGAAAGGCTCTTCTGAAAATAGCTGGACACAGCAGTTGAATTTCAATGCCTGCTTCTTAACACTCCCTGATTACTGGAATAAATGTACTCCTCTTCTCCTTGATGTACAGCCAGTCATTTTCTACAAACACACTACTGTCTCACAATTTTAGTACTTTGTCCTTCTGCCACAGTTTTGTCAGAATCAACACTTGCCGCTGGTATGATTGCATCTCTACTGTTGAATGTCTAAGTTACTTTCTCATGACCAGGTTTGGAGCATACACATGATGTGCCCTCGCAATTAACAATTCCTGCTGTGGAATACCATTCCAGTTGCTTATTTGTGCTTTTATAAACTTAATACAGTTCCTTCCAGCTTCTCTGGTACAGCAGAAAATCTCAGGTTTCCCCTATGTGCTCTGTCCTCTAATTCTATTATTTTTTGGAATGTCTCTTCTTGAGCAGTCTCGTATCCAGTCAGCTTTTTTTTCATTTTGACCTCTGATTTTTGCAGTTTTATCACCTCATCAGAGTATCTGTTGAAAGATTCTCCCATTTTTCCCAGCCTTTTGTTATTTGAGTCGATATACACCTTCAGCGTTTTGTTTATTTTAATCAGCTCTGATTACATTTAACTTATTTTTTCTTCTAAATTACTGGAAGTCAGGTCTTGCACCAAAGCTGAAGCTTGCACTGCTTTTTGCCGAACAGCTGCAGAATTCTTCCCAGTTAGCGTTTTCTCCTCACCTTTTGTGAGCAATTTTCTTTCAGGTTCTCAATATCTTTTTTTGCTGGCATCCAGGCAGTGCACTTTCTAACCAGTTAATGAAATTTATCCAAACAGACAAATTCACTGGTTCTCTTATCACACACTTCGTTTTCACACTGGGAAAGCTGAAATTAAGCTTTACACTGTGTGCAGCTATCTTGGTAGCTGCAAGTAGGAAGGAGTACATAAACATTTGGGGAAAGATTAAGAGTCGGCAATTAAACATGAGTGAGAACAAAGCTTAGTAAGGGATGCTTCACAAAACTAAAACTAATACTGAAAACTGTCTTGGCATCTAGGAAAAGTCCAAGCTAGGAGTCAATTTGATTTTCCTGTTCTAACTTACACCTTTGGTGTGACCGACTGGCTCAAACAGCACCAAATCAGTTGTGCTAGAACAAAAGAAAAATTATTCATACTTATAAATAAAGTTGTGCGCTTTCCATAATGCTAGATACGTTCATTCATGGATGTATGGGTGTCCAGAGACACTTGTTGGCTCAGACAGGCAACTTCAATGCTCCAGTCTCAAGCCCTTTAAGAATTTTCCTAATAACAAAGCATCTGTTTTCTAGCTACGTCAAGTCTTAAGTAAAAGCTAAATGTGAGACACAGAGTCTTCTCTAAGAAGCAAACAATCCTACTGCTCACACAGAAGACCAGAGGTAGGCTTGTCATACTGGATGGACATGAAGGAGAGTCTAGCATTAAGGTAAGTACTTAACTTTCGCATCCTATCCATTCAATCCATCTAATCTGACACACATCAGAATCCCCAGCTATGCACTTCCTGGGTGGCCTCATGACAGCAGACCTTTCAGGACAGTAGCAACAAAGGCAGCACAGTACCTGGAGAAGTGATCCAGTTTGTAATGAATAATGAAAGTATGCATAGACGATGATGCAGCAGCATCACATATGTCACTTATAGAGGAAGGTCTGAAGTAAGCTGTAGAAGAGGCAACAGCCTTAGTTGAATGAGCTTTGGGCTTACTTGGCAATGCCATATTCTAATTTGGGTTTACAAATGTTTGCCCACAAATACCAGTGGTGAAGTCAGCCACCACCTCAGATGAAATTGGCAAGAATTTGTGATGGATACAGTCTTGGATGGGGGGTGCAGGTGCCGAGACCACTGATCTTGAAGAAACCACTGTAAGATTCTCATGTGAAAGTGTGTGAACTAAACCATCATTAATGAAGAGGCCATAAATCCTAGTACTCAGAAATAAAGTTGCTTAAAAAGCAGTAAAAAATAAAGAGCAACTGGATAGCCTTTCTTACTGTCCAAATTATTTCCTGAGGCAGAGAAACTATGGACTGGGTAGTGCCTAGACTGCACCCTATGAAGGTGAGGTGTCTGTGATGGTGCAAGGCAGGACTTTTGAAGAATGACTGCAATTCCCACAGAGAAGCAGAAACTGAGAACTTAGTTCCCGACTTCAAGGACCGATACCATTGAGGGAGAATCTAGGACCCAATCATCCAGGTATGGAAAGATTTTGTACCCCAAAAGTCATAGATGGGCTGCTACAATGGCCATACATTTGGTAAATGCCCTAGTGTGTGGCGAGACCAAATGACAGAACCAAAAATGATACTGAATGTCCCTTATATGGAAGCACAGACACTTCTTTGATGCCTTCCCAATCTTGTTATGAAGGTATGCATCTTGAAGATCTATGGAGCAAATCCAATTGTTCGCCCTAAGTCAGACTAGAATTGACTGCAACATAACCATTCTGAAACAGGTCTTGTGAACATACGTGTTTGTGAAGGCTTGGGTCCAAGTCTGGCCTGAGGTCCTTGGTTTTCTTGGGAACCAGAAAGAACTTTGAATAGAAGCCAGACATAATCTGGTCTGATGGGACATCACAGATTGCTCTTTTCTCTAGAGGACAGTGTAACTCTCTTACAGATGCTTTTGCCTGATTAGGTGGAACATCCCAAAGTGACTCAGTTGTTGGAAGCGGGAATATAACAGCCTCTGGATATTATCCTTCTTATCTATCTGTCCTGCATGATGGTCTGCTACACGGAAGGCTAGAGGGACAGATCCCCAGACTGCTTCCAGAATGGAGTAGTTGGGCAGACCTTCTGGGATATTGCTTGTGGTCTGAAAAAAGTGACTGTGGTACTCCTGGTTCTCTGAGCATACTCTGCTGTGACCATCCCTATCAAAAGGCAAATCAAACTACTGACATTCCAAGCCTCCTAAATAAAAGAGAATGAGGCCCCATTTGGTTCCTTTAATATGATCTTTGCAGAACTTTGATTCCAACAGCAGAAAAGGTCTTACCACCCTGTTCACACTTTTGTATTCTTTCTTTTACTAAAAGGACCAAAAAGGGAAAATCCATCAAATAAGGCATTAGCAAAGGGCACTTTAAAGTTGTCTGAGAAATCAGAAAGGCACAGCCATGTACAATGTCTCACTAACTCCTATCCTGGCTGCTCTAGAGTCTCCATCTGCTGCATTGCGTGTAAGGCATGTGAGGAGATTAGTTATTTGGACACAGTATTTAACAAGGCCTCTTGGTCTCCAGTTACTTAAAGAAGGGTTCTTCAGAAGAGAAGGGGTTTTCTGAACCAAACTTCTCTCTGGAAGCTACTCATGCGAGTGGCACAGTTCAATGCCCATAAAGCAAAGATGCCTGAAGCAGAGTATTTTAAATGTTCTTGCTTGGTTGCTGCCGCCATGATGATGGAGTCAGCTGCAGGGGATATGGACCATTGGGACTTAAACTTATGCAGACTAAAATCTGGCCTCCTAGGGACTTCATCTCAATTATTCAGTTCCTGCCATGACTTCCTGACTGCAAGATCAATAAGCTTGTAAGTTGGAGGTATCACTCAAGATGTAGATGGTGTCAGGCCATAAGCTACAAACAGAATATTCTGTTAAGGGGGGCTCTAGGATGATGCCAGAAGAGGCATCCTCTGGAGGGGTTTGTCAGGAACCTTCTTGATCCTCCAAGTAGGAACCTATGGTAGAAGAATCCAAAAGGTAATCTAGATGTGTCTTCTTGCATTCCCCCTTCAGGTAATGAGTCATCTGACTCCTTAGAAGACCTAGTCTGTCACTGGGCTGATGGCATGACACTAGTACCTTGACTTTGTACTCCTGGCACCTGATAAGAAGGAGGCACAACAGGGTTGGAGCCTTGGGGAGGAACCACTCCTGGAAGAACCACTGATACAGTTCCAGCCGGGGAACCAGTCACCCCCTCCCCAGCAACTGAAAGGCTGATACAATCTCAGTCAGATCGGGGAGCCTGCTGAAGTGGTGAGATCCAACCCTCCCTTCAGAGAAAAGAATGTTCCTAACCTGACAGCAGTCTCCAAACTCTTGCGGTTAGATGACTGAGGTGCAGGGATAGAAACTGAAGGCTAAAGACCTCAACAGATCAGGGGACAGATTTGAAGCCTCCAAAGTTATCAGATAGACTCCTCGGTCCCTAGACTGCCTCAGATATGAAATTAGAGCAGATATAGACTGCCTCAGATATGAAATTAGAGCAGATAGACAGAGAGAAACCAATCAATAAAACTCAAAAAAGCTGAAATCGAAAGGAGGATTAACAACAAGCTAATAGGTCCCTATAAAAGTGCTGGATCCAGGAACAGCAGAGGCAAAGGTCAGACCATGGAAGGGATAAAGACTGAGGCAAACAGGGTGGATCAGGCCACCTTCAGAGCAGAAGTGGACAGAATGACTCCATCTCAATGTGTATTCCGGCAAACATCTGCATCAGGCAGTCCAAGTCTGCTTCAGATGTACACCTGTAGGACTCAAAGGTTTTCTCTGACAGACAAGTGGATGGTCTGGAGGTAGGACATTGTTCAAACCTGACTCCAGAAGATTTGTTAACCGACAAGTCCTGTAGTACAATGGGATTCAAGGGATTTGGAGCCACAGGTGGGGTGTAAGTTTATTTATGTGCCAAATATTCCTCCAACCTGGGCTTCTATGAGAACATTGGATCCAATGGACTTTTCTTTAGATCAGAGTCCTTAACCTTTGGTGGTCTCTGAATGCTTCTATGACTTTAATATCTCCAGATCCAGAGAAAGTAATCCCTTAAGGATAAGTTAACTTCTGCGGTCAGCCAATGCTCTGGGACTAAACCCCTTACAAATCTTGTAGTCCATGACCAAATGGGGAAAGCCTAGGCAGACAATGTATTGATTATAAAGATCAGTAGATTATATTTTATGCCTGAAAATAGAGCAATTTTTAAAGCTCATTTATTTTTCCATGAAGGAAAAACACACCATGCCAAAATACTCACACAAATTATTACAAATCATAATCAACTAACTCAATGCATTTCCAACTATTTTAACTATAGAAATCTATATCTCAAACAATTTTAAACTATTTTACACTACTCCAAAATATTTGAAACTACTTTAAACTATTTCTAACTTCAACTTTCAAAGGAAAGTCCTGGAGGAGGTAGTCTTTATTTCATTACAGGAAGCAGCTCTCTCTCTATCAGAAAGAAAAGTTACACAAATTAAAGATAATTACCTGCCAATCATTAGTGGACCGGAGTGCCGCTACGGTGACCCCTAAAAGCCGAAAAGACAAACAAACCGAGAGAAAGGGGCTTTAAACATAAAAAATACACAACAAACAGCCAAGAGCACAAATGTCAACAAAGACTAGCATTAAACTACCAAAAATTAACAACTATGTTTGTTAAACTGGCTAGTTGCAAAGGCGGCAGATGAGATCTGAAGTAGTTAGACAGATGCATTGTGGGAGGGGAAATTCTTAAGAGGTACAAAGTCGGAGCACCGAAGTTTCTGGTCAGATTCAACAAGCGGCTCCGAAAGTCCATATGTCGGATCAGACAGACTGAATGAATGAATAGAATTAAAGGATTTGTAAAAAAAAAAAAAAAAAAAAAAAAACAAACAATAGTGCATACTAACATTATACAGCCCCCCAGATCTAAATGGGATACGGGTACACTGCACTCATGGGACTGCATATGTAATTGGTGCACTTGTCTGATCTAAATATAACGAAACTTCTAAAGCATTAAGAGAAAAAAGTCTAAGATGACATCTCTGCTTAACTTACCAGAAGCTTTTCAGAAATGAGTGGGGATGAAAATCAAAGCAAAAATAGATAAGAAACAAATGACTAAAAGGTGATAAATCAAAAACTATATAAAGAAGAGGGCCAGAAAAAAATGGAAAGCCACAAATATAGTGGCAAGTACAGAAGGTCAATAACAGTGGTTCAAGATAGCAGGCTAAATAAAACAGGACTGGAAACAGTTGCACATCTTACTTCTGGTAGTGACAGTATACTGACTGTTAGCCATGAGTGTAACAGGCACAATAATGTGGCAAGACTGTTGTACTGGGGATTGAGCCAACACTAGAACATAGTAGTACCGGAGAAGCACTGGAAATATGAACCACAAAGCATTATACTGAAAATGAATGAAGTTTGTATCACATGGAATCACCCAATAACAACAGTTAAGAAAACAGACACAAGAAAACCAGTTATTGTAGTCCAAGAAAAAAGACAAAAGTAACATTAATCATTGAAATAGTTTAATCCAGTAATCAAAGTGTAAAGTCATGTATTGAAAGACACAAAGTCCAAATACCAGGAATTACAAGCAGAAACTATAACAATATGGAAGAAAGATACCCAGACAGTTCCAATAGTATTGGTAATAGAGCCAATAATGAATAATCAACTGTACTTAATTATGTTACCAGTACAGAAGAAGAAGAAAGCAACTGTACGTTGCATGTGCTAAGAATAGCACTCCTGGCAAACAAAGACTGAAGCAGTACTAATTTCATGAACTTTAATTTTACCCTGACTCACGAATGGGATTCATTATCGTCATCGCATTAGAAACCAAATGCATCTGGAGAAATTTAAAGTGTGTTTTTGTGTCTTGCACCATGATGCCTGGGTTGTGGCAGAAAAGGGTCCATCAATGCAACCAGTCCACTAATCTGGTTATCAAATGGACATAAATAAAAAAAAAAAAAAAACACACCTTTACAAAAAGATTCACATGCCAGAGGCTACAGTAAATTAAATACACAGCAAGGCACTTTTAAATTCAGAAATGAATGCAGAAAAAATGTGCCCAGCTGATAAGTAAACATACGGGGGGGGGGGGGTCAATGTCTGTAATGATAGTGTTTGGCAGAGCAGGTATTGTCATTCACCAAGTGTCATATTTTGATTGTGGTGTTATAAATTATGTTTGAAATAATACCACTGTATGGTTAAAAGTATTTGTAAGGTATCACTAAGCACACTAAACTCTGAAAAACAATTCAGTACTGTGAGTGACCCCATGAAGTGAAAAACGAACAGTAAGTACACTGTTGAAGACTGGGGATGTTTCTTATATCAAGAAATTAAAAAAACAGTTCCACCCCACTCCCAACAAGTTTGGTATTCTCAACAAAACCAACTTTCATTGGATAAATATCACATTGTCTCCTAACAATGATGGACTGGCAATTCAGATAAAAGGAAGCTCTAAAGAGAACTGTCTAACCATGACAAAGAAATCTGCACAACAAAGAGCTCCAATTTACCTGTGACAAGAAAACAATGCTCCTGAACAAGTATTCTATATGCTTGTTCATGTACACAGTAGCACATCCAGTTACATCACTGGCCACACAAACATGGACATACCAAGATACTGACAGCAACTATGGAGTTCTTACTAGGCATATGCAAGTAGAAGACAAAACCAACACACATCAATAATGCCTGTGCATGTCTCATACCACCATACAAACTTGGCATAAGAGAGTCCTCTCTGACCAGCAGTATGTGTTTTAAATTTGTGCTATAAAACACTGTGGATATACTAAAAATCAACATGAATCATTTGAAAAACTAGTACTACAAACTATGCATACTGCACAAAACATAGTTACCCTTCTTTGCTAACCTTGCTGTACAGTTGTAGGCAATGCTGTACATGCGTACTCTACTGGCTGCGCAGTAGCAAGGGCCCCTTCAATTCTGTCTATTACACACCAACAACTCAAAGAATGTTTTTTTTTACATTTTTTGCAGGGGGCTGTTCCCCCTTGCATACCCCACAGCCCTGCAAATTAAATATACCAACTCCAAGATCGCACTACATTGAGGAAAATAGTCCACATCTGCATGAACCGGCTGGTGGGGTACGCACGTACAGTAGCACCCAGTTTTAGTACAGTGATGCTTTTGGTATTCTTATGTGCAGATACTTTGATGAAGTATATGGTGCACAGTACTGGCATACACAGGGCCAGCCTTATTAACTGTGGGGCTCAATATGAACCATTTTGGTATGGTCTCCAGCTGCCCACGCCAGCTTACCACCTCAGTCCCACCCCACCTCCTTCCACCAACTGGAATTAAGAATATTTCAAATTTGGTATCAGGAATGTGTGCTATTACTGTAGGTAGTATACATTATTTTGTTTTAAAGCACAAAATTAAGCAGGCCATGCTACTCTGAGGTAAGTACAATTGAAACATTAAACACCAATATTCTGACTCAAAACACTCCCCAATTCTCTTCTCCATACCCATGGACGCCATGAAATCTGGAAATCTGAGAAGAAAGGGATAAGCTTGATGGCTGTAGAGAGTTGAGGAGACATAAAGAACATATACATTTTCTAAAAAGTCAGTTATACATTCTCATATCATATCTTTTTTTTTTCCTACATGGGTTTACAACCACCTCCTACACCTGTTCTTAACTGCTGAATTCCCTTGCCCAGTTAATTTTCATGCCTTGCTGCAGTCATAAAACCAATGAACTTCCTCAGAATGAATACTAAATCAATCACCACCTCAGGCTGTCCTTAGAAACAGCCTCATTTGAATCCTTCGCATTTGTAACACACTTAAAACTATTGCTAAAAGTTTACTTTTATGTCCTTAATTATTTACTACACCAGGTAAGCAGGTTACTACTTGTAGATCACTTCTAGCCATTATCTCAAACTACAAGGGAAACAATAAAGACTACATGCAGAGAAATAGTATGGTAGTTACTAATCAGCATTTGGCAAGAAAAAAATCAGAATGCTTTAAGGAACCCCCACATGGATGTAGAGAGAACAGATAAAGCTCACATTTGTTCAGCTTTCTGCAACATGCCCCAAAACTCCTCCATAATCCAGCCCAACTATTGTCCACCCTTCAGTTTCTGTTTGTCCTCACTATGGTATGCTTTCTATACTATTATGAAATCAAAACCGTTTCTGTTACTGCTTTCCTGTTGTAACAAATTGGAATAAGTTTTCCGTCCACCTCAGCCTTCCTCCACTCAACATTCACACATTGTGCATCACTTCTCTTGGATTATTTACTCCTATCTGCATCAAGTGTTTCTCTGCCATACTGCTGAAATGGTGAGATTCTGTCACAAGTCTTAGTGATTACAAGTTACTTCACATCACAGTATCTATTCATTTGTTTTGTTTGTGTTTACTAGTGTTGGTTTTTATACTGCCTGAGGCTGTCTAACTATTCCACAATTATATTTGTTAAGAACCAGTCCCATACCTTACATCAGAAAAATAAAACACAGTAGAACTCTAAATCTGCATATTAACCATGGCCTTACTATCTTCTACAACAGTAACTAGAGTGATACAAAAAACTTGAGGGCTGTGGGAGTTAACCTGTCCTCAGTTTTGAGCTGAAACCTCTGTTGGGTACTCAGCAACAGCAGCCAGCTACTATGAGAGAATAAACAGCTAACACTGTGAGTCACAGAAGTATCACAAGACTTCAGCATTAATAAAACTATACTAAACAGCAGTGCAGTGAATGACAGAAAATATACTCCTCTCCAATGGCAAGATTTGTAGCTACTGCATAAGCAAGACTACTGGTAGGAACATGCCCTATATATTTTGCTGTAGCCACTTTTAGGCAAGTCTTGTGGACCACATAAAACAATGATTCTACCACAGCCTAGTGCCGGACTACCTGTTGGAATGGGGCCATACTGAGCCAAATAGATCCAACTGGCCTAATGCTGGCCCTAAGCACTGCAGAATTTTCATTTTCTTCTGAAAGGGTACATACACTGCCAAAACATGAGAATTAAGCATAAGCATAGTATACTTAGGGGATGGACTACATCCTTAACTTGGGTCCACTTAATATGCTCGAGATTCCGAAACATCGAACCTATGATCTTCGAAGACCAGAGGATCGAAGTTCCAGAATATCGAACCCTGTAAATGGAGATTGCTGTACAGTGCGGAACTGGAGCTTTACCATTCTCTTCACTATAGTGCGATCTTGGAGCTGCTATATTTAAGTAGCAGGGGGTATATGGGGGTGCAGGGGGGGGGTTAACCCCCTGCAAAACATGAAATCAAAAGTTTTCACATTTTACATTTTTTTTTTTTGCAGATTTGATATTCCGGAACTTCGATCCTCTGCTCTTCGATGATCATGGGGTGCGATGTTTTGGAATCACTATCATATGAAGTAGACCCTCTTAAGGTATGCATCATCCCTTAAAATATACCACACCACTGCATGTAAAATATACTCCATTATATCTAGCTCCTCCCACAACCCAGAAATATGGAATTTCATTCACCTAGATAAACAGAGTAAAGCTATCCCTCTCACCTCCAGACTCGGAGGCAAATCCAGAAATAACCAAGGGGAGTCGGGAATACATAATATATATATTATATACACAAAATATATATATATATATATATATATATATATATGTTCATAGGTAGGTACTAGGCTATTAGCCCTAGGGCCTAAATAAGCTTAGCCAAAAAGGTACCCTGGCTTTTGCCACCCAAGAAATTTATTTTCCTGTGCCCCTGTCGAGCAGAGCCACAGAAGTGATCCGTGGGGTGAATTTCCTATTTCCCATCCACTCATCAAGATTTTTCTTGAAGAGTGCTAATGAGGAGCTCTGTTTGACATAGACATGTAGTCTATTCCAGAGTATGGGAAGTCACTGGGACGGAGATCTATCCCTCCAGCATGTTCTGTTTATTGTGGTGACAAGGTTTAGGTCCCTAGAGCGTGTAGCTCAGAGGGATTGGGATTTCTTTAAGTGGAGCATGTCCAACAGCTCTGGGTTTGACATAGCTTTGTACGTTAGGCAGAGATCGCCTCTGAATAGGTGATATGCGACAGAGTAAATCTGGAGTTTTTTGAGACTGTTTGCGAAGAGCATCTGTTTGAGGCCAGTAATCCTCTTTGTAAGGTATTTCTGTGGCCTTTCCACTTGTTGTAGATGTCTTGTGAGGTACATACCAAAAGGGGCGTTATACTCTATAATGGGTCTAATGAGTGATGAGTAGAGGGGAACAATTACCTCTTTTTTTTCTGGATGAGAAACCTTTTGTGATGAGGTGAGCCATGTAGAAGGATTTCCTGACCACTGCGGCGATGTGATTATTAAAGGAGAGATTACTGTCCACCTGTGTCCCAAGGTCTCATCACACTTTCGGCGTTAAGTAGACTAACACTTATCTGATAGTTCATGGGTACGGAGTTTTTACCAAAGGGGATGAAAATACACTTTTTGGCATTGAGCTTCAGGCCATGGCTTTGACATCAGGCATCTGTCTCAGTGAGGCCCTTTTGTAGTATGTCCACATTGTTAAGAGTTTTGATTATGGCTCCTAGTTTGCAGTCATCTGCAGACTTTGTTAGCCAAAGACCTTCTGTGTTGGCCTGTATTTCAGAGAAGTAGATACCAAATAGGAGAGGACCCAGGACTGAACCATGTGGCACTCCACTTGTCACTGGTCTGAAGTCAGATTTGAAGTCAGCTACTTTCACAGTGTGGGTTCTGTCCATGAGCCAGTTGGCAACCCATCTTGTGACATAGGGATTTATACCTAGTTTAGTGAGCTTATCTATAAATTCCAGAGTGGGGGATGGTGTCAAAAGCCTTGGCGAGATCTAGATAAGCTGTGTGAACCACCTTACCCTCATCTATGGCTTTGGTGACTGCTTCAAAGAAGTCAATCAGGTTTAGAAGACATGATCTGCATTTTACAAACCTGTACTGGGTAGGGTCCAGAGTTTGAAGATTACCAATGTCTTTGTTTATGAGTTCCATGATGATACGTTCCATGGCCTTGCAGACCAGGCTCGTCAGGCTAATGGTGCGGTAGTTCCCGGGGTCCGTCGTGGCTCCCCCTTTGTGGAGTGGGATAACCGTTGCGGTGTGCCATTCAATGGGCACAAAGCCTGAGGTGAGGCTACGATTGAACATTGTACTTAGGTAGGGTGCCACGGTGGTACGGCGGTAGCATTGTTACCTCACAGCAAGGGGGTCTCCCATTCAATTCTCGGCTGGGCTTGGGATTGCCTTCTGTGTGGAGTCTGCATGTCCTCCCCACGGTTGGGTAGCATTCAAAAGACATGCGAGCTTAAATGGGCGTACCTTCATTGAAGGTTGGGCGTCGAGCTGGCACCTCGGCATTTCGTAAAAATCTACTGCCAATCATTAGTGGACCGGAGTTCCGCTGTGGTGACCCCTTACCAGGAAAAGACAAACAACAACAACTTAGGTAGGGTGCCAGTTCATTCTGTAGTTTGTGTAGAACACAGTTTGGGATATTGTCAGGTCCCACAGATGCTGTGTTCTTGGCTTTGGAGAGTGTGTTTGGGGCTGTGGGAGGGTGGCGTAATGGTTAAGGTGCTTACCTTAGAAGCGCAAGGTGCAGGGTTTGATTCTTATAGGGGGTAACTGGCTAGGCTTAAAGTAGTCCATGAGGGCAATTAGCCTAGTAATAATCTATGAATCTATGAACCTGTGCAGCCGTGATTACAGGAAATTTGCATTCTTCTGGTATACAGATGAGTCCTCTAGGGGGTGAGAGGGGGGGTAAAGTTAGCACTGAACCTATCTGCCAGGATGTTGGCAATGTCAGTTGATTCTGTATATTTAGTGCCATTGTGCCATAACTCAGAGCAGATCTGAGTGTTGCCATTGAGATTCGTGACATAGCTATAGAATGTTTTGTGGCTGTCTTCAGAGTCAGTGGCAATTTTGTTTTCATAACTAGCTTTGGAGGATTTTATAAGGGATCTCAGTTTCTTACTGAGGTTGACCAGGGAGTTCCTCCAGTCATGGGATTTTACTCTTTTTTGCAACAGTTTCTTTCTTCTGTTGTAGAGTTTGTCTATGGCAGAGGACCACCAGATTGGCTTCCTTTTTTTTGGAGGATAGCATCTTGGTTCTATTAAGGATAGCATGATCCATGCACTCGTGTAAATGCTTATAAAGTGCATTTGTGTAGGATTCAGCAGTCGTACCTCTATTGTCCATCTGCATGGGTGTCATGACGTTTGCCACTTCTGTCATAAGAAGTGTGAAGGTGGCTTTGGAGAAGTTTTTTACGGTGGTTTCCCTAATTGGGGGTGGGGGCGGATGTGGATGTCTAGGGTGATTAGCTTGTGGTCGGATCTGACAAACGAGGAATTGACCTCTGATGTGGAACACCAGTTGCCCATGTTGGTAATGACCAGGTCTAGAATACTGCTGCCCCTGGTGGAGGTGTGAATAAGTTGATCCAAGGCGTTGGAATTTA